>NC_072737.1:33088787-33459869 GCF_026930045.1 Uloborus diversus | reverse complement strand
GAAATTTACTGCCAATCAGCTGGAGACTGCGTTCATTTTTTCATCTTTATCTTTACTAATAATAAAACTGAAAGTCTCTCTGTCTGGATGTCTGTAGGATGTCTGGATCTCTAGTTTGTAACTCTTTGAATAATACAATATGAATAAATTATTCTTTACTAATGATAAAGCTGAAAGTCTGTCTGGTTATCTGGATCTCTGTTTGTCTGGACGTCTGTGACGCACATAGCGCCTAGACCGTTCGGCCGATTTTCATGAACCAAAAGACCTTTTAAATTTCTACTACGGGCAAAGCGAGTACCACCACTAGTATAACATAACTGAAACAACAGTGGCATTTAATTTCCCGGCATTACTATTTCTTGGAAACGCTTGAGCTGTAATTTTTGGGCCAAACATAAATAACTTTTGTGTTCTTCACTATGATTGTTCTTATCCACAAGTGATGGTGCTTTTTATCATGTCGGAAGCGTTCTCTGCCACCGATTTGGAAGCTAATGATAAGCACATGAGCTTAGAGAGTGGTAGCAATCCTACAATAAAAATCTGATGTGAAATCCCGCCCCCTCCTTCCCCACACAAACGTTATAGATGTAGTATTAACAAGAGGCACAACTAGAAATCGGTTCCATGTACAACTGAACAGACGGGCAAAAGTCCGAAAGGCGCATGCGGGCAAACAACTTTGGTTGAGGAATACAGTCAGCGTTTTATCACTGGAGATCAGTGGTGGCAGTTGTATTCCTGGGTAGGCTACGATTTTCCCCTTTAATTAAAGATTCGCTCATTGAATAGCGGCCCTTGATTGCTTCTACAGAGTTGAGTATCTAGTTATACTAAATCTATGAATTCAAGGCTTCAAAATTCAAATGAGGCAGTGAGAAGCAAAGGGATGTAAGTGGACATTTTCAAGTTTTGAGTAGAATGCGTTTAAAGATAACTTAGATTCAGGGGCGGCTCGTGGTAGGGGCCAGAGAGGGCCCGGGTCCTCTCACTTTTTTTAGGCAATAATTCATAACTTTTTATTTATTTTTCACTTTTTTTTAGTGCGCACGTGCTTGAAATTAATGAAAATGGATTGCACCATATTTTCTTGGGTATATCCGCGGATTATCGGTTTAAAAAGTGTAAAATTAATGAGGTGTGGATTATACGTTGCTGCGGATTATCTGTTTTTTTTCCCCTCTACACCAACGCATTGAACCTCAATATTTATAGCAGGATTTCCCGAGACCGTTACCCTGCCTAACTCGATTCAGGCTATGTAAAATAAACAAGATACAGTAAAAGAAGAAGCCTTCATTTGCAGAAAATTATACCGTTTGCTCCGTTCTTGACTCTTTATCTTCTATTAATTAGCGTACTGTGATGAAAATTCAGAGAAGAAATCATTATTTTTTAGATTATTTTTTGTATTAGTTTTGAATGTACTTTAAAAGTTATTACTTTTTCGGGTTTTTTAATTTAGTTGCTAAAATTTTATTTTAAATCAAAACTTCATGATTTGCATCGTATCATCCACAGATTATACAATTTTTTTTCCCTTCAGGCTGATTTTAAAAATTTTGAAAAAAAAAAAAAAAATCCACGGGAGAGCTTTAAAATCCCTTCCCGTTAAAATCTTCAGCGGTTGCCTACAATTGCGTTTTTAGAACTGCAATTTCGAAAATCTAAAGGGGGAGGAGGGATTGATTTCTATTTACTTTTCCAAAAAAAAAAAAAACTAACTGGGAGAGTCCCCGAGCACCATCTCAAACACTAATGTCAATAAAATATGGCCTATTACCGCGTTTTAAAGCTTCAATTACTACAAATTTCCGCGGAGTTCCTGTACCGTTTTTTCCCCTAACATCACCGAAGACCGCCTAAAATTGCGTTTTTAAAACTACAAGTTTCAAAATTGAGAGATTTGATGAGCAAATCAAATCAATCAAATTGATGAGGTTTTTTTTTCCTTTTTCCTATTGTGCCTCCCTCCTCCTTCCAGTAAAAAGTATTTTCCAGCTACGCCACTGTTTTGTGTTGTGTTGTATGTACGTATGTGTATATCGTCATCTCAGAGCAACAGTAAGATATCTTAGTGTTATTTCTGGGATTAGATATCTTACTGTTGCTCTGAGGCGATGATATATCGCTACAAAAAAAATTTTAATTCAAAAAATATCTTCCCATTGTTACACAGAAATTATTAAATGTTTAAAATGTTGATATCTCATTGAAGCTGAGAGCGCTGACATGACTAGATTATTCAATGATGAAAAGTTTAAGTCCCTCACAGTTTTTGAAGTAGCCTGGGTGATTTTGAAAAGCAAGCTATAAAAAGTGTTTTCATACATAACTTTGTGTTACTTCAATTATTTCTTAACAGCTCAGCTAGTAGAGAAAGATTTTTTTTTATGTCTCAGGAGGTTAGAGAAATATTTTCGAAGCACAAAGGGGGGAGAAAAAAACTTATTCACTTAGCTGAACTGGCAAAACAGCACGACATTGGGCACTGATAAATTAGTAACACGATTCCCTGCTCTTCCGAATTCCAAAAATCATGCATTATAACTTTTCCAAAAGGTATAAAAACTTTAGTAGCGAGATGTTTTGTATGATAACTTTTTAGTCAATGAATCAAAATTTTAATTGTTTCTAACACTAATTTTATTCATACTAAACCGATTTCATGACAAATTCTTGTTAGCTAATGTGTTTGGTTTTGCTTTGGGGTTATACATATTTAAGAAACTCGACCCCCCCCCCTCCGAAATGAAATGGTGAAATGCCGCCCCTGGATGGATTCACCTACCATTTGTACTGGTTATCCCTTTTCTTCTCATTGCCTCGATTTTTTTTTTTTTTTTTTTTTTTGTTGAAAAATCCTGCATTTTTGTTCTTTTACGTTTAAGAACGTCACTTGACTTGACTTTCTAACTTGGGGACAATAGAAAAATAGCATGACAACCCTAGAATTTGGAAATTAAAGTTTTTGAATGTCGACTGCGAATTTTTTAGTTTGCAATAGTGATTAATAATTTAAAATTGCTAAACATTGATGAGCCGAGTAACGTACCTTTGACAAAAAGTATCTGCATTTTATACTCATACTAATTCATAAGTTAATTTTAAAAAAATCATTCACGTTTGTATAGTCGGGAAAAGTAATGTATTAGTTCACTAAAATAAAATTTATTGAAATAACATCAGTTCCTTTCAGTGGCGGATGGGACAACATAAACGGCCCTGGCATTTACAGGCCAGTCAGCCCCTTAAGACTTGCTCCTTAAAGAGGAAACGCTCCCACCGTCCTTGAGTTTTTTTTTTTTTTTTTTTTTCCAGATGTAAAAGATAGAGCGGATACATCTTCTAGTTTTAGTAGGGAACCATCTAGTTTTAGTAGGTACCATTAAAATTTGAGTACTCAAATTAGGATAGGAGAACTGCGTTTGCGAATGTGGAGGAAAAGAATAATAATACGAACACCTGCATAGTAAAAAGTGTAATATTCGTGCGGTTGATGGGGGGGGGGGGGGGCGGCACTCCCCCGAAATATTTTTCGAAATTATAGCTTCAAAAACGTATTGTTAGACTATTTTTAAATGATCTTGGGTGATATTTGCGGGAGAGGGTATTTGAAGAATTCCCCCAAAACGTTTTCAAAATCAGAGCTTTAACCCTTAGTAGCTTGATTTACGAAAATGATTTATTTTTAATATTACTGTGTTTGCTTGAGGGTCTAGATGAAGGGAAAAAAAGCTAAAAAAATCACAATATTTATTTTACAATATTTACAATGCACAATATTTTGTATTCAACAAAACTTTTAGTAAAATGTGTTTACTTGTTCACTTTGCCGCGCGAGTAATATGTCATAGATAAAATGAAACAATAATGACATTTGATTTTTTTTTTAAATTTCGTTGGAAAGAATATTATACAACAGTAAAATACGTAACCTATAAAAAAACCCAGCTAACCTATGAAAAAAAAAACTAATAGTAATGTGAACATTCGGTTTAAAAGATTGGTATCAAAATTGAAACTCTAGGTTATTAAGGGTTAAAACGTATGTGTAAGCAATGTTTTGAAACATTAGAGGGGAGAAGAGAGGGAGTTCAGGAATTCTTTCTAGGCAAAATTTCTCAATTGAAGTTCTCAAAACGCCAATTTAGGTGACAATTGACGATCTTTGGGGGGAGGGCTATGTTTTTTGAAATTGAAGTTCTTCAAAAAGTTTGTTGCCTATAAATTGCTCCCCCCCCTAAAGTCAGTTTCTGAAGGTCTTATGTGCAATAACGATTGATGAGGGACTTTTCACGCGAAATCACGTGAAAAGAGAAACGTATAATTTTCATAAACGTTTTAAAACTATCTTTGACAATGTTAATGAGAGCAAAGATCCGGTGCCCCCCCTCCCCTCCAGGAATTTATTTTAATTAGCTGTCTTAAAAATGCATTCTAGGTGATCTCAGGTAATGTTTGGGAGAGAAGAGGTTCGAAGGTGCTCTCCAGGAATTTTTTTCGTAATTGAAATCTAAAGAAAGGGATTGTAGGTCTTCTTTGATAACGTAAAGGGGACCGACAATTCTTGGAAACTGAAGCTTAAAAAACGTTATTTTCGTCGACTTCCAATGACGTGAGGGGGAGGAATTTTCGGGACATAATTTGGAATTGAATTCTATAAAACGAAATTTGAGAGGACCTTTAGTGATGCTGGTGAGCGTGTTGGGAACAAAAATTTTTCGAAGTTAGCTTTTAAAACGCAGTTTTTGTCGATCTTTGGTAATGTTAGTGGGTAAAGCTGTTCAGGGACCTTCCTTCGGTAATTTTTCGGAATTTGAATTCTAAAACGCAGTCGTAGATGATATTCACTGATGTCACCAAGGGTTCAGGGGCTCTTCTTAGAAATCTTTTCGGGATTGAAGCCCTAAAAAAGAAATTTCATACCATCTTTGGTGATACAAGGGGGAGGGGATACAAGGATTCGATGACCTCTGAAAAATTTCTTAATTGTAGTCCTAAAAACGAAATTTTAAGTGATCCTTAAAGATGGGATGGAAGCGCTTCTGCAGGATTTGGGTGATCACTCTCCTGGAAGCTTTTTGAATATGAATTCTTAAATACGAATTGTAGCCTATCTTTGATAACGATAGGCGATATGAGATGGGACTGGGTTCTGGTTTAGAAACTTCCTCTGCACTCTTTCAAAATAAAAGTTTTAAACGCGTTTCTAATCTACGTTGGAGGTGTAAAATGAAGGGTAAAGCTAGAGGATGCCCTTCCGCATTCTTTGCTAAGTCCCTATCTTTTTATTAAATTATTGATACTAATGTTATGGAAAAATCTCCCCCCAATATATCTTTTCCAAGATCATTTTAGTTCTTTCGTTTTTTTCATAGTGACATTTTCAATTTCCAACCTGATGTTTGAATTCGTTTGAAATTAAAGAGTGAGATTCGTTAAAATAATTTTTTAACATTTTAAACTGATGTGGTACTTTTCAGGGACACCAGGTCTTCTTCCAACTTTATTTTACTTTAAACATCCTCCAGCTAGAATATCTTAATAAAGTTTTATTTTACTTTCGTTTTACACATTCAAACACTTAGTATTCATTACGTTACAATGTTTTAAATCTCCCTTACTGCATTTTAACTTATTTTTTCTATTTAAAACATGCTTCGGCGGCCTCTATGAAACCGCCATAATTATCTAGCTATTAATTCATTGTATTAAATTGCAACTTGTCATACGTTTTTACTATGTACTGAATACTTTTTTTTTTAATTTGTCAGAGTGTCTGGAAAAATTTCAGCTGCCTTTAGTTAGGTAAATTATAATAAAGAACCGTGGATATTCCTAAACAATATTTAAAGGTTTAATTGTTTGATATTCAAGGGTTGCATTTTCTTTCAAATTTTTTTGAGAAAATATTTTTTGTTCATGGGAATTCCACTTGGTATTTTGTAACTTCTATTTAACTTTTTTAAATACTGAGAAGGTTTTCTTTTTTTTTACTTTGTTCATCCCTAAATTAAAATTGGCAGCCACGGTTGTACGCCTCCCCTGGATTCGGCCCTGCCTTTACGTGTTCATTGTCCCCTACAGACTATTATTACAGGCAGTTCTTAGGACCTTAGAAGGTCCTGGACAGTTATGCAACAAAGTTATCTTATCGACCGACCGATGATTTTTTTTTTTTTTTAAGAAAGAAAAAATGAAAAGAAAAGAAAATTCAGGGTTTTTTTTTTTCCTTCTATTCAATTGAAAGAGTCAATGGGGAAAAAGCAAACAGAGGCGGCCCGGCTGCCCGCCGGCCCAATCCTCCACTGGTTCCTTTTTAAGATTAAGTCATTTTTTAGTGCTTCCCTCCTAATCAATCTCGGCCATGATTGAATGACTAGTGAAGTTTTAATCAATAGCTGATCTCAAAAATCATATATACTTTTTTTTCTTCAATTGCTTTCAGGAGACATATTGATTTTAAAAACGATTTTCGTCACTATGATTTGATTTGATTCTGTTCAAAGCTCATTGTAAGACTCGGTATTGATCTCGATTTTGGCAACATGACAATCGTTGGTTTCTTTAGAAATAAATCTCAAAGAGTTTTAAATAAACAGTTATTTCTTTTGCTTCATGTTATATGAACTGTTATGTGACTCACTGTTATGTGAACAGTTAATGGATGTTTTTTCAACTGAAAATCCATCTTTCGTATTCCACCTACTCTAAATACGGACTACATAACAAACTAAAGATATATTTTGTAAAATATGTTAATTTAAAATACGAGGACAGATCAAAAAGTCTTTGCGCCTATTTTTTTATAGCCAAAATACGGCTGTAAATACATATACATTTCCAGCAATGACAGTTCCTTTAATCGTACAAGCAGTATCTGCTTTTTGATCGGAAGAGCGGAGCTGCTATCTGTCATTTAAGATGACAGTTGTTCTTCAGACGTCCACAGCTTATGAGCAGCGAAGTGTTATTCGTTTTGTATGGAGCAAGGGACAAAGGCCCATAGCAATTCACAGGGAAATGCACCTGCAGTCCAGACCTTCCCCTTAGTGACTTTTACGATTTCGGTTCACTGAAGAAAGCTTCTGGCACAACAGAAGCCAAGAACGCGGTCCGACGGTGATTCCACAAGCAGCCTGAAGATTTCTACGACAGGGGGCTCTCTAATTTAGTGCTGCGATGGGACAAATGTCTGAACCGCTATGGTGACTATGTGGAGAAATAATGTAAGGTACGTAGTTCACTACGTATATTTGTAAATTATACCTGTATGTACCTGTTTTCGGCGAATAAAAAATAGGCGCAAGGACTTTTTGATTTGCCCTCGTACATGGTAGTAACCCTGTGGAAAATTAATAACATCTGCCAAAGATATCATCGCTTGTTTACAAGAAGAATAAAAAAAACAGAGGATTTTCATTGGGGAAGAAAATTGAGGCATCCACAAGATACAAAGAATTCAATGAAAATGAAACCAACGAAAAGCAGACAAACTCCTGGAGTTTATGAATTGTATCGACCATTATATATTTTCTTCTTAATCTCCGGTATCAACATATACCCTAAACAATCAAATCGTTTTATAGGGTGCTTCAAAATCACCTGTTTGATCGTGTGGCGTGTTATTTTGTTATTGACCGTATTTACCACTGTAGCTTCTTTCAGCTGCATAAAAAATGGCATAACGAAAAATACTGCAGTATCTTTGTTTCTCAGTTTCATTGGGTTTTTCAATCGATTCATTTTGATCAAAAGCAGAAAAGACATTCAGAATTTCCTGGAAACTGCTGTATCAATTACTGCAACCTTTATTTCAGTCAATAATTTGAAAACGGCCAGAAGATGCATAAAATGCGCTTTTATAACTCTTCTTGCATCAAATGTATTCCTCATATCAACGCAATTCGCGATGTCTTTCGAAGATGATTTTCAAGAAAAAGTTTTGGTAAGTAACCCTCTGTTTGGAGATATCTCGATACTTATTAGAAAACGAGGCTTAGTACTACACGTTTTAGGAATATTGGCCATGGTTATGCCGTATCTAACATTTATACTTCCTTTTATTTCATTCGGGTTCTTTTACAGTACTCTGTCTTGGAATCTGAGGCAAATAATAAAAAATTTTGTATCCAAACTAAAATCCGGTGATTTTTCGGACCACCTTCGTCAATATAGTAAAATTTGGAGTTTAGTGTCAAACATTGATAAAAAATTACGGAAGATTTTGTTTTTCTCCACCATTCATGTCTCTGCTAGTTTATATTTTACCAATTTCCATATTTTGACCAGAGGATTCACAGTGAATTTTGGAAACATTTATTCACTTTATCTGACACTTCTGATGACCACAATACTGTTATTCATGGTTTTATTTTCCGAAGAAATACCCGAGTTAAACACAAAAGCATTTGATTTGATTTCTGAACTGCCTGCAGATAGCATGCTGATTGCGGATAAAATCGTACTGATGATAAAAACTCAACGAGATATGCACTTGACGATTGGTGGAATGGTACCGATCAGAAGGGGCGTGTTTCTTGCTCTAATGGGTACTATCATCACATACTGTCTCCTTATTAGAACGCTTCCTATTATCGAGACGTAACAACAGTAGTGTCAAAATTATGTGAGAACTATTCACTCTGCTTGACTCTTCTGATGATCGCAATCCTATTATTCACGGTTTCATTTTTCGAAGAACTACCAGAGTTTTAAACACAAAAGCATTTGATTTGATTTCTGAACTGCCTGCAGATAGCATGTTGATTGCGGATAAAATCGTACTGATGATGAAAACGCAACGAGATATACACTTGACGATTGGTGGAATGGTACCGATATGAAGGCGTGTTTCTAGCTCTCATGAGTACTATCATCACATACTGTCTCCTCATTAAAACGTTCCCTATTATAGAGACGTAACCATAGGCGTGCGCAGAGCTTCAGAACGGGGGGTACCACTGTTCCAGGAGGTTGAAATTACGCTTAGAAAGGCTCACTTGCTCGCTTAAGGAAAATTTTTAAATATTGTTACTAAAAAAGCATTTGTAAAGCGTATGAGGTAAGAAATTAATGAACCGAAAAATGTAACATTTTAGCCACTTTTGCATCAACTTTCATTTCTACGAGCTAATGGGGGTACCATGGTACCCTTGATGACCCCCGTGCGCACGCCTTTGGGCGCAATAGCAGTAGTGTTAGTCATGAGAGAACTATTCACTTTTCCTGACCCTTCTGATGACCGTGGTACAGCAAGTATATTATTCATCGTGGTATCACTTTTCGCAGAAATATAAGATTTAAATTCAGAAGCATTCAATTTGATTTCTGAACTGCCTGCAGATAGCATGTTGATTGCGTATAAATTCGTACTGATGATGAAAACGCAACGAGATATGCACTTGAAGATTGAAGGAACGGTACCGATAAGTAGTTCCAGTTCTCATGAGTACTATCATCACATATTGTCTCCTTATTAAAATGCTCGCTATTATATCGAGACGTAACATCAGTAGTGTTAAAATTATGTGGGAACTATTCACTTTGCGTTTTTTGATTTTATGTTTTTCTTTCCATAGCTACTTTATCCACTTTCCACCTCATACAAGCATCATTGAAGAACCAAAAAGCCATCGTTAAAACACAAACAGAGAGAGAGAGAGGGGGAGGGGAGAAGAAGGTTGAACTCATCACATTGTTCGAAGCAGTATTGAAAGATTAGGTACTTTTTGTGTAAAGATACTTTAACAAACGTTTCTGTATACCTTTAAAAAGATTCTGCTTCTAAATTATAAAAACAACGTCAATAAAGCAAAAACCATACAAATAAATGGAATCATTTGGAACTTTTGTTTTGATTAACATTCTTTCCATAATTTATATTTTTAGGACAGTATACTCATTTTATTTCTTATTCTGGGCACACATTAGCACACACACCCAGGATTCACTCAGATGTGCAGTGTTCCATGTAAGTTCATTATAAGTAAAGCGTTCAACCTTATTTCCCACCAAAGCAACGTAATTAAAATTTTACTATCCTAAATCTCACTCACGTCTTTTACCTTAATTGTGGATCCACAACTGTTGAAGGATAATTTGGATCTCCCATCTTAGCGGTTCCAACTTGATGATTCAGTGTAATAGCAAACGCTCGAACTGCGCATGGAAGGTATAGATCTTCGTCATTTACGTACAGCTCACAACCAGGAATTAATAGATAAAAAAGGTCTGGCACCAATGCGTCTCATTGGAGGAGCGGACATGAGTTTGTTGCAAAATTTTAAACCTATGAATTAAATGAATAAAACATGTTTACATTTCAGGAGTCAATTTCAGCATCATTTTCAGAAGTTGTGGCAGTACAAGAAGAAGCATTTTGCTAATCTGGAACAGGGTAAAATGGAAATAACAATATAATTTAAAAAATCTCGATTAACTGAGAATAAAACCAATCCAAAAAAAAATTCTAATTGCACAAATAATTAAAAAGTATATATACAAATGTGCTTATGTATTGCTGGGCTGGCGTATATTACGGTTTAGCTGAGATGTGTTTTATAGCCCCTAAATGTTGGATATTTATGTTAAAGCAGGAATTTAGCACACATGAGTCTCATTTCATACGATGAAAAAAATAATATACATCTAAATTAAAATCCACTGAATCAAAAATTTCATTTCAACTGATTCTAAGCTTAAACAAGAAGTTCCGTCTAGAACTATATGAGCCTACTTTCCCGTATAACCATTTAAAAAAAAAAAAAGCAGCACATTTTAAACAAAGCAGCTAATACTTTTTTCCCTTTAAAAAAATTCTTTAACAGCTTTTAAAACGAAAAAATAATAATTAAAATTAATAAGCTTATTAAAATAAATACATCATATCAAAAAAAAAAAAATCGTTTCTTTTTCCCTTTTGCCAAAAATAATTTTTTAAATGAATTAATGCACTTACCAAAATAAATTAAAAACAATAAAATGTCAACTTAAAGAAATACTTTTCATTGTATAAAAAAAAAAAAAAAAAAAAAATCGTCTGCGCATATATTTATGTAGAAACATAAATGACTTCGAGTTTATTCGCCGAAAACGGAATACCTAAATTAAAACTTTAGCGTGAAAATAAAAACAAATCATATCAACAACAATTATTTCACAGTTAAAACCATAGCTGCGGAGTCGGAGTCGGAGACGATCATAAAGGAGTCGGAGACGAATATCCAAGAATCGGAGTAGGTCATTTGTCCTCCGTGTATAAATTTTTGCCAAAGCTACGAAGTCAGAGTCGAAGTCGGGAGTCGGAGTCCGATTAATTGTCGGGAGTCGGAGTCAGGTGCCTCTAAATTCTCGCAGTCGGAGTTTGGAGTTTGGCGTCACGAGCTATTTCCAACAAAATTTGGTTGAAATAAATCCGCCTTCAAGTATGGAATCTACATTGACTTTCAGTTTCCCAGTAGGCGCTAATGTTAAGTTTTTTTTGAACTGTTCAAAATTGAACAAAAAATAGTTCAAATCAAAAAGTGAAATATGGGAATGAGGTGTCCTCGCCGAGATCTTTCGAACAAAAAAAAGTTTGCTCGAATCGGACTATTCATTCAAAAGTTATTAGGGGGGACAGACCGACAGACAGACGGACAGACATTTTTCCCTACCTCAATACCCTACTTTCCAATTTTTAATTTTTCGATATTTATTTAATTATTTTATTTATTTTTGATTTTTTTTTTTTGTTTTTCGCGACATTTTTAAGATTCATTAAGCCTTCTTTCATGCTTTCTTCTTCTTTTTCTGACGTTTACTGGGAAAGTAGGCTAAAAAAGAAGAAATAACCAGGAACCTTGCCCGGAAAGCACTAGAAGATTCGACTCGGTCTCTTCACTAATTATCTACTGTGATGAAATGGCACTCCATGAATTTAACCATCGCAGTATTGCTTGATTGAATTTGGATGATTGCAATCTTGTATGGTAGTACTAAGATCAATCACAATTATATGCATCATGCTCTTTGCGTAACGAGAAATGCAATAACAATCCGACTGACAGAAAATATGTAAATGAGTTATTTAATACAGCTAAGACAATGCCAACAAGGAATTTAAATTAGTATAGAGGGAGCAAGGAGAAATTCTAGTACAGCTTAAATCAGTGGTTGGAAGTAGCTCGCTACAAGTAGCGACGCTACTGTAGTAGCTACATTTTTGAGTAGTTTGTAGTGTAGAGCACTACTTTTTTTAAAAAGTAGTGTAGTGAGTAGTTAAATACAAAAAAATAGTAGTTTGTAGCGATTTCTGGAAACTACTTTTAAATAAACTTAAAAAAAAAGGTTCAAACGAATTTGATTGGCTCAAATTTTACACAAGTACATCAGCGGATGCAATGAGAAATAAGACTCATAAAAATACGAGCTGACCTCAGGCAATTCATTTTGACGCCATACGTTCTATCTGTTTGACGCCATTAGTTTTTTTGCCGTTGTAATTTTCATATTTCACCAATATTCATATTGTAAAAAACACTTATTTTCGCGAAAATAAAGATATCGGTGATTTCGCGAATTGAAAATTTGGTGAATTTTATATGAACTGACCGAAGATTAAGAAACAAAAATATTTTAGCGAGGCTTAAATTTTTGACAGTAATTACCAAATAAAAAGAAGCTACAGTCGAGTCCCGACTTACGTGAGGGGAGGGATGCGTTCCAAGACTCCTCGCGTAAGTTGAAATTTCGCGTTGTAGAGAAATGTTACGTCTACAAATTTTTTATAAACACAACAAATTCTTTTAGACACTGTGAAACACCCCCTTAAACTGCTTTAAAGTATTCCTCAACTATACATTAGTTTCTTACACAAAGAACTGAACTTTTACTGTTTTTAAAAAATAAAAAAATTCATTTTATTCAACATAAAATACTTAAAGTTGCACAAAATGAATACTCAATGAGAGGGAAAGACATAAAATAAAAAAACACGGCACGCACAGTAAGAAGTAATAATAAAATGCTGCACTATAACACTGAACAATAGATACAGTAATAATATTCATGAGTTGAAAAATAAAGATAGTGATGATTTATGCTCCTTTCTTTTTCAATCTTATACATATAAAATCTGAGTATCTATCTATCTATCTATGTCCAAGCTTCTTCTCCCGAACGACAGTGAACTGACCATCGAACCAGGTATCGATGGATTCGTAATCCTCCCGTCTTCATGTTTGGCTATTTAACATAATTCTCCGATAATAATTAGCGGAGATATCAATTAAAAACTTTTAATTATGACACTTAGATTTCAAAATCAAATCACTATTTTTCGAAGGCTTTCCTCCATTCAAATTATTATTCAGTGCTTCAACTCAACTTTCCGGATGAACGCTTTTATTAAAATTTACAGCGTGAAGAAAATCATTGAAAAGAAACATCTGTTGCAATTTTTTTTCTCGAATATAAAGAAATAAAATTAGGCTTTTGTTTTAAGGCTTTTCTGTAATCAGGGTGTTTAAGTTGTTTACTTTTCGATTATTTTGCCGTAATCTGCAGCAAAATTTTGCTGTTTTTTTTTTTTTTTTTTTTTTTTTGTTCAAGCCTGATTGTTAAATACGCGTCACATGACATAACTTTCATTTTCGAGGAGGACTGTGCACGTCGTAAAGTAAATGAGTGATTTACAAGTTATTTGAGTTCTTTGAGGGTTTGTACCTGGAAAACGGATTGATGTAATTCTTGTACGACCATGTGGATAGAATCCATCCAAATATTTATCTGAGTGGTATGTTGCATTAATAAACACCCGGGCAACGCCGGGTAGATTTCAAAATCAAATCACTATTTTTCGAAGGCTTTCCTCCATTCAAATTATTATTCAGTGCTTCAACTCAACTTTCCGGATGAACGCTTTTATTAAAATTTACAGCGTGAAGAAAATCATTGAAAAGAAACATCTGTTGCAATTTTTTTTCTCGAATATAAAGAAGGCTTTCCTCCATTTAAATTATTATTCAGTGCTTCATCTCAACTTTCCGCAACAATGCTTTTATTAAAATGTATGTGAGCGTGAAGAAAATCATTGAGATGAAAGATCTGTTGCCATTTTTTTTCTCGAATATGCTCAGGTAAAATTCTTGTTTTTGTTTTGAGGCTTTTCCTGCAATCAGGGGATTTAAAATGTTTACTTTATGGGGGTTTTCCGCAATCTGCCACAAAATTTCACTGACTTTTTTTTTTTTTTTTTTGGTTCAAGCCTGAGTGTTGAACTCGCGTCACTTGACATAACTTTTATTTTCGAGGTGGACCGTGCAAAGCCGGGCGACGCAGCTAGTAAATTTTTAAATACTGTTGCTTCGCCTTGTCTTTTATAACGTTTCCATTTTATGAGAACAGCCTCTCTTCCTGAACTCTTTAATCCACAGTACAAGAGCAGCTTTCATTTTCATAAAACATATTTACTTTGCTTAGACACTACTCTGCAATTCAATACTGAAACTAAGTTCTGAAGTCTAAGTTCTAAGTTCTGATGTTTTGATTTTTAATTGTACTTATGAAAGATTCACTCATATTTATTTTCGTGCTACCGTCGACGTTTTGTAGTTGTTCAAGCATATCGAGAATCTTAACCGGTTTTTTTTGGCAGGAACTTTTTCTTCCTATCTTCAAACTTTGGTTGAAACAGCGCACGAAGGCGTCATTCTATTTCATCAACTTTAATAATTAGAATGAAAAAAAAAAGAAAGAAAGAAAAAAAATGCTGAGTGGTTATTTGAGCACTAACAATGCGATACGTAGAGTAGTTTGGTGTGAGAACTTTCGCTGCCGTCAGTGATGCTAAAGGGATGTAATAACATTCGCGAAATCAATATTTAGTAGCCAATAACGAAGCCGATACCCGATACTTCCTTCCAAAAAAAAATCGTGTTGTCGACGAGGAATTCGCGTTAGCTCTAAAATTCTTTACTCGTGAAAAACTCGCGTTATAGCCCTTCCGCGTAAGTCGGATCGCGCTGTAGAGGGAGTCGACTGTACTTAAAATGTTATAGAAAAGGATGAAATTGAACTGTTCTGGATGACTTACAATAAATACGAGCATTACAATGTGTGAGAGTATGATAACGGACATTTTTCTTAATGTCTTCTGATGAGCTAATTTATCAATCTTTTTTGTTCAATTCACTTACGGTGTGTGTGTGTGTGTGTGTGTATGTATCAGGATCCCCCCCCCCCAAAAAAAATCGAAAGTTTATTTTTCAAGTCGCACACTCTCTTATATTTTATCCTTTTACATCCAAAAAAAAAAATCATATAATTTGAACTATGGCAGCAAGTGCCGATTATGTCTGAAAGTGTGAATCAGCATCTGTGTAATGCTAGGCCAAATTGAAATAAAATGTTTTTTTAGAAACTCAAAATTTCTGTTGATAAAACGTTCCTCCTATACCCACATATGCACCACAAAAACATTTATTCAAATTAAAAACCATTTAGATATCCCACACGTGCCTAACATTTATAATTTTCTTCAAAAAATTAAGTTTTTGATACATATTTTCAGAAATGTAAGATTTTACGAAATTATCAAGCTGAAAAATATAAACAGTAAAGTAGAAAAGTAGGTAATTAGCGTTAAATAGAAATGTTTGTTTTCCTGCAATTTTTAAGTCTCCCACATAGTACTCAAAGATCTGGTTTTTTTCCAGGTTGAGTTAAATTTTTCATTTAAAATATATTATTTTTTTTTATTCGTTTGTAATCGTTGATCTGTAAATGTGTTCGTTATTAATATTTGAACTTGATATTCTATTTAAATTTATATGTAATTTTTTAAAAGATAACTGAAAAAAAATCAATTTTTTAAATAAAATTATAAATTTTAGGTCAAGTGTGGCATATTTAAATGTTTTTTAATTTGAATAAATGTTCTTGTGGTACATGTGGGGTGTTGGGTACAGGGGCAACGTTTCCCAACAGAAATTTTGAGTTTCTAAAAAACTTTTTTTTTTTTTTGCGATTTGGCCTAGCATACAAGTACTGTTTTACACTTTCAGGTGCAAGTCGGCACGGGTTGCCCTTGTGCAAATTGTATGAAACTTTTTTTCACGATTGTTTTGACGCAAGAGGAAAAATACAAGAGTGTATGAGACTTGAAAAATTGACTTTCATTTTTTGAGGGACAGCCTTTTGTGTATGCTTTTCATTTGCTTATTTTTTTGGAAAGTAGCGAAGTAGCGACTACATTTCAAAAGTAGTTTGTAGTTACTACATTTTGAAAAAAGTAGTTGTAGCTGTAGTTAACTACATTTGTAATAAAGTAGTTGTAGTTGTAGTTCGCTACAAAAGAAATGTAGTTTTTCCAACCACTGGCTTAAATGTATAGTTACTTTACTATTAGGAAAACAATGTGTAAAAGCATTGCTTCCACATAAAGGGGGGGGGGAGTGTAAGCTCAATCCCCCCCTCTCCATAGAAATTAGAGCTTCCTGCTTTTAGTACTTTTGTCTTTGCAAAAATGTAAAAACATTTCTCCTCCAGTCATTAATGAATAAGTTATTAAAAATATCAAATTTTAATAACTTTAATCTGTACTGAAATCGGTTTCTATGGGGAAAATATCTTGCTAAACCATGGGGAAAATATCTGAGCGCCCCTTTAAAATTTTTCATATGGGCGCCTATGTGTACAAGTAGATGATTCCTTCTCATCAGTTCGTTACTATTAAGTTAAGTGACCTTGGAATACCCCAAGGCTCTATGGTAGAACACTTTCTATACCCCGCTACATGTAACTGACATTTTTGTTGTTTCTGAGGAAGATCTTGTAACTTCATGTGACTACAATTTTCATGCAAAAAGATTAATGTGAGAGGAATTAAGTAAAAAATACTGATCATACCCTTTCTATTTTATCTTCTTAGCTTAGAATGAATAAGATTTATGTTAATTATGAAAAAATAGGGCAATTATTTTTCACAGTATTAAAAAAAAAAAAAAAAACACGCAAATAAAAATAGTTAGTCGATTTATAGAAAATGCTAGCGATATTACTGTATTGACATAACGGTAGAAAAACTTTTACCGGGATTATTGTATTAATATAATCTTTGATTTCATATGTTCCAATAGAAATATGTTGAAAATAAAGTTAAGAGTAGCAATATTAAATTTTGTGTACGAAACTATCCAATTATTAATTAAATCACCATTTTCAACAGTTCTAACCAACTTCAGTTTCAAATTCCGATTATACCTACTTGTATTGGTCATATATATAATAAAGAGAGCGGGGGGGGGGGGGGTGGACCTACATCAGTGTTCAAAGGGGGCTCAGAGCCTGAAAGGTTGAAAGCACCGGTTTTGATTTACGGAACAACTGTAAATTTAACAAAATAAAGTAATTTTGATACGATTCAATACTTATTTTGTATTTACGATATATACTAAAAGGCGTGCATGGGGAGGGGGAGAAGTCACACCTGTTATCCCGGGCCCGAACCTGAAGGGCGCCCGAGATTTTCAAAATGAGGGGAGAAATATGGAGGGGGGCCGTAAAAGTTATTTGTGAAAAGACCCCAAGTTTTCTGCGCACGCTCCTGTATACAGGGTGTCCCAAAAGGTCGTTTACAAATTTAACATGCCGGTCTGTCATATTATGATGAACAAGATTTACATAGGAACATGTATTCGCAAACGCAATGCTGGCGCACTACATGCACACAAAGTCAGACACTAACGGATGCACAACATGTTGCATATCTATTACATAAGGACGGTTTTATACACAACATTTTAGAATTTAAGCAAAGCTTAAAACAGTTGCTAAAATTTGCGGCCCACCAGCTCTCATAACCACGTTGCAACGACAACGCAGCATCGGTGAAATCTTGTCAGAATGGATCGTTATTACGACGGTCGGTATTTAGTCGTTGCGACGCGTGTATGACAGCTAAAGGCAGCAAATTTCAACAACAGCTATAAACCTTCCTTCAAAACTAAAATGTTGTGTGAAATCGGCTTTGTGTGTTAAGTATGCGACATGTTGTGCATCCGTTAGTGTCTGACTTTGTGTGCATTTAGTGCGCCAGCATTGTGTTTGCGAATGTATGTTACTATGTTAATCTTGTTCATCATGATATGACAGGCCAGCATGTTAAGTTTGTAAACGACCTTTTGGGACACCCTGTATACTGATATTAGCTTTCCTAAGCTAGCTCATAGATGTAGAAATAACTGGAAGGGCACAGTGAAACGTTTTTGAAGCTATCACCGTAACCGCGCCGCCATCTTAGGTGTGCGAAGAAATTTTTCGGTAATGTAAAACCGTAAGATACTGAGTTCGTCATTTTATTTTATCGAATTTTGAAGAAATTTCTACTTGATGGCGTCTTGTGTAGCCTTTAATAGACGTTCGAAAAAGATTCCAGGCTTATCATTTATAGGTAAATCTACTTTTATATTATTAAAACCAAATTTTTGTTTATTGTTATTGTGAATGAAGTGCCATAATGAATAAGTCTGTTACTAAATGATTTATTTGAGTTACAATACCTACATTTCAGCAGCTGCTGTTAAATTTGATATTACCTAATTATAAATATGAATCAACTTGATTATTGTTTTTTGCTTCATTGATTTTCGGAATAATTACACACTCTAATAAAATGACTAATTCGCTGACTGTAGGTCGCTCTGTTTTGGTTGAGCAATTTATTTATTGCGTATTTCGATTAGTGTTATAAAAATGTAAACAAAATCTAATGGGCAGTTCTCAAAAGGTGGGAGTAAACACAGACCTCAACTTTGAAGCTTCAACACCAAATAACTTTCATTTTAATTAACTCAAAAATTTTTGAGTTAAATTATAATACTGTATAGAGACAAGAATTGACATAAATTATGGAAAAATTGCTCTTCAAATGCCCTTAAAAAAATATTTTCTTTGCTAAAAGGCACAATTTTGGACATACCAAAACGTTAACTGAGCAAATGTACCATTAAAAAAAATTTTTTTTAATTATTTCCATACGTTTCAAAAAAAAAAAATAAATAAATAAAGGTATGAATCTTACACTGAATAATTTTTTGTTAATATTTTACACAAATAACAAAAGTAAAGACAGATTATTTACTTTGTAAACGATTTTAGAAAAAAGTAAGTTTGAAATTTGATGTATGTCCAAAAGTTACGATCTTTACAATGCTATTATTTGAGAACTAAGTATATGATGTTTTCGTTTTAAAGGTATTTATCGATTCTGAGAATCAATTTTTAATTGTTTAAAAGTGTTTTCATAAGCTTTTATGCAGTATCTTAGAAGAAAAATGATTTTTCTTAAACATACATTTGAGATGTCCAAATCGCGTTACGATCTTGACGCCGATAATTCTGTCCGTTTATTCATAATTTTTGATCATCCACTGTCTTCTAACCTCAATGAAAAAGGTTATTATAATGTTATCTTCATTAATCCATTGGTATTTTGCATAATTAATATGTTACACATTGGACAATACATAAATTACAGTAGAAACATGGCTGGTTATGATCGAACGAAAGCCATTTTGCGCTAAAATTGCCAAGCAAACTCCGTTGGCGACAACAGAGTGTACGATAAGCTAAAGGTTACCAGAGGGGAATTCCAGTTTGACAAATGTAGTTTTTCGTCAGCTGCACCAGTTTTGGCGACTTTATCACCTGCGCTAGCAATTTTTTTCCCCCGCTTTTATTATTTTAGAATTTTTTTTTCTCTTTCTTTTCGAAACATAATTTAACGATCTCCAAGTAGAAATACGAATTTCTTTTTTCAATAATTATTTTTAGACATCGTTTTAATTTTTATGACATTAAAAAAAATATTCATTTTTAAAACTGATGTCACTTTTTACATTCGTATTATTTTTAATATGAAGCTTTTTTTTACCTTTCATCAACTTTTTCAAAATCATTCCAAAACTTATATTTAACTTTATTTATCATTATATGTAAAGAGCAGTATGTAAAGCCATTCAAGTATTTGATTAATATCCTCTTTATTATTAAATTGCAAAATTCAAAAAGTAGTAAATAAAATTTTCATTGGAAAAGTTAAAAATCAGATTAACAATTGTCAAAAATGATGAAACTTACATTAAGATGATGTCCAAAATCCGTTACCTACAGGACAACAATGTCCAAAATCTGTTACCTACAGACTGCTGATTTAATTTGCTAATTAACAATTTTTACAAATACCTGCTGTCTTTTCATGTTCATATATTGTGTTCTAGGTATGCATACTATAGAATAAAAGCAAAATTGATGTCAAATTTGAAAATTTTTGAAATTGCTGAAAGTTAACTTTTTTTGTTCCCACCTTTTGAGAACTGCCCTAATTGAAAAGAAATTCGAAATATTTTGTGGATTATTATATTTCAATTATATCTTATGAACAAAAAAGCTTTAGTAGGCAATATGATCGTTTCCTATACATATGATGTGTAAATGCTTTATGTTTTAAATACAAATCTAAAAGAATCCAACTCTAAAAAAATACCATCTTCTAAATTTCACACACTTAGAACTGTGTAAGCCATTAAAATATTTTGTTCTTCATAATCATTAAACTGATCGTGTACATTTGTTTTGGCAACAGCTGATATTTAATTTTAAAAAAATAGGAACGAGAAGATGGCATACAAATTTTTTGCTAAAATTAATCAGATAAATATATGTAAAATTATAATATAAGAAATTTTGAAACAAACATGGAAAAAAAAATTAAGCCTTTATATGATCATTTGTATTCAACATCAATGTCTTATTTTCCAGATTCACTTATTGAGCGTTAAGATAATTTTCACTGCAGACGATACTTCAATAAAAATATAATTAGCTGTAGAACGAAATGCTTTTTGCTTCCTTTTACAAAAAAGGAAGCATTGTATTCGTGAAAAAATTTTCACTCAAAAATCGACCTTAATTTCCGTTTTACTCACCCCTGAATGAATATTGAGTTTTTTTTTCGACTCGACCACACGTGGATAAGTGCCTAAGAACGTATAGACACGCGAAATATCCATAATGACGATTCCCGAGTTAATTACAACGAATTTTCTCGTGACGTCTGTATGTACGTATGTACAGTGGCTCCCAAAAGTGTTCGTACACCTTGAAATTTTGTAGTAAAACCAAAATAACGCAAAACTGAATTCGAATATGAAGTCCAATTTTTTTTCACACCATTCCTATGCCATTCTGAATAAAACCCAGTAGTTTTTTTTTTAAATATTGCCAGATTTTATTTTTGAAATTTGTCAAAAACGATGAGACAGAGAAAAAATACGCCACAAAAGTCATCGTACACTGAAATATTTCCGAATAAATTCATGATTAAAGTTATCACATGTCGTTTTTTTATTATTTTTGCATTGTGTTGACTCTTAAAGGTCATTTGGCTTTAATTTTTTGTGTATTTATTCCTTAATATTTTGCTTATTACTTTAAAATGGCTGGTATTCGAAAAAAAACCACAAACACCATTCGAAAGTTGAATTTTTTCGCCACAATAGCGGTAAATTGGTTTGAAATGTCTCTAAATTAGTTAATTTATTTCATTCTATAGTAAAGTGCTTGATAAAATGCTTTAAAGAAAGGAATCGGATCGAAAACAAGGTAAGAAAAGGTCAACTGGCAAAGTTAACAATGCGTCATCGGAGGTTTACAGTTAAAAAAATTAAGAAAAATACACATTTGAGTGCTGAAAAAGTTTCTGCAGAATTGAATAAAACATTTTACGTTTAATTTTCACCTAAAATTGTTCGCCAAGTTCTCTGATTAGCTGGATTAAATGGGACCTCATCGCACAGAAATTTTCTTGTTCGTGCGAAAAACAGTAAGCTTACGCTTTTCGTCGTAATATCAATGATAAATAAGCTCAAAACGTTTTGGAACAACGTCTTACTTATAGATGAAAATAAATTCAACACTTTGGGTTAAATTGTTGTATAATTGTAAATAGAAGAAAAAATGAGGAATTTAAACTTAGGAACTTAGTTGGATCAGTTAATCAGGACGGTGAAGGTGTTCTAGTGTAAGGGTGCATTACAGCATTCGGATTTGGAAATTTGGAATTTTTTGATGAAATAATGAATCATTCTGTTTATTTAAATATTTTAAAAACAATTTTAAACTATTAGCCCAAAATTTGGTAATCGGAAACAACTTTGTTTTTTATCAAGATAACGACAAGAAGCACGCGTTTGCGTTTGGTGCCTCAAAAATTGTCCTAAACTTCGAAATATCTCCTCGATCGCCAAATTTGAACTTAACGGAACATATTTGGAGATATCTGGTAGCTGGATTACGAAAATACACCATTGAAACGAAAAGCGAACTAGAAACAGTAAGACTCGAAGTACGTCTGAACACTTACTCAGAAATTACACAAAAAAAGAAAGAAAAAAACAATGAAATCTATTCCCATACGTTTAAAAGCTGTTGTTGATACTGTATGATATTCTACTAAATAATAACTTTGTAAAAGTTAGATTATTTACTATTTTTTTGACATTTTTCCAAAGTGTACAAAGACTTTTGTGAGATAAAATTTCCGGCAATTTTTGGTTTTTGATTTTTTAAAAATTATGTTTTAATGTTTTATTAAAAATTTTCATGTAGTTTTGTTAAGAATAGATCATAGATCTTATAATAAAATACCTATTCCGAAATATTAATTCTAACCAATGGATAATGGCCTATTTCATTGAAAGTCGTAGGTGTACGAACACTTTTGGGAGCCACTGTATGTGCGGATGTCATATGTGCGTATGTATGTCGCATAACTCAGAACGGTAAGTCCTAGAAAATTGAAATTCGGTACGTAGACTCCTAGTGGGGTCTAGTTGTACACATCCCATTTTGCTTGCATTCGAGTGTTTCTAAAGGGGTCTTTTGCCTCTTTTTGGGGGGAAATCATTGTTAATTTCGATGTAAACTTAAGTGGTGTTAAACTCTTTCTAGAAACAAGCGAATGGGGTAGTAACCAATGAGTAGGGTCCTGACGCAACTCGTGATTGCGAAAAACATAATTTAAATTCAAAATTTCAGAATTCAAATTAATTTTGAAAATTCGAAAGGTTTTCTACATTTTTTAAAAATCTGTTTTAATTTGTGGCCACTGTTTCATATTCTGTCTGCGTGCGCTATTGTTCCATGATTGGGGATGAGTCATTGTATCTCGGAGCAGTTGTATTGTTCGCTTTTGATGTGCAACACTTATAAATACGCTTAACATGTAAAAGCGTTGCCTTTCATTTAATTAATTGAAAGCTATTTGTGAAAAATTGTTCGCTATTGCGAATTTTTTTTAGTTACCACAGTGTCAAAATATACTCGACGCTTTTATTAAGTGGGGGTTTCGCCTTCAACTCAACTGCGATTCACCGTCCATGTTGACTGAGCCGCAAATAAGGACGAAATGCTGCCTTTGAATACTGTAGCTTTGCAAGAACTGCAGGCAAATGGCATTTACGGTATTTGCTAAACATTCTGCATAATCTTTAGGACCCTTCTTGGTACGTCCGGACGATGCTAATCTATTACTATAAACATATAAAGTCAATTCGCGATGTCTCGAAGTACGATAACTCGAATATTACTATAACTCGAAGTTTTTATCGTCCCGACCCCTTTGTCGTTAATTCCATGCTAATTATTTTCAATATCTCGAAGTTCACTTCCTTTAACTCGAAGTTTTTTCAAAGATGACTCGAGATTTATTTCGAAAGAACGAAAACGGAAAAACAAGAAAGAAATTTGTTGTACTGTACTGTTTACACTTTGACATGTTACTTGACTACGAATTTGCTTTTAAGCTGTCAAGTTGTCAAGTCAACTGATTGTGTCTTTATTTGAAGGCGGACCTAAGCTAAGATGCGTTACCCTTCATTCTTTAGTTTGATCATTTGCTGATAAGTTACTGAGGGACAGTGAGTTTTCTTTACCATGAAAGATGTCTAAGCAAATACACTCTGTTAATGATATTAAAAGAAAAAGAGAAACTTCTAAAGTGGTAGAATTCAAAATTCATGAACCCGAATTTGAAAAGAAGGAAGATGTGCACCTTTCCTGAAGTAGAATCAGCTCTATTTAAATGGTTCCAGCAGTATCGAAATCAAAACCATGCTTCTGATTTTTTTCTCTCAATATTTTTTATTAAACTTTGCAGATTTTGCTTAAAAACTTTTAAGTTCTGAAATTTTTTTTTGTTATATGTACATATGCCGTAAATTGCCCCCCCCCCCCCCTGAGTTTCAGATTTTAGTTGAAAATTTTTGCAATAGATGGCGCTGTAGATAGTAAGTCCGTAAATCAAAAATAAGATGGAAAATCACACCATAATTTTTAGAAAAAATGAGCAAAAGAACAAAACAATATTTTCAAACAATCGTCGGCTGTGTTCCCATGTCGCAATCGGAGGAAAAATCGGTGAATTTCAATTCATCTTTTTTTACTTACCGGTCTGCTATGTGCAGCGCCATCTATTGGAACATTTTTCAACTAAAATTTGGAGCTCTGAGGGAAACATTTAGCGCCCACCACATGAATTTTCTGCAAGAATTTCTTTTTTGTCATTAACCGTTCTCCTGTTATCAATTTTTGAAAACTGTCAGTCTTTTTAAGGACACCCTGTATATTAGAATTTAGGCAGATTTATTGCCTGCCCATTATTTTCCTGGAACGTCTCTGAGTTATTTTACACTGTGGGGCTGTGAGGGGCCCTTACATTATCGTCAGTTAGCCAACAAAAATATAAATACCAGAAAAAAGTTAGAAAAGTGGGACTAACATTGAATTTAGCCAGTTCAGACAAAAGCCCAATGCCTGATAACATCAGCAATTGGACTGAATTCGTAGTTCCTGCTGAGAGTATGACTTCTCCTTTTCTGTGCTTGAGACTCTTGAGTATTTTCATAAAAATTTAAAAAATATCTGCAAAAGTGCCATTAGTCAATGTTTTGAGAGTATAATCTTTCATGGTAATTCATTCATCATATTTCAAAGTATATAATTTTCTTTGCACAAATAACGTTGTTCTCAAATGCTTTTGTTCATGTACTTTTCGCCAAGATTTCCACACTTTTTTAGCCGTTTCTACATACCTGATGTGGATTAATTTGTTCATGTTTTAAATAATTTATATTTTAAGCAATTCACCTTTTGAACTATTATTCCATAAGGAAAAGTGGTGGATGGTAATTTGTACTCTAGCCTTAGAACTGCAAAAAGGAATAGGACCATGAATATTAATACTGTATTTAGTCTTTGTTTCTGAGGGTTTTGTTCCTTTTAAGCTTTTTGCTTTTTTTCTAAGGTTGGATGGTTTATTCCCTTTTTAAAAAAATATTTTATTTCAGCAAAAAAGATTGTACATTAATATCACTTTTATGTGGCTTAATATATGTCATTCTAATAAAAACGAGATTGGTAAATAGCGAATCACGTGATCAATTGCTTTCTGTGGCGGTTATGAATTATTTTAATCGTGTGATTTAATTTTACATCATAGTATTTCACCCCATTGGGTACCTTTTTTCACCCTGACCGATTTGAAAAGTTATTAAAAATTAATGTTTTCGTAAAGAAGAAAAAATGCATTTTGGGGCTCAATTTGCGAACTTTGACCGCCTTGTGGAGCATGAAGATAATGTCTGACCAACTTGAAATTTAGCATGTAATTGTTTAGTCCTTGTTCACAACTTTTCTCATTCTGGCCGATTTGAAATTCTGAAAACATTTTTTTTTTCTGTCCTCACTACTGTGTAAGTGTGAGGTTTTAAATTATTATCTGTGTCGTAAACTTCTCTGCAATATAAAACACATTGTAAGGTAAGTACATTTACGGGATTCAAAGTTTTCTCACCTAAAACTTCATAAATATTTATGGAGTCAAAATAATACTATCTAAGGCATTAAATAATAAGTTGGTCTTTTTAGTGAGAGAGTTAACAAATAATTTTTAAGAAATGCGAGGAGAATTTTAATTATATTCTTAGTGTTTTATTCCATGAAACGGAAAAAAAAGACAAGACAACAAGACAGAAATAAATTTTTATTTTTGATACAATTGATTTCTCAGCTGTTAAGCGTGTAAATTTTATTCATAATTTTCTTTCCCCTACTCTTTTTATAAAACTCTTAAAAAAGGTATATGTGTAAAATAGAAAATAAATAATAAATTACTATTATTTTAGAAACTATGACTTTAAAGCTTTTTTGTGATAAAAATTAAATAATGCTAAAATACTAAAAAAAAAAAAAAAAGGCTCCATTTGTTTTAGATAAAACTCTGAAAAAGCTTGTGGTATTGTCCGTTTTTCACGAGAAGACACTTCGCCACGTCTCTTCGAACGCAGAGTTCCATTTTACGCTGGGGTGATCGGTACGCAATCCATGTGCTTCTAAAGGAGACAACCAGACAGAATTAATTTGGGCGTGCATTTTAACGTGCAAAAAGTCTTCGTGGCCGTAACATTCGTTGCTACACTTGTCCGTTGCTACTTTCGTTATTCTTACATTTTAAAAACCTCTGCTTTTACAACAAAATGCTATGATCCGAATATACCTTCTGCCGAAAACAGCGAAACAGAATCATGGGATACCACGTGACGAGGGAGGAGTCAAGTGCCTTCTTGTGGAAAACGAACAATACTATGATAAACTATACGCTTTCTTTTCTCGACAAACAAACAAAGTTCCTATTTCGCGTAATACAATGTGTTGGAAAATGAAAATAATGAAAGCAAATTCAGAAATATGAATTGAAATGCGTGATACAAAGTAAAATATTACCTGCGAAACCGAGATTCTTCAGCTGTTCTACATATAAAGCGTGAAGGCAGTTAGTTGAATGTAACAGTTGTTTACTTCTGCTTTTAATCACTCTTTCTTTACTTTCACGACAACATTTGACTAAACTGTTTAGGCACGGAATGGGACTATTCGGCGCGGCCGTTTCGGCGCCGCCGTTTTGGCACGGCCGTTTCGGCGCGAAACCCATTTCGGAGCCGGCGTTTCGGCGCGACCCATTTTAGTACGACCTGTTCAAAAATCGAAATTGTCTGCATACAAATATGCCAAACATTGCTTCAAAATTCAAGATATCTTTTGTTTTTTAAGTTTTGTAAAAAGTTTTATGAAGTAATTATTTTAAAGATGTATTTTGTTTTCTTTTTCTATTATTAGTTGATAAAATATAAGTTTAAAAACATCTTCATAATTTTTCGACGTAGAAAAGTTAGGAGACAGCATCGACATTTTTCTATGAAATTTAAATATAAAACTCATTAAATTTAAATTGATTTTTTTTCTTTCGCTGCTGATCATTAATTTGTACACGTGTTTAAATATCTTTTCTGTAAAAAATTAAAAACTGTCAACTAATAATAAGATGAATTTTTTATGTTTGACATTGGAAAAAGTTAACGTGTTGAGAAAATGACCCGTAACCATGCTCTCTATAAAGTTTTAAGTTGTGTAGCGTGCTTTGAACACAGAATAGACAAGAAAAAAACTTATAAGACTACAAGATACAAATAATATTTATTATGTAAAGATTATTATTATATATTGCTTTTAGGTTTCATAAAGACTAATATAATGAATTAAAAATATTTTAAACTTTTTTTTAATTAAAATAAAATATTTTGTGTCTTTTTAGTTCCTGTAACTGTTCTACAGCACTAAACTATCGACTAACTATTTGGTAACAAAAAAAGCAATAATAAATAATAATAATAATAATAATAATAATAATAAAACTTTAAAAAAAAAGTAATTTGCAATAAATTTATAAATCGGTTACAGAAAAATACTAGTGTTTATATAGAACTAACTTTCAAAAATAAATGATTTTTTAGTCAATAAAAAAATCAAACATTGCCTTAAGTTTACCTTGATGTCCATACATGGGTTTGCAATAGTTAAGTCGAGCTTTTTGGATAGTTTGAAAAGTGTTTTCATGTGAAGAAGATTTATGAAATTATTTCCAATAGCTGCTACAACAAAGAAGTAATCACCACAGAAACACAAAACGGCTCAACATTGATTTAAAAAAAAAAAAAAAAGACAAAATTAAACAAAAATGGACTGGCACTGGCATTATTTGATATATTTTCAAGATACTTTCCTTTATGTTTTCGCAGTAAAACATACGTGGATCACATATGCCCCTCTTTCCCCCGCATTGTAATTTTTAAAATAAATTTTAACTAGCCTCTAGAGCGCTAAATTCACATACTTCTTCCAGAAATCTTTTTTCTTCTTCGAACTAAAATTTCTAAAATTCACAAAGTTCAGAATGCAAAAATCTGGCGCCGAAACGGCCAGCGTCGAAACGGTCAGCGCCGAATCGGCCAGCGCCGAAACGGCCGCGCCGAAACAGCCGCGCCGAAACGGTCGCGCCGAATCGTAGGCAATACGTACAATGCCTTTTCACCAAATGTAATGTTGAAATGGTGTAAAATGCAACTGATGTCTGCGAATTCCTGTTTTACTCTTTCAACGGTTATGCGTTATTTGGTCATCGCATTGTTTGCAGTGAAAGCTGACCACAACCGGAAATTGTATATCTTAAATTTTAATAAAATTGTTAGAAAATGCCAAAACGAAACAAATTTTTCAATTAGGTATACTAAATGTTTCCACAGCCATATCGGAGAAGAAATTTCTCCTTGGGCTTTACTTAGCTGTTTTTTTTAATTGTTATTTTATTTAATTAATTTTTGCTCTTAAACTTATATCATTCAAAATGTATTGTATAAAGGCAGCTTTTTAAAAATTCAGAATTATGATTTTTTTTTCTTTTCATTTAGTGTGTGTGTTAAATAAACCGAAAGAAGGTTTTTTAAACTTTGGTTCGCCCTTCACACGTATCATTTTTTTAATTCTTTTTTTTTTCTGATGCATTTTTCAGCAATATTTCCCATTGTATTTAATGTTCATATTTTTGGCCATTTCGGATCACGTTTCTTTTTTTATCTTTGAAATTATGACATTTGGCAGGAAACGTGTTAGGAAAAAATATCATTAGTGTACTGTATAGCGTTTTTTTTCCTTCTAAATCCGTTTTGCTTTTATTTTTATTTCATTTTTAACCAAAAGTTTCACCTGAATTCCCTGACTGAAGGTCAAATAAAGTCGACGCTCGCTTTAAATTTTGACACCAATTGAAAGATCTAAATTTTCGCTTAATTATTATTCTTATTACCGAAATTCAAATTTGAATGAAGCTTCTGTGTCATTTAGAAAAACGAAAATATTTTAAAGAATTATTTTATGTTATTGTTACGTAATTTTAAGAAGCAATTTCCAATATTCACCTGACTTTTCTTTTTTACGCACATGGTTTTTCCTCTTAAAACACTCGAATGAAGTGAATTTTGACAACAAGTGAAGCTCTTTATTGTAATTGGAAAAATGCTCTGAAAAAGCAAACATCATAAAAAATAAAAAGAGTAGATTAGTGGTGAGAAAACCCAATCTATCTTTTACTTGATTAAAAAAATGGAACAAGACATACATCATGAATGATTACATACGAGACAGTGAGAAGCAAAGGGATGTAAGTGGACATTTTCAAGTTTTAAATAAAGTGCGTTTAAGGATAACATATTAGGTAGGCTTTCATTTAATTCTTTTTCTAAATCATGCTGTACAGCAGCACCTACCATGGCTACTAGTACCATCTCTTGCCCCAAGACAGAGGAGAGGTTCACCTACCATGTGTACTGGTTATCTCCAAATTTTTAATTTTGCCACTTACATCCCTTTGCTTCTCACTGCCTCATATATCAGCGATGTTTAATCTGTAGCCATGGACAGTCAGTCCCGTGGAGTTTCTGTGAATGAATCGGTAAGATAATCGAAATTTTCAAAAGCCTCGAAAGAAATTGATTTTTTGAGAGTACTTCTCCAAAAGACAACTTTTGTTTTCGCAAACAATTCAAGCTTGATTTCGCTTTGAGTGAGACCTCTGCAAGATAAATTCTACAACATTATCCATGCAACGCATTTTGATTTTCAATAATTTCACACTGTGTCCGTGTGAGATGGTTGTTAGATGTATTTGGAAAGAGGAAAAAAAAAAAAAACAGTTGAATAACATTAACATTGATTAATTCTCATTTTTGAGCATGTAAACTACTTTTTTTCAGTTCCCTCTGATAAAGTATTCAGCATTTTAAAATTTTTAGTAATTTCGTCATATTTTCTAATACCCAGAGAGAAACAACTAAAATTTTATTCATCATTTTCAAGCGAATATTATGAAATATAAAAGAAAGTAAAGAAAAATTCTGTATATTTCCACGTATAACCAGCGCAATTAATGCAGAAAAAAAAAAAGAGAGCACGTTATACGCTGAATGTAAGAATGATAGATTTGAAAGTTTAAAAAAAATTGAATGGAATAAAATTATGTTCCTGCATGTAGAAACGCTGTTTTTTTTTCCTTTTCTTTCTTTCTTTTTCTTTTTTTAGAAATGACATAGTTTAATAGCTTAGCAATTTTCATTTCTAGATTGCATGAACATTGTCGCCTTCCACTATGTCTCCAAGCATAATATCGATTTTTTTTTATTATCTTCGCCATTACTGTTTCTCTGATCCAGGAGTGAACAACCATCTTCTATTCAATATAGATTGTTAGTTATGTTACATTTTAAAATGACAATTGAATCGTGTCAAGTTTAAGCTCATTCTAAGCCCTTACTGTGTCTTATTTCTAGACTGGTCTGATGCATTTGATCTGCTTTTGTAATTTATTTCTCACCTTCGAACGTCTTCGTATTCCACTGTCATTTTAAAATTCTTCCATCGGCTTCTGGCTGAATTAACGGCATTAAGCTTCTGGAGCCATAAAAAAAAAAAAATAAATAAAAAAAAAAAAATAAAAAAAAAAAAAATAAATAAAAAAAAAAAAAAAAAGATAAAATAAAAAAAATTAAAAAAAAATGTGTTGTGAACTTACTTACAGTAGGTGCTCGTTGTACACCGACATGCGGCAATGTATACGGTTCTTGCATTAAATTTTGTAAAGAAAATATTTTGAGAGGCTTAATGTCACACCTTTTTCCCCTCATTTGACCCCCCCCCTTTCATTAAGTGTAACACTTCACCTTACTCCCCCCCACCCTGTCATAGGTCACACTTTGTTTCATTAACATATTCTTATAAAAGAATGCGTGAAGTCATACTTCTTGTTACCACCTCCCTCCCTCTTGTCACAATTTCATGAACCCCCCTCCTTCCCCTCAAAGCGTGACATTATTTGTGGGACGCCCCTAATTCAATTCCTTTATGTTATGTACGACAGTAAGATTGCGAAACTAGATCGAAAAACATAAAGACATTCAAATATTTAAAAATAAATTTCTTTTAAAGGAGAGCCAAGCTTCTGCGTTATACAGTTGGCACAATCCTGTTCCCAAAACCACATTAGGGAACATGGAAATTTTAATCAGCTGTTTCATTACCTTAAATAAATTCATATTTGTTTGAAAAAGTAAGTGGGGAACTGAAAGTGAATAATTAATTGCGTATCTGGTGCAACAAATACATTGAAATTGCAAGATGTGAACTAAAGAATAGATGCCCTGATTTTGAGCTGTTATTTAAGGAGCTGTACCTTTCTTGTTTATTTCGCACTTTCATTAACAGACCTTTCAAAAAATTTGCATTTTGTAAACGCATATTTTTCGAAATTTAGAAGCACATGCACTTAACAATCATATTAAATAAATGAACGAAAAACCCGAATCTGTCAGATTATAGGAAATTTACCCAATTTTAAGGAAATATTTATTTTTTTATCTTATTTCCTTTCTTTCCCTTTGAAGTTTTGACGTAACCTATAAAACTTAATGAAACTTTCTTTTGAGTTTGACTTTGTTACTTGACTTTGGAGAAACTGGGATATCTTATTTCGACTTGTTATAAAAATAGTGTGTGTAGTGCCCAGAGGTGCATATCGTACTAACAGCTATAAAATTTAACACATAGATAGTCCAATCCAAAAATTTAATGTATTAGAATTAAGAGAAGTTATACCTTAAGAAAACATTAATACCAGCAGAGATAGCGGTAGAGTTTTAGTAAGGAGAGAAAATACTCCTTTACAATTTTTAGAGGAGTGAAATTCAGTTTGCACGCTCAAAATAAAGACCATTTACAGTGCTGGTAAAAAAAATTGCATCAACCTCGCATTTTCACAACAATGGGATTGTGTGAGAAGTTTTGGTCGACCGATTAACGATGAATGTATGTGAAATTCTGCAAAACTTATGAAATAAACATTTAATAGCAGGAATCCGATAATTGTTTACGTAGATCGGGGTTGTTTCCGGGCCAAGGCAAACTGCTGACCCCACTCTCATTTTTTCCTTTTCTGAACCTGCGTGTGAGTTTAGAGAAAAATAAATTACTTAACCCCTTGTCTATTTAAGTCTAAGGGCAGGATAAAGGTTTTTAAATTGTTACTTACCAGTCTTTCCCTATGGCACGGAGCAGAATCATCCTGGAAAATGACGTTTGGAACTGAAGTAAAGTGATCCCGGATAGTAGGAAGCAATTTCTCCTCCAAAATGCCAATATGCACCTGAGCGTTTACTGTTCCTTGCACAAAGTGAAGCCCATCAACTCCTTGATCAGAAATACATCCCCAAATCATCTAGTATGCGGGATGCTTGACTGTGTGTTGAATGCAGTCGGGATGATATTCCACTCCTTCGCGGCGCGGATGATGTAATTTTTTTTACCACAACTGTAGTAGTGTCCAATTCAATTTAAAAAAAAAAAAGCCTTTATAATGATACAGAAGAAGGAGCGGAAAGAAAGATGTGAACTAATTTTATTTTTCAACCTTTAGAATGTTTGGCATTTTGAATTTGAAAACTTAAAAAACATTCAAATGCCATATTTTTGAAATTGAAATCGATCTGATTACCAAAATGTATTTACAAACGAACAAATCCATCAACAAAGCGTACTTCTATATTTGTGTCGAACCTAACCAGGCAGCATTGTGATGGCTACACAAATACTAAGCGCAGCATTACGACGCTGTCAAGGGTGCATGTAAACAACCTTTACTTTGGTAGAGACCATGTAAAAATTTGGAGACTGCTGATTGGTTTCCACTTTAAAATCGTCATCCATCTCCTTTATAGCTTGTTTTTCATGCTCTAACTATTGTTTCATTTAAGCAATGTCTTCCAGCAAAGGTGCCCACCCCTCCCCTAAGAGCAAAGGCGCACACCCTCCTAAATATCACGAAACCCTCCCGCCAAAAGCATGAGCCCCACAAAAATGAGAAAAATACCCCTCAAAACACCCCACTCCTAAAAACTTTAATGGCACCGTCAAGGTAGGCAACCCTGGCTTCCAGACATTATTCGAAGTGAAGAGGGGGGGGGGATAAAAAAAATTTCTAACTTGAATTCAGAATTTCAGAGGAACGAACTTTGTTCACAAGCGTTCGATAAAGGGAACACATAGCCAATCACTAACCTCAACACCATATTACAAGGTCTTTAGCTGAGTAAAGGTTGCTGATATGTGCTGCGAGGTTAGGTTTCTTCCAACTATACACGAAAAATGATGAATGAACCATTTTTTATGGAAAGGTTTGTTGATTTTGTTGTCATTTTACACAAGTACCTGCCAAAAGGATTTCTCGTCCTATCGCATTTGTCGAAGGAGTGATATCTGAAAAAAATGTTCCCGTTGTGACTAACGATTTAGCATTCGCTGAAAAACATTTAACATTTATTTTTGAATAAAAAGAGTATTTCTACACAGTAAAATTATTCAAAACAATATAGTATCTTTAGAGCAAGTTACGATTAAAAAATGGAATTATAATATTGTGGAATTTTCAAATATTTCTGCAACTGAAAAATATGTGAATGTCTTTTTATGCTCTCTCTTGAACTCTTTGTGCTACACCTTCCAAACCATACAGATAAATTGCAATTCTAACGCAATTCGCTATATCTACAACTGATAGTGCTTTTTATCATGTCAGAAGCTTTCTCTGCCACCATTATTGTTGGAGCATTCGTATTAGCCCATGGTATTGTGGGCATGACAGATGCATCTACAACTCTGAGTCCTCGTATCGTTTTCACCCTGAAAAGAAGAAAATCACGTATTATAGTAATGTATTGCAAGGGTAAAGATTAACATGTAGAAATGTTTAAGAACTACTTGGGCCAAAGCAATAAAACCAACTGCGAACGATAAAATGAACGACTAGTGGGTGGAAACTTTCCAAATTCGCTCAGGGTCTCCTTTTTTACTTACCTACACATATCAATCGAAACTACGAAGATTCTTCCAAAACTGTAGTCTTGAATTGAAATTCAGTTACTCAGAATTTTTAGTCACTTTTCAGTTTAAAAGAGATATCCAGGCAGACAAACAGATAATTCAGTAAGGTAGAAAAGTAAATAAATGTTTTGAAAGAAATGGATAAAACATACAATTGCTAAAGTTTCCTTTTGCTGTTAAATGCTAAAATGATGAGAAAAAATGAAGAAAGAAAAACTGTGTGGTGTGTGTGCATTTATACCTGATGCGCGCGTTAACCTTTTTTCCTTTTATTTTCATAATTTCCAATGAACTTTTAAATTTCTGTTTCGTAAAATTAAAATACACGATCATCTATCAGATTTTCAATGGTTATCATAGTGACACCGGATTTTTAAATATTTCTTGATATTGTAATGAAACTACTCTTGTTTGAAAGAAAATTTTTATGTGTGACGAAACTTCTTTTGATTTCTACAGATGACAACCGTCTGTTTCCAAGTTCAACAGAACAGACAGACGGCTGCTAAAATTGAACGACTCCTGATGGGGCTATGCGAGTACATTTTGGAAAGCTTTGTTCTCTTCCAAGATATTGCGTAACCGTGTAAAAAGTCTCTGCTCGATTTTCTGAACAATATATTTCTTTTTAAGGAAGTTAGATTATGAAACGCAAAATCATTTGAGAAATTTTACATTTCATACAAAAACTGACCAAAAATAACAAGAAATATATATATTTTTTAAATCAAAAAGGTGCACTAAAAATCTCTATAAACTTCTAAATTAAGAAAGACCAAAGAGTTAAAAATTGAAAAGGAAAGATTAGAAAAGAAAAATAAAGAAAGAAGAAGAGAATTTCATCAGCATCTCAGCCTTAGCTCCGAACAAGACAGTTTTTAAAGATTTTCTGCACTTAAGGATAAATTAAAACAAAATGAAAGAGTTAAAAAAAATAAGTTAAATTAAACGGACCACTGCTTTTTAACGGTGGCCGTGACAACTAACGACATAAGTGCATGAACTTATAAATGATAATTTTTAAAAAGTAAACAAAAAACACGAAGTTCTCCGAAATGTTAACTGAATTTTTGCATTTTCATACAGTAGAGTAAAGATGGTCTCCACTCATGGGCTTCCACTTTCATTTTCAACTTCAGTGAAACGAAAGGTGTGCTCTGCTGCATACCTCTAGAAGAGCTGAATTACCTAAATTTTTTTGATTCATGCCATCACCAGGGCTGTGGAGTCGGGATCGAAGAGTCGGAGTCGAACTGATTTTGGCGTAAAATTAGTCGGAGTCGGGAGTCACGGGTTTAAAATTTCACGAGTCGGTGTCGGAGTCTGTCATTTGACTCCAAAATCAGCAACTCTGACAGAGCTTGCAGAGTCAGAGTCGGAGGCGGACTGACTTTGGGGTGAAGGAGTCGGATTCGGAGTCGAAGGTTTTAAAATCCCAGAGTCGGAGTCGGACATATTTTACTCCGACTCCGTAGCCCTGGTCATCACAGCACGCGCGTTTTCGCCATCCTTTCGTCAATTTGAGAATTAAAAAAAAAGTAAAGAAAAAACGCATAAAAGTTGACATAGTTTAAGGGTAATGATACGAATACCACAACAGATGCAGGGCTACTCCGAATTTGCCGAATAGAACTCCATATTTTTCCAAATGATAAAATACGCCAATACGAACATACGTACATCTAATGAAAAGAGACATTCGGGCATTTAAAAATTGCAACATTGTAGCTGTCTCCAAGTTTACCGAATCGACAGTGACAGTTTACCGATCCACAGTGACCTCCCGTGACCTCCCATTGGATCGCCTCTGACAATAGGCTTAGCTTACCTAGCTGTACAGAACATCTGGATATTATTCTATTCCTTTACCTTAATTGAGGATCGACAACTGTTGAAGGGTCATTTGGATCTCCCATCTTGGCCGTCCCGACTTGATGATTAGCAGTAATGGTAAATGTTCTTACGGCACATCGAACGTAGAGATCTTCGTCATTTACGTAGGGCTCACAGCCAGGTATTATTGATGTGAAGGGTCTGGCACCAATGCGTTTCATTGCTGGATCAGCCATGAATCTGTTGCAAAACTTTAAACCTGCAGGTTGAAGGAAAAGAAAAATATACAGTCCGACCTCGATATATCGAAGTAGCAAGTTTCCGGAAAAAATTTCGATATAATAGAAATTTGGATACATAGAATTGATCTTATTTTATCCAGAAAATCTCCTAAAACATTAAAATTAAAGCTAATGAAATCCAATTTTTATTTATACGAGCAACGGATTAAATGAAAGTTCATAATTAAAAAAATAACAGAAATTACATTTTTGCCCCTTCATTCATCTTCATTCTTCGGCAATTCAACTTGATCCGCAACATTATTAGGGGATTTTCGTTTTGACAATGTAATTGAGAGAAAAGTAAAAAAATCAATCTACTTAAGTTAAATGATTTTTACAGCAGCTAAAAACTAGGAATGATGATCATCAGACAAAAGGTATAACTTGAAACTGATTTTACAATGTTATTGGTTACAACTAAAGTTGGAAATAAACTTTAGGGAATTTAAGAACTCCAGAATAAAACAACGACCTATCTACACACACCTCAACCCCAGAATCCTTATGAGTTTCGTAGCAACCTTTAGTAAACATAATTTTCTCCCCTAACCTTCATTTTTAATGAGACAAACAGTCTAAAGTGGAAAAAACTACGAATGTCTCGAAAAAAAAATCGATATATAGAGATTTTTTTGATATATAGAAACAATTTTTCTATGTAATGAACATAGAAATTTGCTACGATTTCGGTATATAGAAAATTTCGATATGTGGAAGTTCGATATATGGAAGTTCGACTACTTCATGGAGCATGCCTGCGGTAGAAAAAAGCAATATTTACTAAGATAGCAATGGAATGATTCGGGGCCAAGGGATGTAACATGAAATAATTATGATAAAAGCAGAATAAGGTGGAAACGTAGCAAGAAAATAAACTTTTTCAGCACTGAAAAAAATGAAGTTTTCAAAAATGAGTACAATCATGCTTTCAAATTTTCTTGAAACCTTTTGTTTCAAATATAAGTACCCATGTTTTCAAATACTGTGCTGAATTATTTCATACTCAAAAATGAGTACATAACTCGGTTAATACTAAATTTTTAAATTATTACATGCTCAAAAATGAGCACAAATACTTCAAAAACGAGTACATGTTGATTTGAGTTTTTGATGAGTATTTGAATGTTTCAAATTTGAATACCACATAGCCGGAGCCATTTTGACTCTGCGACATGTTCAAATTTGAGTACTTTTTCGTCATTTTTGAAATTGTTGTTTTTAGACTGATACAATTCAAAATAAATGATGAATTGCTTTTAAATCTGAAGAAGTATTTTTTGATGAATTTTCTTTATCAGTGGCAAGAGTTTATAAACACCCGGCATATCTTATGCGTGGTTTTTCATAAAAGTTAATTACTTCCGAATGCCAGTAATGTGCGTCCAGTCAATAAATATTCGGAATAATTTAATTGCATATTATTACTAAATTTCATTATCATTTTTATGCCTGAAAACAAAGTAAACTGGTGTTCTCATTACCTTGGACGACATCATCCAGATCACGAAAATCTGCGAAATAGTTAGGATCTATAACAACAGGTGCTCGTGGATTTCTGGATCTGATAGTTACTGTGCCAGTGCTTATCGGGTGTAGAATCTGCGAAGCGCAGAGTATTGTTGTCTTGTTTACATAAGGGCCGAAGTATTGCAATAACACCTATTTAACAAAATAATAATAAAATAAATGAATCATGGTCAAAAATGCTTCATATTAACATTAAAAAAAAAAAACTTTAATAAAGCACACAGTGATAAAATATTTCTGCAAATAGCAATTTCAAGGCTACAGTGGAGTCCCTTTATCAATAGCTAAAAGTGCTCAACACACAAGCAATTCGAGAGTGAATCTCACAAGTTTCTTGTTTTCTGTTGAGTGATCAAACCATAGAGCAGGAATTAGGAAATAGAGCGAGCAAGTCCAATCATATATATTGGCTTAGCAAAATCTAAGTCTAAGACCTAAAGTCACGTAACACAACAACGACGAATGGTTGACACGTTTTTCGCGAAACTACCAAAGAAAAAAATTATTAAATAAAAACAAAAATCCCGACTGCGTAAAAACCAAAAAAACTAAAAATATATATATATAATTTGACCAGTCAAGGAACCCCGTAAAAATTGAATGGTCCCCGACTGTTGATTCTTCTATTCTGCTTTTGAATTTATTGATTTTATGTGTGTATCGATTATAAAACTATTTCAATGGAGTAGTTATTCAGTAATGCTCAATAAAATTCTTAACTACTGGGCTTATATTTTTTTCTTTTTAGTTCGCTTTAGTTTTTTTTTTTTTTTGGTTTTTACGCAGTCGGGTTTTTTTGTTTTTATTTAATAATTTTTTTTTATCCTTTTTAGATAATTTTCATTGACTTAGTTATTATGAACATAAGACGGCAGATTTCGCAATCTTGTCATTTTATTGAGAAAGTTTATATTGTGAGGATTTTTAAGTAACTTGTGGTGGTCTAAACTACTGATTTTATTAGTAACTCTAAAGAACTTACTCGGATTAAAGCCACATATGCTTGACCGTTAGCAAAAATGCGCGAACTTAAGTCAACCACAGCACAGCTATACAAACAGCCTGTATAACTCATGATGTCGCGAACTCGGAAATCAAAGTCAGTCAAAATTTTCTCGCAAAACTAAAAAAGACCGCCAAGAAAGCAACCGTAGCGAAACTCAGTCCCCTGAATCACGACAAAACATGTTAGAGATGAAACATGAGATGATGCAACATGTTAGGGATGAAAATAGAATTAGTAAATTTAGTAAACAAAAAATTCAGGCAGTGAAAACGCTACCTGCATTTGTCGCACGCTGTGTCGCACGCAGGTGACAATATGGCGCCTGGTTGTTGATATGTTGAATTTTGATTGTTGTCATGCGTTTAGTGTCACTCCAAAGGTTAAGACAAATCGATTGACGTAAGAATCATCAAAATTGGACGAGGCGTTTAGCCTCTACAACTCGCATATGAACAAACATACATACATACACTCATAAACACATTGCCCTCCTCTGCGTTGCGCACGCGCAGTCGAGTAAAAATATATAGTTCTTACATTTGGTTTAAGTCTTAGTTGAAGTAACGTTATAGCCAAAGGATCAATCAAATAAGCAGAGAAATCTGGTGTGTCGAATCTCGGCTCTGCGTTGTTTTTTCGTAAGAAAGACATTAGTAAAAAACCTTCTGCAGAAGTCAAAGGACCTGAGAAAGACACAATAACGAATTCTAAATAAAAACAATAATTTTACAAAAATATATATATAATTGAGCGGTTGACATGGGAAGACAGTAAGTCACGAAAAGTCAACTTTACATGAGGAGCAGAAAACGCCAGGACAAATATCGTGGACTACATGCAATAGGGAAGTTGCAACCTAAATGTTCATATTTTGGCTATTGGATATTGGTAATTGATCCTCAAAACTAAAAAATTCACCATCGCCGGATTTTAAAACACCGTGATTGATTTTTAATGAATTTTTAAAAATCCACGCGCAAAAGTGCGCTCTTCTGAAACGTCGCGAGCTTACGTCACAGGGCACTAATGGGCAGCCTTCTGCCGAAGATCCCTTGTTTTCGGTAGGGACATTTTGAGCGCGCTGATATTTTTACTTTTTAGAAATTCAAAAATCCTTTTGAACACACTATGGAGGCCGGATTCGTTAAAGCACAATCTAAATAATCTTCTTCAAGTAACATCAATGATGATATTCCAATATTTTCGAGAGGATGAGAGGTTTAATGCTCCAGAAACGCGAGAAGTTAAATGTGAGGAGATAAGCCTTTTACGTTTCGTCTTCGAAGTCGAATGCACGTCCTTCGGTTTCTCCCCTATCGGAAGAGCGCATGACGTCACTTCCTATGCCATTTGACGTCACAAGCGCTTGAACTTTAAAAATTAATTTAAAAAAAACTACTTATCGTATCGCAAAAATTTTTTTACCTATGAGGTTCATACATGTTACTCTATCATATAAAAATAAAATTGAAAAATCGAAAGCTTCCCTATTGTCATCTTCCGTCACTCGTAGAAACTAAACCAGTTTGCCAATAGGCTTACCGTTTATTCCATGCCACTGGCTTGAGCGTTTACTGTTTTTTCGGGTGAAAAGAAAAGAAAACTCGAAATTTGTGACTTACTGTCTTCTCCATGTCAGCCCTTCAATTCATAAATGCATCAAGAAATTAAAAGTTTTACTAAATCACACTTCGTAATGAAAGTAAAACATAAACTAGTATGTTGTGGCCATCACGAAACTTTCTTCTATATTTTTCTTTTTTTTTTCTGATCCCTCCCCATGCTTGATGAGGAAGCAATATTCCCAACAAAAACAAAATTACACATGCAAAAACTTGACGACCATCCCAATGTCTGAATTATTGCAAAAGCAAAGCAAAGAGCGAAAATTGAAAGTTATTTTAAAAGCCTTGCTTGAATTAGTTACAAATATTTTATTTGTTAACAAACATAAAATGGCAACAGTTAAAAATTTTAAATCATTGAGATAATATTTCCGATTATTTCCATACAATTAAAATCACGAGAAATACGCAGACGACAATCTATTACGATTTATCTTTCTTATTGCTGCATTAATAAAGCTATTTTTATTAGCAAAAAAAAAAAAAAAATAATAATAATAAATATATCAACACCTCTTGGAGCGATTGGCGTCAAAATTGAACCAAAGACTGTTTACATACGGACTCACATATATTCCAAATTTCAACCAGAACGTAGCATTACTTCTTGAGATAGGGCACTCACAATGGAAAAAAAGAACGGGCGATTGCGCTACCCCCTTTTTAGCTGTTGACACCAAAATAAAATCAGCTCTTATACCCACTAAGTGCTACTTGCCGAGAAATTTTTCTTTCATTCCGCTCATTATTTCTTGAGATACAGCAGCCACAATTGACGACAAAAAACGTTCTACAGCTCAACCTCCGTTTGAGTTATTGACACCAAAATTGAATCAGCACCTTTTCCTGTTAATGGCAACACATGAACCAAATTTTGTTTGATTCCGCCAGTTACTTCCTGAGGAATAGCAAGCACGCGTAACTCAAAAAACGTCCCAGTGCTCCACCCCTCTTGGAGGAATTCGCGCCAAAAACCAATGGGCACAAGTTCACATAGCGGCACATATGTGTACCGAATTTCGTTCGATTTCATGCGGTAGTTTTTGCTGTAGAGCGGCCCCAAAAAACTGGTCACACACAGACGTGACACACACACACACACACACACACACACACACATACAGACAGACAGACAGACATTTTCCAAAAATAGTCGAAATGGACTCGGCACACCTCAAAATTCGAAATTCGAAAATTTGCACGAATCCAGTACTTTCTTCTATATATTAGATATAGAAGAAAGTAAAAATGGGACTTGACTCTTAAACATTGACATAATACACAGGAATATAATGTGGCTCTGATGAGTTATGCTATGACCTTAACAATGATTACCTCTTTTTGTGATAGTAGGGAAGGGTAATTGAAGCTGAATTGAATAGGGCTACTTTCGTTGCAGTTGGGCAAAAGTATTCCAACTGATATCCGCGCCAATAACGCGTTCGTTTTTCACTGAAATCGCCATAAAGAGCTGAGGGTCATTGCTAAGGTCACAGCTCCATTTATCGGAGACACACTGTACCTCACTCAGTATGTGTATAACAGGGCCTCGGTGGCCTGATAGGTAAGGCATCGGACTCGCGACCGGAGTGACCCGGGTTCGCTCCTACCCAGTCGATGATCCACCGTCTTCATTAATGGCGACTGGAGGGCGTTAAATATGCTCGTGGTCACAAAGTCCTCCAAGTGAAATACTTCTGGGGGTGCTGGACTAGGTTTTGCTTTGTTTATGGTCTGGATTAAAAAATCAGAGAGCTCCATCCAACTGGTTAAATCATGAATAGTGGTAGGTACGGGGGACCCTGAGAGTGATAAGTGAAAAGTATGTGTATGACATGGGGTAACACCTAAGGCGCATCGCTAAGAGGTGTGGTAAGGTGGAGAAAAGTATGGGTATGACAGTACCTTCTCGTTTGTTGATATAGTTCGAGATGTTTTGGTCGTCTTCAGTAGACTGTTGAAGCCTCCTCAAACTATCGTCAAGCTCATAACCGAGAAAGGAAACGATATGATCTTGCATGTTGAGACCCACTGGTAAATCCGCAATGCAAGTTATCTGTAAAAAAAAAAGAAAGAAAAAAAAGTGTTATCATACATGTACAAAACAAGTTAAGACTCAAATATTATTGGCAATTAAAAAAATTATACAGTAGAATCGTTTATCCGGCCCCCGTCAACCCAGATCTCCGGATTATCCGTATCAAATTTGTAGAGTTTTTAAAAAGTTTTATATTTAAATAAATAATATTTCTTAATTATGGTAATGAGCTATAACTCTAACAAACATTCGTTTTTTTTTATTTTGATTAAATGAGCAACTCCTGAATAGATCATGCAATAAATTAAAGTTGCCTATTAAACAATATGGCGTACTTGGAGCGTGTAGTTCATTGCAATTGAACTACACATGATAAAGTGTTTGGGCGAACCAATTCTATGTAATTTGGTTATAAAACTTTTTTTGCTGTAATAAAGGGTATGTCTGGTTATTGAAGAATGTTCCGCTTATAACTCCTACTATCCGGATTATCCAGATTTTCACTTCATCCCGATTGCCTTTGGTCCCAGTTTGTCCGGATAAACGAGGGTGTACTGTAAAAAAAAAGACACAGCCAAAGTTCTATATGGTTGTGGTAGTTCCCACTCCGTTGTATGGCTCAGAGGATAGGCGGCTCGTATTGGGGGCAACTGCCCCCTCACTTCAAAAAATAAAGGGGGCTTTTCCCCTCACTTTTCAGAGTTAAAAATTAATGATCAATTAAAAAAGGATTTTTTATAGGATGGATTGATTTATTTTACGAAAGTAAAAACTAAAAATTCCAAATAAATCAACTTTTTTATAAATCAACTTATTTCATAAGAACGGAACCTTAAAATGGTAGGAGAAAGTCTACGGTGGCCATCCGCCCCGATTTGTGAAACCATATTCCACACTTTTAGAAGTCATTAAATCAGTAATATTAAAAACCAGTAAGTAATATAGCCCAATTTTACAAAAAAAGGGGGGAGGGACCACAGGTGCCACGCCCCTTAACCCCTACACTTCTTATGACCCTCCGTTTTTTTCGTGCACCAGAGACATGGACTCAAAGTACTTAAAACAGAAGCATAATCCAGGCAGCAGAGATGCGATTAATAAAAGGCTGCACACTACACACTAATGTGCAAAATAACAAATCAAGACAGAAAAGAAGTTAAGAGACAGTTTTTATAAGAACCGGGCAGGATTGAGGCGTCAAGATACACACCATTTTTAAGTTAGCTGAAATTTTTATGGTTGATTCTTCTAAAGATTTCAGAAAGCTCATATTTTTTCTTTTCCTCCAAAAAAAAACTTTAGGGGGCCGGTAAAAATTCGTAAATTAGGACCCGAAGTAGAGGTTTCTCCAAATTGGCATTTTTTGAATTTCGATTATTTCTGTGCGCTGAACATCAGCGAAGGAAATTCTTGTAATTACAACATGACATTTCGCACCTAAATTGAAATGTATATCGTAAATTTTGTGTCTGTTCTTCAGCGCAGCCTTGCTGATGGCAGAGGAGTCCAAACTTGTCGAAAAAAATTGAGGCCTCTTTGTTCCATGTACTGAGGTTCAACCATAATTTTTGCATGAAACTTGTGTAATAATATGTATAAATTATTTAATAAGTTCTTTAGTTGCATGGCTCACTTGCAGTTCTGCCAAAAAGCAATTTTTGTGTCAAAAAATTCAAAAAAGTACTTTTCAAGGGTCTATTTCAGTGCATCGAGGGTCAGTGCAGAACTTGATAACTGCATATCTAACTAGAATGTATCTCAGCACACCCCAAAACGTGCAAATCGGTAAAAATTCGAAAATTTTCACGAATCCAATTGCTTCTTTAAAATATTATACATAGAAGAAAGTAAAAATAATCACCGGTTCACTATGTGAGATACTATGAGCTGACATAAGAAGAAAACAAAATCCTACATACAGAATGAACCATTGAGAAGAGATAAAATGGAGGGAATGAAGACTTTCATTCGCGAAGAAAAGACCCCAAGTCACGTGGATAGATTTTAAAAAAAGCATTGGAAGAAATCAGGTTTCGTTCGCTAGTTTCACGCAAAACGTGTCAACTATTCGTCGTTGTTGAGTCACGTGACTTGAGCTCTTTGCCCAAGCTTTTGCTTAGCCAATGGACTTGCTCCCTCCATTTTAATTTCTGCTCTAAGGTATGAAGTGATAACCTTTGTGAAATCGGTTACAAAATGAGACTTACATCGAACTTGGCCAGTTCAGACAAAGGCCCAATGCCTGATAGCATCAGCAACTGGACGGTGTTTGTAGTTCCCGCGGAAAGTATGACTTCTCTCCTTGCCCTAACTCTTCTCGTTCTTCCGTTGAAGTCAAACTGCACTCCAGTGGCCCGTTTATTTTGGATTGTTATCTAAGGAAAATACCAAAGTTGTGTTACTTTTTGATTGAGAAATAAAGGATTGTTAACGATTTTTCTTTTGAGTGAACTTTTAATTTCCTTTAATGGACATTTCTTTTTAAGGTCTTACCTTTATTTTTACTTCCTTTTACGAAAAAGGAAGTATTGTATTCGTGAAAAAAATTTTCACTCAAAATTCGGCCTTAATTTCCATTTTGCTCACCCCCGAATTAATGTTGAGTTTTTTTTCTCAATCCGACCACACGCGGATAAGTGCCTAAGAACGTAAACACTCGAAATATCCATTTTGAAATTCCCCGAGTTAATTGCAACGACTATTCTCGTGACGTCCGTATGTACGTACGTATGTATGTGCGGATGTGTGTATGTATGCCGCGTAACTCAAGAACGGTATGTCCTAAAAAGTTGAAATTCGGTACGTAGACTCCTAGTGGGGTCTAGTTGTGCACCTCCCCTTTTGGTTGCATTCGGGTGTTTCTAAAGGGGCCTTTTGTCCCTTTTTGGGGGAATCATTGAATCCCATCGAAATCATTGTTAATTTAGATGGGATTGGTCGCCAAGTTTTATCACCAAGTTGGCGACAAATTTGGCGATTTTTTTAAAAATCTTGTTTTAATTTGGCCACTAGTGGTGATATTTAGAGTAAACTATTGAATCACATTTAAGTTACTAATAATGGGAAAATGACATTAAAATTGGAGTAAAAGGAAGTCACGTGATGCACACATCAGCTCGTTTCTTATTGGATAGTCCTTATAATATGACATTAGAGAATATATCATGTGCTGCACATATATTCACGAATTGTACGCATGAATGACAAAGAAAAATAACGATTTATCAGTTGCTCCGAATATGACGTTTGATCTTTCTGCTTTCCATGGAAGTAAACATGAAGTTTTTGGAAAATTTTTGAGGTTATCAAATGCGGTTTAATATACATATTGATGTTGAAGACTCTTTCAATTCGTTTTAATTTGATAAAACTTTTGGCGTTTCTGTCTTCAATTCTCTGTGAAGTAATCCTTGGTCAGTGTTTTCCTTATTAGAGGGCCAATGTTCCTAATAAGGCCAAATCGCTTTTCTTTGCTAAAACGGTTGCAAAACACATTTGAAACTTAAATTTTCACTTGGTTTAATTTTCCCGTAGTTTTAATGGTCATGTGATGAATATGCAGAGGTCGGATAAATTCAATCTTAAAGAAGCGTTATTTTAGATTTTGAACCTCGGACTAACCTTATTTGGTACACTTATGCACGTATTTTTAAAAAATGAGATAGAATAGGGTGTCGTGAGAAAATTCTAATTTTTCAAAGGGTGCCGAGAGTCAGAAAAGTTTGAGAATCCCTTCCCTGGAGCTTTTGCGGCTGCACTTAAAAAAATACTTGTTACTTAACCTTAGTGAGTAGAACTTCTCAAAAACACACATCAGTCACATCTCACAAGTTAGGCATATGCATGTTATAACGACATGGAGAAAAATAGCGTTAGAAGAAAAATAGATTTTCCATTAATAGGCACTCAGAGAAAATGTTTTCGGAGAGACAATATAAAACTTCAACATTTATAATCAAACGACTTCACCTTAAAAATAAAAAGCAAAGTAAATTTATAAAGGAACTAGAGGTACTCGCACGGTTTTGCCCGTAGTTGAAAATCAAAAGACCATTCGGTTCGCCTGTATATTTAAATAATGGATGACGAATTTCTCGCCAATTGGCTATGTTCATTCGCTCTCCCGTTCCATATCATGATAATTTCGTAATTTACTTGTCTATCTTATGGTAATTTTGCTCCGGAAAGCGTTCTTAAAATTGAAATAGAAAAAGAACAAAAACGAATTTTTGAAAAATCGCTTCGAGGTGCACACCCCCATGCTCCAAACTAACTTTGTGCCAAATTTCATGAAAATCGGCCAAACGGTCTAGGCGCTATGCGCGTTACAGACATCCTACAGACATCCAGACAGAGAGACTTTGAGCTTTATTATTAGTAAAGATAATAGGAATGAATATAACTATTAACGAAGGTTGTGTTCGCGAATTATTGTAAACAAAACAAAAAAGAGAGAGAGAGAGAGAGAAAATCCTCTGTGAAAAAAGTAGAAAATCAAAATTTTGAGCTTAGGCTTTTGAAATGGAGAAATATGTCACTTGTTCTCTGTCTGTCTCTCCTTATCCAGGACAGTGGTGGTCTGATCGGTAAGGCACTGAACTCGTGACAAGCGGATTCCGAGTTAGAGGCCAGCCGATCGAAGAGCCTTCGTGTTCGCTAAGGGTGATTGGAGCTCGTTAAATAACGCGTTTTTACAAAGTCCTCTAAGTTCCTACTCCAAATCAATACCTCTGAGGGTGCTGAACCAGTTGTTTCTCGGTTTCTGATTCAGATCAATAAACATAGCTGTCTTCAGGGTCCTGTCTAACCGGTTTGTGTAGTGGTAGGTACTCGGGACACCGAAGCGTAATACAGTGTATTGTCAGTTCGTCAAAAAATTTTTGAAGAAATTATTCAATTCGAAATACTTTGCTAGAACACGTCAGTCCCAAAGTTTCAATTTTATTAGGTAATCAACTTTTGTTCAATGTTCAACTGGTGAAAAATCGTAACAGCAAGCTTTTCCAGAAAAATTGAATAATTTATGACAGCCTGCATTCTATTCACTGAAGCGTTGTTATTATAAGAAAGAGTCAAAATGCTGGATATTTTCAGCATCGAAGTTTAAAAAATTACAAGTATAAGTAAAACACAAGTTCTGAATTGAAAAACATTTGCCTCTCAAAGACTTTTCAAGGCCATTTCTATGTCATAGCCATAACCAGTAAATTATTTTGCAAGTGCTTGAAAAGGGAAAAAAATTGAACAACCTTTTTGAAGCATGAAACGGTAAAGAAATTTAAAAAAGAATGTTTATGTTAAAAAAGGAAAAAAAGATAAGGATATAAATGCATCAGTTTGCAGAAAGTTGCAAATTTGTGCCTTTGAAACAATGAGTTTCAACAGTTAGATGTAATTGACAGCATTACTTTCCGATACTCAATTCTTACAAGCTCGTGTTATATTTAACATCCAATAAAAAGTATTTTTACGAGTTCAGCCACTTCAAGAAATTTTTTAAATGACGACACAGTTCTTGAGAAAACACAGATTTATTTACAACTATGTACAAGAAATATCGTTAGCAACTGCTAAATTAACCATATCAATTAGGTAAATATCAATTAGCACCGTAAACTCAACGGTTACACACGTATTTACATCAATATAAGCTAAAACACAGCGCAAAGTCTAATACACACTTTCCAACCCACGGCTCAGACCAGTCTAACTTTTTATCACGTGCGGAGGCTATTTATAAATCCTATAGCAGTTTCGACAAAATTCGAAATGCTTGTCAATGTTTTCTTTTTATTCCATGCACAAAACTTATCGTTCAGAAATGGAGGGACCATATACTTCATTCAAATGTAAGATGGTTGTATATTCATTACAAGAAACTATTTACAGGTTAAGTTACTACAATACTTTTAGATGAAGAATAATGGAATAAACGCCAAATTTAGCCAGATTACAACAAATCAATCATAAAAATCTTACTAATATTATATATGCGAAAGTTTGTCTGTATGGATGTATGGATGTATGGATGTTTGTTACTCTTTCACGCAAAAACTACTGAACGGATTTTGATGAAACTTTACAATAATATAGCTTATGCATCAGAATAACACATAGGGTAGTTTTTGTCCCGTTATGGGGGGCAAAACCCCCTTAGGGGGGCAATAAAAACAATTTTGGTATAAATTCTCTAATATTGGGATAAAAAATACTTGCACATATTTACATTATATGTCCATCGAAAGCTCTGATTTTTCTGCTGAAGATGGCACCTGTTCGAAATTTCTAAGTAGAATAAAAAACGAGTTATGAGCTTTTTAGATCCATATTCGAAGGCTTTCCTCAACTCAATACAGTATTTAGTGTATCATCTCAACTCCCTGTCGATAGCGACAATTGTTGTATTGTTGACTTACTTTGCTTTTCGTGATTGTTCAAGGCTTTTCTCAAGTCAAATCTTGAAGTAAGATTTTTGCACAAGATTGGCAAATAATACATGATTTGGCTGATGATTTTCCATTTAAACGGAACTTTAATGTAATTAATGGTTTTTATTATTATTTATGCTGATTGAACACTTACTCATTATCCAAACAACCAGCAGATCGCCAAAATTTTTGCAGAAAGATTTCCGTAGCTGATGCCATTTTGCAGTTTTTTCAACGTTGCTGTTTTTGAAGCCGAAGACATAATGTTTCTCAGCATAATGTTTTTCAGTAAACAAAATATCGCCAATCAAAGAATTTTCAAAAGACTTTTTTTACTGTGTTAAATAATCCAGCAACTAAATTAGGCAAATCCATAAACAGCACAAAAACTTCCATTAATTTTCCTTTTTGCACAATTTCAAACAATCACCAAATTGTATTACTTATTTTGGTAACATTTCGGATGAAACTGTTTAGCGCCATTTTATGGTGACCAAAAATATCTCAGCATCTGGCGACGATATCTCTGTAACGAAAATTAATGTCATATCGTTTTACAAAGTAAGGAAAGAATGAGGGAGCATCATCGAAGGTACCCCGAAACGACTTTCGCAAATTCGGTAAAATCGCACCAAGAGCCACAATGATTGAAATTTCCCGAAATAACTAAAGCAAGTATAAGGGGATTACGAGCGCAGCTACTTTTTTTTTAAATCACTTCGTACTTCATTAGCCATACAGAGAAGGTTTTAGACTCCATGTTAAAAAAAAAGTATCAACAGATTAATCTTTTTAAATATGAGAAGATTAATTTCATGTTTTTTAAATCTGTATATGCTTAAATATAGTGCTTTCGTTTCTAAATCAATACTACTTTATTCTTTATACTTATTGCTATTTTAGTTTTATGGGTAAGGAAGAAACTCGATTTTTAATCACGTCAAAAAGATGTGTTTTAAATTCTTTCACTTAAAACAGAAAACAAAAGCAAGTAACGATTTTTTCTAATAATTATTACTGACCCAGGCAACGCCGGGTATTTTTGCTAGTTATTACTATTTACAGAATTTGTAACAGTATCTTTTTGAACTTTGCAAAACTTTGCTGCATCAGTAGCATCTTGCTTTCCCTACATATAACGTTGTTTTTCAAAGGAAACAAATCGCCAACGCACAGAAATATTTTACAGACGTGATTTCGGTAGTTATTAATAAGGCAAATAAAAATGCAATCCTCACCAATAATCCTTTTTCTCAGAAAATAATATTTTAGCAAATTCATCAAACTAATGCTGTGAAACATATCCGTTACAGGAAAATGATTATTTGAAGGTTTTTGGACACTTTTGAATAATGAGAGTAAGTGAAATATATGTACATGGACAAAGAAGACGTGCTTGTTTTCAGCAAACGGACATCCAATGTTCAAGTATTGACATTCTGCAAATGGCAGGATAGTCTCGTCCTATTTGCGGAGTGGCTCAAATTGGATCATAGAAATGCAATGGTGGCAGATACGATCGATGGAACTTTTTGGCATACAAAGACGTAGTTCCAGGTTTCATAGGTGAACTGATGATCGTTTTAATTGGTGTTTAAGAATGGATATGTCAAGCAGCTATCACTGATTCATAAGTTCATGATCGTGTCGAATTTGTAGAGTAGCTCAAGGATCATTGAAATACGATGGTGGCAGACATGATTCATGGAACTTTTTGGCACACAAAGACATAGATCATCCAGGACTCAAGGGTGAACTGATGAGCGTTTTGATTGGTGTTTTTAAGAATGGATAAGCCAAACAATTATCACTGATTCATAATTTCATAATCGTGTCGTACTTGCAGAGTAGTTCAAATCGTATCATAGAAATACCATGGTGGCAGAGACGATGTTTGGAACGTTTTGGCACACAAAGACGTAGATCCAGGATTCATAAGCGAACTGATGAGCGTTTTAAATGATAATCAAGAGTGGATATGTCAATCAACTATCACTGATTCATAATTTCACTGTCATGTCGTATTTGCAGAGCTGCTCAAATCGGATCATAGAAATGCGATGGTGGGAGACATGATCCATGGAATTTTTTGGCACACAAAGACGTAGTCCCGGGACTCATGGGCGAACTGATGAGTGTTTTAATTGATGTTTAAGAGTGAATATGTCAAACAACTATCATTGATTCATAAATTCATACGGTCTCGGAGACAAGTAGAGTGCGAGAACTATTTGCTATCGTCTACTGAAAGTAGTAGCTCGATAAAGTATAAACTCAAGCTATCACGCAACTGCGGTGTCGGCGTGAGAACGATCCACAGAAACCTACTGCAGATTCCGTGGCAGATTGACCTAGTGAGTCAATATTGCTTCTGTTTGATAACTTCATTCTCCGGAGTTAATCAATGCGCGGATTACATCTATGAGCGTAGGTAATTGTTTCAATTTAGTGCTTGGTATTTAAAAGCAACTTTAAACCTCTAGCTCCATCTTATGCCAAAAGGTCAATTTGTAATGGTGTTTCTCACCATTTCCGTGCTCACCCACACGCGATAAGCACGCAGAGTAAATATTAGAAAACGTCACGCAACTTTCAGGCTCAGCATTTGCGAGCTCATTGAAAATTCCCGGAATTCCATTTCCGAATGAACCATTCAGCATGTGTACGATAGATCCTGCGCCAGAGAAGAAAATGTATCACGTACTCCATGGAGGTTTTTGTTTCCCCCCACACCACTCTCTATTTATTTGCATGGAGCCTTAAGACTGACATACATTGTTAAAAATCCAGACAAATTTTAAGCTAAATATTATTGTAAAATTAAATGTTTACAGTGCAGAGAAACTATATCCAGTAAATTGTACCGGAAAAAAGATCAGATTATAGCTTTAATTGCTACACCATATGATTTTCGGTGCAAAGCATATGTTTCGTCTTTCTCGTTCCCCCATCCATCCCATTTAGTATAAGGACTAGCGCGCCGTTCTCCCTGTAATGAGAAGATAAGGTCGAATCCCGCTACTTCTATCTCGTTTTTTCTATCCAGAGCATCTGTCCACAACGTTCTGACTTTTTTTTTTACCGTAAAACTCTTCAGTAAAAATGGATTTTTCCGTAAAAATTACTGATAGCATGGATGCCAATACTTTTTCCGTAACATTTAAGCACTGTTTCTTTTTTTACAGTGTACGGTTTTTACCGAATGGCCTCGATCGGTGAAGTAAAAGTGCCCGGGAAAGTCCATCACTGGGCGTTAGCTCAGTCTTTTTGGTTCAGATTTCATGCCCTAAAATTCCTGTTCCCAGAGGTCTTGAGTTTTGTTTACCGGTGAATATTGCTTTAAGTCCTTTGTGGACCATTGGTTAGGACCCCTGCTTTTGTATGGGCAATCTGGGAACTCGAGGCTCGCATGGAAAGAGTCCACCAATTCCTCCTCTCGAGGCAGCGCATAATAATCATAAGTCTTCACGCTGTAAAGTAGGGTAGGTGTTGAAGAAAAGTACAGTCGAGCTTGCTTATTAGAAAGGCGGCTAGAATAATTTTTTGCTAAATAATAAATTTTCAGTGTTACCGTTATAATTTGGTCTTTTAATCCCAGATAATAGAATATCCTGCGCATTAGAACATATTTTCGTGGCAAATGGGCTGTTCTACTAAGCGGGCTTGACTAAAAGTGCACCTGTCATTCTACCTTTCAGTTTTGTTCACTCTATTCTAAGATAACTCTACTCAACTTTTTATTTGCGCCAAACAATCCCTTCTTGCTTTTTTTTCAGCAATGTGATTTTCGTGCAAATCTATGTTTCAGGTAAAAATTCAAGGGTAATAATCCCTTTTATTTTCAAATATATTTACTAAATGAATTCATAGGAATGCTGTAGATACCTTTGTTACCAGAGCATTGGTTACAATATCAAGATTTGTCCTATTTTCACTTGGCACTAAATATGCTTTTGCTGTGCTGCACCGTTGACCTCTTCTTATAGATGCATCAAAGTTGAAAAAACCTGTGAAAAGAATATTTCTTGTTTACTCAATCTATACAAGCTGATAGACTACATTTGTGGAACAGAAATGGAGTCCTGGAAATTTTTGAACTATTAATTAAATCACTTTTGAACAATCTAGTTAATTCGTTAAACTACTGAGTAACTGGTATAGGCAATCACGTAGTACCTATTTTGACAAAATGCACAGACGTACACTGTCAAAAATTCAGGAAACTTTTATGGAAAATATTACTGTAAAGTGGAGTGTTTAGAGTACAGAAAAAAAATTACAGTAAATTGTACCGAAAAAGTAAACGTTTGAAGCGCCAACTGATACACCGCGTGACTTACAGTGCAAAGCTTATAACGCTGTATTTCTCCTTGCTTGATGTGTCCCTACTCGTATGGTAGGCAACAAAGCCGCCTGCCAAGTCGAAGGTCCCGAGATCAAACCTACTGCTCGCATTTTGCATTTTTTAACTCTCGTTTATTCTACCGTAAAATTTTAGTTTAATAGGATTTTACGGTAAAAGTTACTGGAAACACAAACGCCAGTAACTTTTACCGTACAATTTCAGGATTTTTTTTAACAGTGTATATCAGGTCGACGGTCATGTTCAGTTGGATCATGTTATAAAGTGCAACACCATTTGTTATTTCTCGTGTGCTATATAAACCACATAGGAACTGGACTATGCTGCTTTCGCAGAATAGATAAATTAGATATAAACAAAGAAGTGCGCCATTTGGCGACAACAAACTGGTGCTAAGCATACGGCGAAAGCGAATAGTATTGGTTAACTTTTTTTATTTCTAAGAAAATCCTCCCAACTCTCACTGAGTATTAAATTGCTCTACAGGAAGAATGGCGATTATTTGACTTCGTGGCTGTTGATCACTCATAAAAAGCATGGTTACACGTTGTAAAGTTTGTATGCAGATGAGAGTTGCTGACATACCCAATTAATGTCAGTTTTTGTTATTTGTTTGAATTAAAACAATATTTTGCAAATGACTCCAATATTACGTCATCTTATAATTTATAAAAATTCACTATTGTTTCACCTCAGTATGCAATTATTTGTTTTATTCATTGCATAAACATATTTGCTAGTTTCCTGCCGCATTTCTTGTCAATCAAAACAGTTCTCATCCATTTTTTCGCATTTTACCTCCTTAACTTTTGGCAGTGAGTGTATATTTTCTTAGAGCATAATTATGCATTCTGCACGGTTTCGACTATAGGCAAACCTAACCTGGAAGCATTGTGAATGCTACGTAGATCCTAAAGGCTAAAGCCAGCATCATGGTGCTGCCAGGTTAGGTTTGCTCCAACTATAGTTGTATAGGAAAGCAAAACCAGGAAAAATCCCGATAGCGCTAGTTTCTCCGCATGGAAAAATTTCCCCAAAATTGAACATTTCTCCGACTTCTTTTTGTTGTAATATCATGTTAATAAAGTAAGTTTGTATTCGTAATATCGCTAGTTTTGCAATGTAAACGTTAAGATGGGGGATGGGACGTAGAACATTGAAGTTTTTTATGGGAGAGGGATAATTTTAGACAACTTTTCATCTCATTTGGTACAAGGAGGAGCTTGATTACAACATTTCGAACACTGTGTTTTCACTGAATTAATGAAGTGGTTAAACTTATGAGTTAACGCGGAATAAGTTTTGAAATGACGAAATTTGTATTAGCGTATTGTCGTGCTACTTTTCTTCATTAGTGCATGCTCAGACTTTTTCTTGTGAAACTTGAGTAGACTGAAAATAATATTCTAACCAATGGCATCCACTGAACTTTTTTTTTAAATTTTAATCCCTAGTAAAACGTAGAGGGAAATCCTTTTGTAAAATAGACTAACTAAATCCTGTTGAACTTATTTTTCTAGATAATTGGTTATCAAATAATGAATAACAATTTTCATAAGGTGATTCTTCAGCATCGTTTAATTCCTTATTTTTTCTCCACATATCGTCCTTTCGTTTTTTTTTTTCTCTTTTCTATTCGCTTCTTTTCTTTTCTTTTTTTCCTGTGAACTCATTGTAAAACTTTTCAAGGACAACAAAAACGGTCTTTTCTTTTTGTATTTATACATATTTTTTTAATTAGGTGACATTATTAATGTCATGCTATAAAAAAGCCTGAAAAGGTATTGAAAAAGACTAAAAGAAATTTTATTCAAATTTAATGTAACTTTGGAGATTTAAAAGAGTACAAGATAATAGCTAAAAAAAACCTAAAGTACTTACCACTTTGATAAGGGCCATTTGAATCAACAAAGCCTTTACCCAAATTCAACGCGGCTTGAATCCCAGCAATTTTCTGCACAGGATTAAACAGCGGCTTTGAAGCCGTTACTGGGCCGCCAATGTTATGAAAACCTACGAAAATTTGGAATGTGTCTTTGAAACGATAATTAGATCATCTAAGAAATCACTACATTTTTTAAAGATATTTTATTTTTCAGAATTATTAACTGATGATTAGTATTAAAAACAATTTCCAAACATTTACTCATCAACAAGTTATTTGCATACAACTGTATTGACAAAACTTACGTAATCTGTTCTTTTCCCCCTCCCCTTCACTATTTATTTGTCTGTTTAAATCTGTTACAAAATTTCAGGCTGCAAATTTTTCACAAAATAGGGAGCTGTTTTATTTAAAAGTGTGATCAGTGTAATTTCCTTCAAGTTATTCAATCAAAAAATAAATAGTTTGTTTTGACCAAAATATTTGTAATAAAGCTGTAGTTTTATTATAACAATCGATAAAACGAGGTATTGGAATGAAATTAATGTCCAAGGACCATTGAATTTAGTCATCCTGAGCATTACCTTTTATTGATTAAGTTGAACCAACTTCAAATACGGTCAATTCTCGATAACTCGAAGTCCCAAGGGACCGGCTAAGACGTTCGAGTTATTGGTAGTTTGAGTTATGGGAAGTTTCCACAACAAACTTAAGAGTTTGTGACCCAATGTAAACTTCTAAATAAAGGAATATTCGGGTTATAAGCTTCGAGTTATCGAGATTCGACTGTACATGCAATATACCGACAGCCCATCCAGAAACTGCAGTTTCGTCTTTCTTATTGACTTATCTATCGGGAATAGACATTGACCGAACTGATGGCAGATATCATCTAATTGAAGCTGAGAACACCTTCAAGCTAGTAGCTAAAGTAAGTTCAGCCTACCAGCGAGAGTCCACAGCATTGGTGAGGTTCGACTCGTCAATTGAATTCAAAGTTTTAGTATTAAGCATAAGTTACCGTTACCACCCTTAAGCCAGGGCTAAGGTAGAACTATATGTGATATACTGTATCTGAGCGGCATAACCGAGCTGCCCGTACATAATTACATGTAGTTCTGCTTTAGTCCTGGCTTAAGGGCGGTATGTTACTGCTCAACTTCAAATAATTTTTTATAGAAGCCCAGCACGATGCCGTTTTGTTTTGTTAAATTCACTTTAGAATTATTTTGATATCCTTTGAATTACTTTTTTTAAGTATTCATCCCCTTTCAAAAATGCATTAGTTCAACGATTAATAAACTTCTAGCAAATAACAATAGCAACAATAATAATAATAATGTTGATGATAATGAAAGTAACAACAATAATAATAATAACTCTAACGATAGCTATAATATGATGTTTAAAAACATTTTTTCTCTAAATACAACACCATGCGAAGAAACAATTCACTCAACCTCAAAATTGCAATAGCTCACAGTTTACACCATTCTATTAAGCAAATTACGTTTTTAAAAAGCTTTCCCATCCTATTGAGCAAGTTTTCTAAATTTTAACACAAAATTGCATCGATCAGAAATCTTGAACTAAATTTGTACGTAAAAAAATGCATAAAATTCAAGCATCATACCATTTTCAAAGTATATCGGATCCACGTAATCCTCCAGTTTCTTGAAATATGGGAGAACTTCCTCATAGCTCCAACCAACTGCTCCCTGTGCTGCCCAGTCGTCGTAATTTTGACGGTTGCCACGGGGATACAGCATTGCATTGATTGTACTGCTTCCTCCTAGAGTTTTTCCGCTCGGCCAAGTTACTTGCTGAAAACATAAGTTTGAATTTAACTATATTTACTTACTAGTGGTACCCGCACGACTTTGCCCATAATAGAAAATTAAAAGCTCTTTTTGTTCGTCTGTATATTTACAAATAATGTATGGTGAATTTACTCGCCAATTTTCTTGTACCCATGTTACAACTCCACGTTATGATAATTTCGTATCTCGCCAATTGGCTTGTGCCCATGTTACGGTTCCACGCTATGATAATTTCGTATCTCGCCGCTTGTGCTCATGTTATGGTTCCACGCTATGATAATTTCGTATCTCGCCAGTTGGCATGTGCCCATGTTACGGTTCCACGTTATGATAATTTCGTATCTCGCCAATTGGCTTGTGCCAATGTTACGGTTCCACGTTATGATAATTTCGTAATTTACTCGTCCGTCTTATGATAATTTTATTCTTAAAATTGGAATAGCAAAAGAACCACATCGAATTTTCGAAAAATCGCTTCGATGTGCACACCCCCATGCTACAAACTAACTTTGTGCCAAATTTCATGAAAATCGGCCGAACGGTCTAGGCGCTATGCGCGTCACAGAGATCTTGACAGACAGAGATCCCGAGAGAGAGACTTTCTGCTTTATTATTAGTAAAGAAGATTTAAGACGACAATGATCTAGAAGCAGGAGAGCGTGCACAAGGGGGCAGAAAAGTCACCTGTTAACCCGGGCCCAAACCTAAAGAGGGCCCGAGATTTTTAAAATAAGGGTTGAAATATATGTAGGTATGAAGGGGTAAACAATATAGAGGGGACCCGTAAAAGTCACTTGTGACCAAAATTTCTGTGCACGCCCCTGTCTAGAAGTTTTTTTAAGGTAGTTTTATAGGTTATCATTATCGGGATTGGGGGGGGGGGGCTAGAGGTATTCCCTAAATGCTAGGAGCTAAGCGAAAAAGGTTCCAGCGAGCCCGTGTGATCCGAATACATGTTGACAGCTCAATTTTTTAGACCAACTATAGAAACAGAAAGCGCGGAGGACCACGATTGAGATGGGCAGTTTCAGTAGAATCTGATTTTCTCGCATTAAATGAAAGAAACTAGAAATCAAAGATTAATCAGAAGTCATTAAAATCTTCAAAAGGAGGCATAGGTCCATAATAGGGTTGTTTCCTTCAGTCAAAAGTACTACTTTTAGTCGCTGAAATTGATAGAATAAGCAAAAACAATAACATGGACCCAGAAAATACTTTCATTTTCCCAACAGTTATTTTTAATTAATTTTGTAAAATGTCCGATTTCTCAAATAAGGTGTGGTCTTGATGACGTCACAAATGATGCATTTTGACGCATTTTTCTACAGCTTTTCCACGCTATGATAAGAAACGAATTAAACATTTCGCTCTACGCTTGCTATCACCCTATCGTTGCCAATACACTTGAGTAAAGATGTGAATTAAATATTTTGCTCTGTGAATGGCAACACTGAATGGCATTTCATCACTTGTGATGTTATCGGCAGAAATATAAACAATGAAAGCGCATCGATTTAAGTATTTTTTAAAAAAAACTTATGCAAATTATATAAAAAATGGTCAGATCCTACGTTTTTAAACATGTTCTTTCAGAAAAAAATATTCTTAAATTTTTGGAAACTACTACATTGAGCTGTTTACTCAGTTATGATGATGATTATTGCTTAGGAACACAAATAGTTGTGTCTAGATAATACGACATCTAAAGCTGACTTCTAAAATGAAATAAAAGCAATAGACAAAACTGCACCTTTTCTCAAAAGCGTTAAATTTTCATTCGAACATCAGAGGCAAAAAATACAGTTCCAGGAGTCTAATTATTGCATATCTTTATACGCGATATAATGGGGTCGTTTCCAAAATTTTAAAAGCTTTTTTTTTCTGAAAGAGCATGCTTAAAACCATGGAGCTGACCATTTTTTAAATAATTTGTTCAAGTTTAATATTTTAAAAAATTACTTAAATCGGTGCGCTTTCGTATTTTACGCTTCCGCAGATGACATCACAAATGATGAAATGCCCTTCAGTGTTGCCATTCACAGAACAAAATATTTAATTCGCATCTTTACTCACGTGTATTGGCAACGATATGGTTGATGGCAAGCGTAGAGCACAATTTTATTCGCTTCTTCATTATCATTACGTGGAAACGCGAAAGAAAGATGCGCCAAATAGCATCATTTGCGACGTCATCAAGACCACGCCTTGTTTGAAAAATTGGACATTTAAAAAAATTAATTTAAGAATAACTGTTGGGAAAATGAAAGTATTTTCTGGGTCCATGTTATTATTACTTTCTTCTATATCTAATACATAGAAGAAAGTATTGGATTCGTGCAAATTTTCGAATTTCGAATTTTGACGGATTCGAACGTTTTGAGGTGTGCTGAGTCCATTTCGACTATTTTTGGAAAATGTCTGTCTGTCTGTGTGTGTGTATGTATGTATGTGTGTGTGTATGTATGTATGTGTGTGTGTATGTATGTGTGTGTGTCACGTCTGTGTGTGACCAGTTTTTCGTGGCCGCGCTACAGCAAAAACTACCGCATGAAATCGAACGAAACTTGGTACACATATGTGCACCTATGTGAACTTGTGCCCATTGGTTTTTGGCGCGAATTCCTCCAAGGGGGGTGGAGCAATGGGACGTTTTTTGAGTTACGCGTGATTGCTATTCCTCAGGAAGTAACTGGCGGAATCAAACAAAATTTGGTCCATATGTTGCCATTAACAAGAACAGGTGCTGATTCAATTTTGGTGTCAATAACTCAAACGGGGGTTGAGCTATAGAACGTTTTTCGTCGTCAATTGTGCCTGCTGTATCTCAAGAAATAATGAACGGAATAAAAGAAAAATTTATCGGCAAGTACCCCTTAGTGGGTATAAGAGCTGATTTTATTTTGGTGTCAACAGCTAAAAAGTGGGTAGCGCAATCGCCCGTTCTTTTTTTTTCATTGTGAGTGCCCTATCTCAAGAAGTAATGCTACGTTCTGGTTGAAATTTGGAATATATGTGAATCTATTTGTAAACAGGCTTTGGTTCAACTTTGGCGCCAATCGCGCCAAGAGGTGCTGATATATTTTTATTATCATTATTTTTTAGCGAATAAAAATAGTTTTATTAATGCAACAATAAGAAAGATAAATCGTAATAGATTGTCGTCTGCGTATTTCTCGTGATTTTAATTGTATGGAAATGATCAGAAATATTATTCGATTCCGAGTCACAACTGACTACAACTGTATTTATGTCGAGGACTGCATACTAAGTGCCTTGCCTCCATTATTTTATATACCGATAGATGGCAGCACCATCACCGGATCAAACAGTTAATGAGAATTTAGAACTAGACCAGGCTAATAGCTACCTGGTGCTAGCACCCCCAGAGGTATCGTTTCACTTGGAGGACATTGAGACCACGAGCATATTTAACGTCGCCCAGTCCCCTTTAATGACGACGGTGGGTCTTCGACCATCGAGGTTCGAACTCAGGACCCTCCGGCCCCGAATCCGACACTCTACCGATCGGGCTACCACGGCCCCTCAGAAATATTATCTCAATGATTTAAAATTTTTAACTGTTGCCATCTTATATTTGTTAACAAATAAAATATTTGTAATTAATTCAAGCAAGGCTTTTAAAATAACTTTCAATTTTCGCTCTTTGCTTTGCTTTTGCAATAATTCAGACATTGGGATGGTCGTCAAGTTTTTGCATGTGTAATTTCGTTTTTGTTGGGAATATTGCTTCCTCGTCAAGCATGGGGAAGGATCAGAAAAAAAAGAAAAATATAGAAGAAAGTTTCGTGGTGGCCACAACATACTAGTTTTTATTTTTACTTTCTTCTATATCTAATCATGGCCCCACTGAATACTTAACGGCCGTGGCAATCGCTGAAACTCATGGCAACAAAGAGGGCGCCACTGGCTACCCCTGTTTTTGTTTCCACTTGGCGTGATTGTGAGTGTTGGCGCTTTGGCATCTGTGAATACGTGATTTCTCGACTTATTATCGGGCGTACATCATTTGACGAAAATTTTAATTTCAAAAGAAGGAATGAAGAGAAAAAGTGCTGAATAAACATTGTATTACAAAGGTGAAGAGCATTTCTTATTGTTATTTTAATATCATATCAAAAATTACGTGTAATAAAAAATTTTAACTAAACACAGAAAACATATGATTTTTTTAAATATTAATGCGTAATTCTTAATATATTTTTTCAAACTTTTTTTTTTTTGAAAGCTTTGCAAATAATTTTCAAATTTTTTATTGAAAATCCCCTGGGGTTTCCTTTTTGGATACAACAGTTCTAAGATTGATGTTATATGGCAAGCAGCCCTCATTTCTAATTTTACATGCTCATTTACATGCGAATTTTTTCTGCTCAATAAATTACATCGAAAAAAAAAAAAAAAACACGCTCCGCAATCTGTAAATACATTCATTTTTCAAAACTTGAGAGGGTCATTCATTGCCCCTTTTGACCCTGATGGGGATTAGAGGGGGGGGGGGTATAGGAATTTACGTTAACAATTGCCATTCTTTTCTCTCGTAATGTAGTGTATATTTTACAACGAATAGAATCTAATTAAAAACGTACGAACAGGCCCGACATTTAAAAATTCCCGGGGGGGGGGGGCAAAGGTTTTGTGTAGAGGAAAAAACAACAAAATACGAGCAAAATGCCTAATTTTAGTATGTTTGTAAAATTTAGGGGTGTCATAATTGCCTCCTCCCCAACGTGATATCCCCACTTGACAGGCCTGGTTAGGAATATTCTTTTTCAAATGAAGAAGAACAATAGAAAAGTTTAAAATATGATGGCAATTTAAGAAAATGAACCATTAACATAATTTTAAAAACATTTAAAATCAGAGTGAGACTAATACATGGTACTACGACGGGTCCGTGGTTCTCGCACAAATATTGTACGGACACCAAAATAATGTCATTTATCTATTTCCCCTTCTATTTTTAGCACATCTCATGTTATAATAACTTTAGTGTAGATTTTAGTACTATATTAGTGCACAATACGCATAGAGATGCACAAACGCTTAGTGCACAAGAGCTATTTCGAAAAAGTGCAGATTTTTTTTCTTACAAAAGGAAATTCATAGCATAATCAAAAAATAAATAAAAATAGCATGGAGCTAGAAAAAACTTTCATTTTCCCGAAGCTTAGTTTTTAATTAATTTTTTTAAATGTCCGATTTTGAAAATAAGGCATGGTCTTTATGACGTCACAAATGATGTACTTTGGCGCACCTGTCTACCGCGTTTCTACGTTATGATGATCAAGAAGCGAATTACATATTGCACTCTACGCTTACTATCAATCATATAGTTGCCAACATTTGTGAGTAAAGAAACTAATTGAATATTGTGCTCTGTGAGTGGCATCAGTGAATGGCATTTCATCATTTGTGATGTCATCGGCAGAAGCGTAAACAATGAAAGCGCACCGATTAATGCATTTTTTTTTAAATATTAAACTTAGTCAAGTTATTTTAAAAAATGATCAGATCCTATGATTTTAAAAATGTTCTTTCAAAAAAAAAAAAAAAACCCTTAAAATTTCGGAAACGACCCTGTTGCTTCACACGCTTTGAGCATTAAAAAAAATGTATATATATACACCCAATCCTCTTTTTATGCGGTGAATAAGGACCGCATAAAAAATCGTGTAAAAAAATGCTTGAAACTTCACCAGTAGCTTTAAAAAGTTTTCGCAACTGAGTTAAAAAATATTTTTTATGCGGTGGATAGGGACTGCATAAAAAAAGTCTCACGTAGAAAATACCCAAAATATTATATTTAAACGAAATCAAAATAAACCAAGCGATGATAATTTTGCCGACTCCCGAAATATTTCCCGAATTAAGAAATTTTTGGAAAGTCACAGTGACTTCCCATCGGATGCCCCAGTCGACACTTGAGGATACTACCAAGCACTCGTTTGATAAATAATTTTCGCTCGTTTTATAAATAATTTTTATAAACTACACAAAAAAAAAAAGTCCGCACAAAAACAGGTTTGGGTGTACACACACACATCGGAAGGCGCACAGACCGGAGAGCGTTCACTTTAGCTCAGGTTCTATCCCCACCCCCAGGCTCCCACCTTACCTATAGCATCCCAGGTGCTATTACTTCAATATATTTTTCAATTGTTATAAAGTTTTCACGCAGTAAATAATTTTTATGATAAAGGTCAGATTCGGCCATAAAATACTTATCTTTCTTACGGCCTCGTATTACCTATTCTAAAAAATCAACAGTCCTATCATGACGGGTGCAAATTTCTTGGTCATTTTCCATTTCATTCCATTTGTAGAAACAAGAAACCCAACGAGTAGGATCCTGTCGCAATTCATGATCGTGAATAACTTAATTCGAACTCGTCAAGCAGCCAAAATTCAAATTATTATTATTTTTTTAAATTTATTTTTAACAGTTAACAAATACATGCAATAGGGAAAGAAACTCCTCAAATATCTACACATGAATTTGTGAAACTAATTTTTTAGAAAAAATGGGGAACAGGTTATTTTACAAAATATCAACACTGTTGATATTTTGTAAAATCCTAGCAGGGGAGAGTTCCGTACAAAATTTATTTTGTCGTTGCAAAAGCAAAACAATGATATGATTTTTTTTTACTTGCCATTTCTATGATATTTTTAAACATACATTCGATTTGTGATAGCTCGAATGTAAAAAGACCGACGGAAAACTTCGACTTATCGAAAGTTTGACTTAACGATAGTTTTGGTTTTTGATATTTTAATATTAAAAACCATCGAATACTTTAATTAATATGCACATATAACAGATAAAATTACAGAACTTAAGTTTTTTAGCACAATATGCACAGTTTAATCAAATATATTGATAGAAAAAATCAAAAGCATGCTGGAACCACTTCGAATAGAGCTGATTATACTTCAGGAAAGGTGCGTATCTTCATTCGTTTCAAATTCGGATTGCAAGTGAAGGTGAAATACATATTCTCCCATAGTCACTTCTTTTTTTTTCTTTTTCTTTTTTTCGTTCTTTCGAAATAATTTCGAGTAATCTTATAAAAAACTTCGAGTTGAAAGAAGTTAACTTCGAGTTATTCAGAATAATTAGAATGGAATTAAAGACTAAGTTGTCAAGACTGGATAAAAATTTCGAGTTATAGTAATATTCGATTTATCGGACTTCGAAGTATCGCAAATTTACTGTACTTTTAAGAAAATTAAAATATTTAGCGATGTAAAATCCTGTAAACATTGAATTCGTCATAAAAAACTATTTTCTACACTTTAAGCATGAATGAGAAAGGAGCTTTGAACTAGAAACTTTGCAGGAAATTTGATCGCCAAGTTTGGCGAAAATTAGGATATGAATTTTCTGTTGGAAAAATAAAATACACACACACAGTAGACCGTCAAGTATCGCAGGAATCTAAGATCTGCTTACAAATTTTTGTAATCTTGTTCTAATAGTATAGCAATAGGAGCAGCTATAAATATCTAGCATTTCTTAAAATAAAAAAAAGTGTGGGGGGGAGGGGGGTAATTTTCCTTGATAGGTACGTAGCGGAGCATTTTTTAATCTGGCGATTAGTTTCAATTTTATTTATTGTCGGGGACTATTTCAAGTTACATATGAAGTATTTATTTGGCGATACCATAAACTATTTTGTCTTTTTCAAAGACTTGTAAGCGAAGCGATAAGCCCTAGAAACAAGATCTAAAAGTCCATTAAAATAAAAAATAATCCTCTGAATAATTATGTTTCTCCATTAAGCGTAAAATAATCCATCAAATGATACACAAGCTATAAATGAACATGTAAAATTAAATTAAAAGAAATTGCCTAACCAACTTTAGATCCAGCATTTACGCATTAAATAATCAGCTAAATAACTTTACTAATTCGATTCGAATTGGTTTTTACGGTATATTTCTGAGCATCTTGCGAAATATTGATGTTTGTTACATGTTCCATTTATTAATTAAAATAAACAAGCTTTGAAACTTGTCGTTGATTGGTGGATGCAACCGTGGCTTGTGGCGCCTCCTTGCGGTCAGGATGGGCAAATATGAAGTTTTGAAGTTTTTCCATCTAGTGTGGCCATGTTCAAGTGCAGAAATAGTTGCCCCGGTTTAACACAAGAAAGTCAAAAATTGTCAAGGCCTGGTAAGCGCCAGCGCATTCAGTGGGGCCATGATCTAATATATAGAAAAAAGTATTGGATTCGTGCAAATTTTGGAATTTCGAATTTTGACGGATTCGAACGTTTTGAGGTATGCTGAGTCCATTTCGACTATTTTTGGAAAATGTCTGTGTGTGTGTGTGTGTGTCACGTCTGTGTGTGACCAGTTTTTTGTGGCCGCTCTACAGCAAAAAGTACCGCATGAAATCGAACGAAATTTGGTACACATATGTGCCGCTATATGAACTTGTGCCCATTGGTTTTTGGCGCGAATTCCTCCAAAGGGGCGGTGGAGCAATAGGACGTTTTTTGAGTTACGTGTGCTTGCTATTCCTCAGGAAGTAACTGGCGGAATCAAACAAAATTTGGTTCATATGTTGCCATTAACAAGAACAGACGCTGATTCAATTTTGGTGTCAATAACTCAAACGGGGGTTGAGCTATAGAACGTTTTTTGTCGTCAATTGTGACTGTTGTATCTCAAGAAATAATGAACGGAATGAAAGAAAAATTTATCGGCAAGTAGCCCTTAGTGGGTATAAGAGTGATTTTGTTTTGGTGTCAACAGCTAAAAAGTAGGTAGCGCAATCCCCCGTTCTTTTTTTTTCCATTGTGAGTGCCCTATCTCAAGAAGTAATGCTACGTTCTGGTTGAAATTTGGAATATATGTGAATCCATATGTAAATAGGCGTTGGTTCAATTTTGACACAAATCGCTCCAAGAGGTGTTGATTTTTTTTTTTTTTTTGAGCAATCACGATTGCTTATTGCTTTCATTTGACTGTTTTTGATGTCCTATCATTTTATTTTCCCACCGCCACCCTCCGCACCATCACCGTGGACCGGCTGGCTCCTCACGATGCTGCTCCTCTAGCGAAAGCCGTCTCCAGGTTGCATCCATGTCCTACACACACGCGCATACATACACAACTACACACACACACCCGCACATACACACACACAAACACATACACACATACACCTATACACACATACACCTATACACACAAACACATACACACACAAACACATACACACACAAACACATATACACACGCATACATACACACACATATACACAACGACCCACATATTCATGCCTGCACACAGACACAAACACATATGCCTACACACACATACACATACCCACCACACACACATACACATACCCCCCCCCCACACACATTCATACACACTTATGCCAGCACACAGACACAAACACACATACACATAACCCGTACACACAAACACCCCCCTCCCACACACATACAAGCACACATGCCTACATACACACACTCGCGATTGCGAAAAACATAATTTGAATTCAAGATGTCAAAATTCAAATTAATTTTTTTTTGCGAATAAAAATAGCTTTTTTAATGCAGCAATAAGAAAGATAAATCGTAATAGATTGTCGTCTACGTATTTCTCGTGATTTTAACTGTATGAAAATGATCGGAAATATTATCTCAATGATTTAAAATTTTTAACTGTTGCCATCTTATGTTTGTTAACAAATAAAATATTTGTAATTAATTCAAGCAAGGCTTTTAAAATAACTTTCAATTTTCGCTCTTTGCTTTGCTTTTGCAATAATTCAGACATTGGGATGGTCGTCAAGTTTTTGCATGTGTAATTTTGTTTTTGTTGGGAATATTGCTTCCTCATCAAGCATGGGGAGGGATCAGAAAAAAAAAGAAAAATACAGAAGAAAGTTTCGTGATAGCCACAGCATACTAGTTTTGCTTATTCTATCAATTTCAGTGACTAAAAGTAGTACTTTTGACTGAAGGAAACAACCCCATTATCTAACCTATTAGCATTAATTCTTTTGGTCCATGAAGTTTTATATTTATCAAAAATAATAGGCAAAAGGGCATTTTTTTTCTAAAATTTTGAATTTCCAACTAGCCGTCGCGTCGGAGGCTGAAGATATTATCTGATCGTTCAAAATTTTTAAACTTTTCTTAATAGTATGAGTGCACAACTTTTCTACATCCGGCTGTTTTCACTCTTTGAATTTTCGTGTTTTTTGCTTCATGCAATTATTTCCTTTTTACACGTTTTTTTTTTTTTTCAATTGCGTAAAAACAAATATTCATAAAAAAATTAAAAATTATTCATTAATCTTGAGAAAAAATAATATACAATACTCTTCTATATCGGGATCTATAATCATTTCTCTTAAAAACAAACTGCAGTATTTTTGCCAACAGCTAGAGCCCAGATTACATGCACTAAAAATCATTAAAATATGCATACAAATTATGTTCTAAAATACCTTAAGTATAAGTGAAAATTAAAAAATATGCACTAATAATGTTTTTTTTACATAAAAATAATTTTAGATTAGGCTGTTGACGAATATTTTTTCTCATTTAAACGCATTTTTACTGGAGCAAATTCGAACAATTTGTTCAAAAAAAAAAAAAAACACCATTATAGTTTTGCTACTACAACTCAAAAACAACTCAATCGAATCATATGCTCTGACCTATTAACATACCCTAAACAAATACTTTTAACTTAGGGTACTAATTAACTCTCTGAATCCCCTGTTGTCTTTTCTTTTTACGGTTTTAAAAATCTAAAAGCATTAGAAAATTGCAGTAATATTTATCACTTATTTCAAAAAATTGGCGTTTTAATGTAGCAATATGCATTTGCATAAAAAAAATCAAAAATATACAATTGCATATGACGCGTGCACTTGCATCTGTGCATTTTTAATCCGGGCTCTACAAATCACTTGCAAAATATTTTAATGAAATTTTATTCTTTGTTCTGAAGACTGATTCGCGCTAAAAATACTGTCCAGCCACGGATTGTATGGAATTTTCAAACGTCCAAATAAGACGAATCTATGTGAATAAGGGGAAAAGTAAAAATTTGATGCTCGTATTCCACTCATTTGAATGAGACTCTGCTTTGCAAAAATTGACATCGGTAAAAATAATAGATTCGTCCATTTCCGGCTGTAAAACGGATGTTTGGCTTTCCATACAATCCGTGGTCAGACAGTAAACTTATTATTCAGTGTTTTATAATGAAGGCTAAGACGTAAAACAACTCGTGCGACCATAAGTCTTACAATGAGAAGAAGGGAGCTTTCCCGCTCTTATATTTCACCACACGGTATATTACATACTCACAAAACAAAATATAGACATAAAAAATTGAATTTCTTTCTGACAGATTAAAGTTTTCGCAATCAAAAATTGCATGCTAAGCTTTAGTTTAGCGGTTGCCAGTTGCCAACTGGTGACCATCCCGTTGAAAATGGCTACCAGAGAATCAAAGTCCAAGTCGTCAAAAGTAGCGATCATTTGCTCATTTTTTGTCAAAAATTATATCGCGCTTAAACAAAGTTTTACAAAGAATGATGTAAAAAAAATAAAAAAAAATCGCACTATGTATGGCATGCTTTATTTTTAATTAGTATCGCATCATGTACAAAAAAAAAAAAAAAAGTCAAAAAACATTTAGTCTAGATTCCAACTCTTCAGCAAATATTTCTTGATACAATAAGGTTTAATTTAATAATAGTGAGTTTAATAACGATTTCAGCGATAGAAGATAGGTAGATTCGTTATTTTATTATTTTGGAAAACGAAATGGAATCTTACGTAAAAATATCACGGGGGGGGGGGGGGGGGGGGGGGGGGGTTGAAAAATCTAAGTACCCTTACATGGGGGGAGGGAGGGTGAAAAATTGCCAAAATCATCCGTACGTAATTAATGAGTGGCTTCTAACTATAACTCACCCTATTGATATGTCCAGCTGCCGTGTTCCTCTGCGGTGTCGTGCGATATTTCCAGTCAATATCACTCCCGACAAAACTTCGGGCAATCGCAGGAATTTCCGACAAAATCGGTGGAGAGTTCCCAGCTTCTAGTAGTAAAACACTCACACAGGCCACCTCGGATAGCCTACTTGCTACTACTGCCCCCGCTGAACCAGCTCCAACTGCATCAAGGGGGAATAATGAAATAGTATGAAACTAATTTATGAAGGTTTTACACGTGTAAAGCTATTTATTTTCTTTTAAAAGGTCTTGGCAATCATAAAAGTATTTTAACATTCTTTACAGACCATGCTAACCATGCCAAACTAGCAGTTAATAGCAAAAAGTTATAGGATCTAAAAAAAAAAAAAAAAACCCTAACCAAGCACATTCCGGACGGTGAGAAACCATTCTACGTGTTAATGGTAGCTTGGACAATATCTCATGATGAAGATAAATCAGTAGATGATTGACTTCGTACATTTTTATTGCATTCATTCAGTTTTCAGGTAAAGCTATTCATTTACATGAAAATTGTAATGAATAAAATTTACATGAAAATTGTAAAGCTATTCATTCATTCATGTTTTTTCCTCTTTTTCTTGAAATGTCTTGACGATCATAAAGGTTTTTTTAACATTCTCTACAGACCATGCTAACCATGCTAAACTGCAAGTTAATCGTTAAAAGTTGGAGGATCTCAAAAAACTAATCAAATACATTCCTGACGATGAGAAACCATTCTAAGTGTTAATGGTAGCTTGGCCTACAACTTCTCATCATAATAAAGATCAATCAGTGGATGATTGACTTCGTTCACTTTCATTGCATTCATTCAATTTTAGTTTTGTCTTAGTCTTTTTACTTTTCACATTAATTTATACTGTAATAAAAAGAAAATATGTTTTAAATTTCAATAAGTTATTTACTATTTTTTACCTGTTGAAACTTCATAAGTCTTCAGAAAGAAATAATTCCAAAAATCTTATTCAACTCTGCATACATTTTGGATAGACATAAATTGCTTTCAATTAATGTTTTGTCTTCTGTGCTCTAAATAGGGTTCTTAAGTCCCAGTAAAAATTTGGCGATCATAGAGGAAAAACTTCAAATTGGTTTGATTTCTCAAAAATTTGATTTTCAGACTTATTTCCTTCTTTAAATGAGGCAGTGAGAAGCAAAGGGATGCAAGCGGCAAAATTAAAAGTTTGGAGATAACCAGTACACATGGTAGGTGAACCTCTCCTCTGTCTTGGAGCAAGAGATGCTACTAGTAGCCCTGGTAGTTACTGCTATACAGCATGATTTAGAAAAACTTTTCAATGAAAGCCTATCTAGGAGCTGATCTTTAAACGCGTTTTACTCAAAACGTGAAAACGTCCACTTGCATCCCTTTGCTTCTCACTGCCTCAAATGACTATTCAATTTCAATTCACTGTTTGCGCCATGACCACCCACATCTCGTGGACACTTTCACATTTTTAACAACTATTTCACATGTTGGCCTCAACATAAAAACGTAATGAAAACTAATGCTCGTTTTAGGTTTCTTCTATATCCTTTGGATACAAAAGGAAATATATTGGATTCGACAAAAAGATTTATGTTTCGAATTTTCACCGATTTACATTTTAAGTGGTGCTCACCCCATTTTGAACCTTTTGGAAAATGTCTGTGCAAGTGTGTGACTGTTTGTAGAGAACTTTTTGTGGGCAGCGTGACTCAAAAAGTAACGCCCCACTAATGTACTCTAATGAGAATTGGTGCTGATTAGTTTTTGGTGCCAATTGTCTTAAAGGGTGTGGCATAATCGAACGTTTTTCTCGGTAAGCATGACTGTCATATTTTAAAAAGAGTATCTTTGACTTTGAATGCACTTTTACAAAAATAGAATCTTAATGTAAATAGTATATCTTGATTTATAACAAGAATATCGAAACATTTAAAAAAAACATCAAAGAAAAGAGACATTTTAATTGGCTACCTTTCTATGATTTATTTCATTTATTATAACTGAAAATCCATGATTCTTACCTATGATGTAGTCATATTCACTACGGAATCTAGTTTTCACTCTAGGTGTATGTCTCTGTGACGTCAGTGACAAAAGCAGAAGAGGGAACAATGGCGAAGTATTAAAAGGTGTGATGTAGCTTAATTCTCTCGCATTGTCTATAGCTCCTGCAGTAGACATAGCTGCAAAGCTCCAACTGAAATAATTAATTTGAGATGAGAAGGCAAATAATAGTTCGTCACTGTGGCACATAAGTACAGGATAGTTATAATTAAGGTCACCCTGTTTCAGTGCCGGAGAGATGCAAGACGGGACCCTTGCCCAGGGGTGGCAACTTCTTGGGGGCGGCAAGGTTTCATTGTTTTTTTTTTTGTCTTTTTTCGTTTAAATTCGATACAAAAATTTAAAGGACGATGGGTAAGGGCAGCAGTTTTAAGTTTTTGCACCGACTGTGAAAAATCGAATATCCAGCACTGCCTTGTTTACATCTAGGTAGAGCTTGTCCAAATAGATGCACATCGTTGAAATACTGCACATATTACCGTGGAAGTGCGAAATCTGGCAATTGTCGACATTAGTTTGAATATCTACATTCACAAAGCAAAAAGAAATCAACAAAAGTCTGAATACGTCCAGTGAACCACCAATAAAAGTCAACATTCTTCAGTTTCGGTCCTTCACAGTCATACATACAGTAGAACCTCTTAGTAAGGGACACCAAACTTTCAAAACAGCTTTCAAAACCAAAAAATAAAAATTAAAATTAATAAGTTCCTCAAAATAAATACATCATATCAAAAAAGAAAAAAAAATCGCTTCTTTTTCTCCTGTTGCCAAAAATAATTTTTTAAATGCATTAATGCACTTACCAAAATAAATAAAAACAATAAAATGTCAACTTAAAGAAATAATTTTCATTGTCAAAAAAAAAAAAAAAAAAAAAAAAAAAAAAAAAAAAAAAAAACAGTCGTCTACGCATATCTTTATGTAGAAACATAAATGACTGCGAGTTTATTCGCCGAAAACTGAATACCTAAATTAAAACTTTCACGTGAAAATAAAAACAAGTCATTTCAACAATAATTATTTCACAGTTAAAACCATAGCTGCGGAGTCGGAGTTGGAGTCAATCTCATCTTGGGATAAAGGAGTCGGAGACGAATATCCAAGAATCGGAGTCAGTCATTTGTCCTAAGTGTATAAATTTTTGCCAAAGCTACGAAGTTAGAGTCGAAGTCGGGGAGTCGGAGTCCGATTAATTGTCGAGCACAGGAGTCGGATTTGGAGTCAGGTGCCCCTAAATTCTCGGAGTCGGAGTCTGGAGTTTGGCGTCAAGAGCTATTTTCAACAACATTTGTTTGAAGTAAATCCGCCTTCAAGTACGGTTTCTACATTGACTTTCAGTTTTCCCGTAGGCTATCCGCTAATGTTAAGGGATTTGAACTGTTCAAAATTGAACGGAAAATTGTTCAAATCAAAAAGATATTTTATATACGAGTTTTCCATCAAAAGCTTTTTCCTACAAAGTTTGTTTGAAGCAAATTCGCCTCACAGTTCGGAATTGCCTTGAATTTCCCCGTAGGCGCTAATGTTAAGTTTTTTTGAACTGTTCAAAACTGAACAAAAAATAGTTCAAATCAAAAAGTTATGTATGGGAATGAGGTGTCCTCGCCGAGATCTTTCGAACAAAAAAAAGTTTGTTCGAATCGGACTATTCATTCAAAAGTTATTAGGGGGGGGGGGGTCAGACAGACAGACCGACAGACATTTTTTCCCATCTCAATACCCTACTTTCCAATTTTTAATTTTTCGATATTTATTTAATTATTTTATTTATTTTTGACTTTTTTTTGTTTTTCGCGATATTTTTAAGATGCATTAAGCCTTCTTTCATGCTTTTTTCTTCTTTTTCTGACTTTTATTGGGAAAGTAGACTAAAAAGAGGTTCCTCGAAACACCAAAATACGTATTTTGCTGAATGATTATAAAATAAGCTTTATTTATCAATGAATTTTGCGACAGGAATTTTAAATAAATTGCATTTCCTGCAAGTTTTGAGAAAAATGAAGGTCTTGTTTTGTTAATGATACTTCCACACAGAGAACTTTCACACACTAAATCTTCTTTAGCAAAACCAATATCCTTAGTGAAGAAATTATTTTCCTTCTTCATGGAACAAACAAGCATAACTTTAATCACAGAACTACGTTTTTGCTGCATGTGCGACCCAAATGTTTAACAGTCGTGCTAAGCACAAAAGTGGAGTTGAGCTCAAACTGAGATATTGAGTTTTAAAGTTTGGCTCATCCATAAATTTGATTCAGGTGACTTTTTTCTTTTTAGAATTTAAAAAAAAAAATAGTTCCCGATCAAATGACTCTAAAACATTTTATTTATTAAGGAATATACGAAGCAGTGAACAACTTGGTTGCAATAACTCATTTTTGTTCAAAATTGCAGGCACGACTATACTTTTACTACTGTGCTTAGCACGGCCGTATAGCTAACTAAAATTCCAGTTTAAATTTTGGTTCAGCTTTAAAAACCATTACGCAGCTTTGGTTTGGATTGGAGAGAGAAAGAAAAACCAATTTAGTTTTTATTTGGATTTAGACTGGATTGGAAAAAATCAAAGTGAATAGCTTTCATTTTCAAACAGTAAAGTCCAGTAAAGCTACGTTGCAAGGAAGAGAAATCATACTTTTTTTTTTTTTCAAAAAATATCAATTATGTTTGAGTGTCAATAACTACTATTATTATTTCAAGTTTCAAAGGCAATCTAAAATAGAAAATGCAATTGTTATGATTAGAGACACCTTACCCAATATTATTGGTTGAACGACGATTGGACTTCTGGTGTTTGACCAAGAAAGTTCTCAGTTATAAAGCAAAAAGGCTATTTTTTTATTACCTGTATGTGTATTTCTGTCAAGCAGAAAAAGAAGATGTTTGAAATGTTTATACTTTTTAATGCTTAACCCTTTATATGTTCCGAAAAAAACAATATCATTAAGAAACCTTATTTTTATTCATAAAAAATCAATTTTTCCGTTCCGTCTAATTTTTCCAGGAAAAAAAAAACGGAAAAAAATGTTTTTTTTTCCACCACTTCAAAATTTACAGAATTTTTACATCTCTAGATATAATAGATACATGTGCAGATCTTTATATATAAAAATGGAGTTTGGTAAATTTGTTCCCTAAGATCTCAGAAACTACCCGGCAGATTTGGCTGAAACTTTCACCGTTTGTTCAGTTTGGTACTGGGAAGGTTTATAGACTAGTTCGAAAAAAATCCGATTGATAGTTCCCTTTTTATTCCAATTTTAGTCCCAATTTTCGCATAAATGCCCCAATATGGGGGTGGAAAAAAACGTGCACATATTAACATTATATGTCCATCGAAAGCGCCAATTTTTCTGCTGAAGATAGCATCTGTTCGAAGTTTCTAAGTTGTATAAAAAACGAGTTATGAGCTTTTTTGTTCCCTGTTCGAAGGCTTTCATCAACCCAAGTCATTATTTAGTGTGTCATCTCAACTCCCAAGAATTGTTGTATTGTTGAATATTTTTGCGTTTCGTCTGACTTTTTGAGGCTTTTCTCAAGCCAAATCTTAAAGTAACGTTTTTCCACAAGATTGGCTAAAAATAAATGGATTTGGCTGATCATTTTACTTTTAAACGGAACTTATGTAATTAATGGTTTATTATTATTATTTATGCTGGTTGGACACTTGCTCACTATATCCAACCAACCAGCAGAAATATCGCCAGAATTTTTTCAGAAGGATTTCAGTAGCTGATGCATTTGGCAGTTTTTTCCACTGTCGCTGTTTTTGAGCCCAAAGACTACGTAATAATGTTTCTCAGCTTTCACCTTATAAACAAAATATCGCCAATTAAAGATACTTATAAAAAAAAAAATACTGTGTAAAACAATTTAACAACTAAATTAGGCAAATCCATAAACCGCACAAAAACTTCCTTTTTTTTTTTTTTTTTTTTGCACGATTTCAAACAATCGCCAAATTTTACTACTTATTTTTGAAACATTTTGGATGAAACCGTTTAGCGCTTTTTTTTTTTTTTTTTTTGACCAAAAGTATCTCAGCATCTGGCAACAGTATTTCTATAATAAAAATTAGTAAGGAGGGGGAGTATTATCGAAAGCGTCCGGAAATGATTCTCGCAAATTTGGTAAGATTTTAAACCGCACCAAGTGCCCACAAAAATTGAAATTTCCCAAAATAACTAAAGCAAGTGTAAGGGGAACACGGGCGGCTACATTTTTTAAAACATTTCGTACATCAATAGCCATACAGAGAAGGTTTTAGATTTTAAAAAAAAACAATACTAACAGATAAATCTTTTTAAACATGTAAAGTTTAATTTCATATTTCGAAAATTCTTCAAATTTGTATATGCTTAAATGTCGTGCTTTCGTTTCTAATTGAATACTATTTTGTTCTTTATACTTACTGCTATTTTAGTTTAATGAGTAAGGAAGAAGCTCGATTTTTAATCACATCAAAATGGTTTGTTTTAAATTCTTTCGCTTAAAACAGAAAACAAGGGCAAGTAACGGTTGTTTCTCATAATTATTACTGATCCAGGCAACGCCGGGTATTTTTGCTAGTCCAATATAAATTAGACAAATTTAATTTAAAATAGTAACAATTCTTCAAGAGTTCATCAAAAAAAAAAAAAAAGTAGGAGAAAGAGAGCATGAGCACGGGGCACATGTGAACATAGAATGTTTTAAGGGCTGTTCACTTATTGGCCGTCCGTTACGTCCGCACCGATTTCTTCCACCCAAAACAGGTTTTCTTTGCTGGGTGCCATGACAGCAAGCCATCTTCGACGGGACCCGTTTTGGATCAAAAGAACCTTGATATCTGATGGCCGTCACAGGTGGGACAGCATTTCATTGGTTTCTGCTAAGCAGTGCGCTCTTCTCTCTGGTGGGTAAATTCAGTCACGTGATTGATGAACGGCGACCGTATGTGAATGCTACTCTGCTTTCGTCGGCAGTGCGTCACGTCAAAAAACGGTATTGACGGGACGGACGGCCGATAAGTGAACAGCCCTTTACTAGGATAACGTCACGCAAAAGATCTTGAAAAATTCTCAAGTACCAGTCCTATTTCTTAGCCAAACTTTCAGAGTAAAGAGCCAGTTTATGTTCCTGCAGTGACAGCTGTTTTGTGTCAGCAAATGCTGATGCAATTAGGTCACCTTTTTTTCACATAAAAACACATTTTAAGCTAACGAATAAGCTAAATTAATTATTGTAAACCATTTTTGAACATTCAAGTAGATTAATGACAATATTCATTTTTTGAAATAAATTAAGAATTCTTTATTCATGCAACTTAGTTCGAAAGTAGATGATGGGGCACTTGTGAACACACAACATTTGTGTGTTCATGTCACATGCACATGTGAACAGTTCCCATATCCTCTTCGTAACATTAATATTAGTGTAAGGTAATGTAAGACGAACAATGTTAGAAGAAGCACAAATTTGCAAATTACAGCAGACACGTGTTTCGGCGTTACAGGGAACGCCTTTTTCAATGCAAAAAATAATGAGCTTCGGATGTCTTTTCATCCAAAAGCTCATTATTTTTTGCATTGAAAAAGGCGTTCCCTGTAACGCCGAAACACGTGTCTGCTGTAATTTGCAAATTTGTGCTTCTTCCAACGTTGTTCGTCTTACATTACTGTTCAGCACAAAGGTATTTATTTATCTTATTAGTGTAAGGTGTTATGACTGTTTAAAAAATGTATAAATATTTATAATTATTATTTTTTCTACAATCGGTTTGTAAATTTATTGTTTTTATTGTTATGATTATTATTAAATACTAGCATTCCCGTACCCGGCATTGCTCGGATAATGGAATTAGCAGGGGTTAACAGTGCTTGGTGCACCTAGTTTCGAAAATCCCCTATAATGATTACTTATTACCTATAACTTTTTCTAATTTGGGGAGGATCCCGTGGCCCCTGAACTCCTTACATATATGCCTTTGTCCTTAACCGATCTTTAACTGTTATTAACGATCCTTTTAAAGTATTGATTATCTTTGCAAACACAGGCCATCCACATTTTATTGATATACCTATGTTTAAGCAAGAACTTCTTTGTATACAACATTTTTAGTTTTTTTTTTCTGGTGCTAAAATTATTAAGCTGCTTGATGCTTTGGAGAAAGCTACATAACATTGGCCATGTGAAAAAAAGTCTTCTCTTAAATTGGTCCCTGCTACTTTTAATGTCTGTCCTTGTGATTTATTAATGGTTATTGCAAAGCAAACTTTAACAGGAAACTGTACTCTTCTAAATTCAAAAGGATAGTTCGCCTGTGATGATGTTCTTAAAAACTTCGTTTCTAGTTTTGAAGAAATGAAAGCAATAGACAGAAACATTATGATTTGACTTGAGAAAAGCCTCGAAGAACCACGTGAGAAACAAAAACAATATCAAATTTATAGTTCGCTATCGACCAAAAGTTGAGATGAAGTACTGAATAATGATTTGAATGGAGGAAAGCCTTCGAAAATAAAGGATTTGAATTCAATGACAGGTTTTAATTTCTCAGAAATTAAGAGGTTTTAATTAATTTCTCCCGAACTAATTGAGATTTCGAAAAATCCTTTCTTAGTGGTTACTTTCGTAATCATGCGGACATGCCTGCCAAATTTCAAGTCTGAAGCTTCAGCGGTTTCGGCTGTGCGTTGATATATATATATATATGTATATATATATGTATATATATTATCTCAGGACATTGATTTTTATATATTAAGATTTAGTATTTTATTTCTGTCATTTTATTTTTATTTATTTACTTTTTCTTGTAACTTAATAATTGGTCAAGAGTTTAGTGTTATAAAATTACTTGCATTAAATAAAAAGTCAAAATATTTTTATTTAATGAAGAATTTAAGTTCAAAATAATTATAAAATTCATTCCCTTAATTCTGTATGAAGCTTAAACGCAATATATACCAATAATCTTTACACAATAAAATATTCTTTACATAATGTAGTCTTGCAAGTTTTTTCTTGTTAATTCAGTGATCAGAACAAGCAACGAAACTTTAAAATTTTACATTGAGCAGAGTTACATAGTTCGTAAAAAAATTTTTTCGTAATGACACATTTTCTGTACTATAGTCCGACACATAATAAGTTACAAAGACAAAACATTCAATGTAATTGGTATATACGTAATGTTTCATATTAAAGAGTCTTTCGTTGAAATATAATGCTTGTCCTGCATTTTTCCATTCATATTCATATATACCCCCAAGTTGGTTCACTTGTGCCCCCCTATAGGGGCACATGTGAATAATTGAAGACATTTTTTTTTAATACCATAAAGGGGTAAAGATATATATATTTTTTTAACTCTGAAAAAATTACATGGCACAAAGAAAATACTATTCAATCACGGAGACATGTTTACCCTGAAAAGTTGATAATATTTTTAGAAAAATAAAGAAATGAAAAAAATTGTTCGCATGCGCTCCCCCTTTTCCCTACTTACAAAAAAAAAAAAAAAACTTGTTGAATGAAAAAGATGTAATTTTAAAAGAAAATTATAAAATGTTTGTTGTAATTGCATGCATAAACATCAAATACAGTTACAAAATAGCAAAAAAGAAGAGAAAAAAAGTAAAAAGGTTTGAATCGGAGTTTTATTCCATTACACGTTTTAGAGGAGCGGTGGAACTAACAGACATACATGTAATGCATGTAACCATACCATAAAATACAACTTGAAAAAAAAGAGCATTAATTCAATAAATATGTTTAAAAATGAACAATTTAATCTACCACATTAATATTAGAATTATTATTATTATTATCAATAGAAATTGATGTTACGTCAATTATACGAATTGTCAATGGTAACTTTTGTTGCAGAAATTTATTTATTGCTTATGAACTCATTTAGCATTATTTCTAGTTCTGGGCACACTTAAAGTCATTTAATTTTTTTTTAAATTCCGGCCGATTAATGCGGAAAAATTAACCGATATGGCCAATTACCGATTACTGCCAATTAATCGGTTCATTCCTTAACCAAAGTTACTCTGTATGATAGTACTCCATAAAACGTTGCTTTAAAAATTTTAAGATATGCTTGTCGGCAAAAAGACATAAAACACAACAACAAACATTGTGGGTACTTACTCCTGCAGCTGTCAACGTTGATTTCCTCAGTCTTAACAGAAAATGGTGATTTAACCAAAACTAACATTTAATACATATTCACGAAATTCCATTGAAACGATGTACAGTTCGCCACTCGTCAGCAAATTTCACTTTTTGAACTACTGAAAATTGTTTTCAACTGTCATCGCATCATTTGGCGTCTCGTAACAGTCTGGTGTGCGCTCCTGTGGCAGTAGAAATGGAGTATTAAATTTAACTATCGTTTTTTATATACTTTTTATGAGATTTTAATGTTATAAACTACACTCTGGTGTTTATTAGCGATTGCGTATATAAAATTGAATGTAAACAACAAATAATATCCTGATTATTGTTCAATCTATTTTCAGGAATCTGTTGCAGAAATTTACTGAACATATTTGCATTTTAATTTAGGAATTTTAATCTTGGTGCTAACCAGGGCCGTCGAGAAGGGGGGGGGCAAGCCTATGCATTGCATAGGGGCCCGTGAGAGATTGGGGGGCCCGCGAAGCGGGCATAAGAAAAAGAAAAAAATCCCTCCCACCACTTTTTTTTCTTTTAAAAAAAAGCTTTTTAGTTTGAAAAAACTCTTTCTCCTAGAGATTACAAGTTTTCAATCGTGCAAGTTCGAAGTGAGAATTTTTTTTTGTCCTTATCTTCAGAGCCCTCTATCGACCAAAAATAAATATGATTTTTTTTTTTTTGTGTAAATTGCAAGGCTAAAAAAAAGCTTATTTCTGAAAGATTACCAGAACTTTAGTAAAATGGACAAAGGGTAAAAAATTTAAAAAAAAAAGCGCTTGCATTTTTAGCATTTGAAACTTAAAACATTGGCAAACGGCTCAAGTTTGATGAAATATTTTAAAATATGTATTGTTCTGAGTTTTAAGTTCAGTGATACAAAATGAAACTAATTCTAGCGTTGTTTCAAGTTTAAAAACGGTTGTCTAATTTGGGAAAACATTTTGAACGAAGCACTTCTCATCAAATACAGTCGAACCTCCATATATCGAACTTCCACATATCGAAATTTTCTATGTATCGAAATCCCAGCAAATTTCTATGTTCATTATGTAGAAAAATTGTTTCTATATATCGAAAAAATCTCTATGTATCGAAAGTTTTTTCGAGACATTCGTAGATTTTTTTTTTCCACTTTAGACTGTTTGTCTCATGAAAAATGAAGGTTAGAGGAGAAAATTATATTCACTAAAGGTTGCTACGGAACTCATAAGGAATCTAGGGCTGAATGGTGTGTAGTTAAGTCGTTGTTCCGTTCTGAAGTTCTTAAATACCCTTAAGTTTCTTTCAAATCTTAGTTGTAACCAGTAACACTGTAAAATCAGTTACAAGTTATCTCTTTTGTCTGTTGATTATCATTCCTAGTCTTCTTAGCTTCAGTAAAAATCATTCAAGTTAAGTAGATTGATTTTTTACTTTTCTCTCGATCACATTCTTAAAACGAAAATCTTTTAACGTTTCGATCAAATTGAATTGCCGAAGAATATGAAGATGTATGTTGACGTAAAAATGTAATTTTTGTTAATTTTTAAATCATTAACTTTCATTTAATCCGATGCTCGTATAAATTATAAATTGGGTTTCATACACGAAAATTAGCTTTTATTTTAATGTTTTAGGTTCCATATATCGAAATTTCTATATATCGAATTGTTTTCCGGCAATTTGCTACTTCGATATATGGAGGTCCGACTGTATCTAAAAGGGGGCACTGTTATGTCACTCAAGGGTGCCCACCTAGGGGGGTCAGGGCCATTAACTTTTTTTGGGGGGGAGGGGGTGCCTTTTCTCTTGGGGGAAAAGGGATGTGTTCCCCTGTGTCACTGTATTAATTAGAATCAGTGTTGAATTTACCTATAAGCTAAACAAGCTTTAGCTTTAGGTGAACTTTCTGTGTGTGTGAATTCTGCTTTCTCATTAGTATCTATTTTTTAAATATTTCCATTATTTATTTTAAAGAACATTTTTCAATTGATTCAGCGTTGTGTTTGTCGTGGGTAAAAGGGATAGTCAAAACTAACGGGTTCGAAAAATAAAATATGTTAACCGAAAGTCGATGTGAGCAAGTGATTGTGTGTCATATCGTTTCTTCTCTCTCGCTCTTCCTGTCTGTCGTTAAATATCAACGATTTGTTGAACCAAGGGCAAAATTTTCTTTTGTATTGCCTTAATTTGCAAAAGAGTGCATAAGTTTAAAAAATTTCTGAATTTTGTTCTCCCCATTTTTGCTGATGTTTTTCTAGTTTGAATTACCTCTTATAAGACCTCAAAATGCAGAATTTTTTAATGCATTTTTAAAAAACATTTACGGGGGAGAAACCCCCGGCCTCCCTCAAGTTTGTGGTTTCTACCCTCAACTCAAAGAAGGTCCCTGTCAGGGCCACGCCGTCCCTATGTGCAAGGTCGTGCGACGCACGACGGCGCCAGAGAGCCCAAAGGGCGCCTAACTCTACCGATCAAAAATGCTTCAAATGAAGGGAAAATAAACTCTAACCAAAAAATAAAATGGAATTCTTCATGACATTTAATGGAGGCAGTGAAATTATACTGCTCATTGAAACAATTAATCCGTCTCACTGAGAATCTAAAAGGAAAAAAATATCGACTTTTTGTGTCTAAACATACTATTCAAAAGCGCTATCTTTTACACTGAAAACAGGTGACATTAATTTATACATTAGCATTTTCCTTCTTAATGTGGAGCCATGAATGCTATTTCGGTATGTCTTTATTACACAAGGTTGAGCATATGAGGAGCAAGAAATTTGCTTATCCCCATTTTGGTTCTTGATGTCAATATCTTGTATTATAATTTGTGCAAACATAGTCGTTTTGCGATTTTCAGTTCGTTGTAATTCCACTGCTTCATGTTATCATACATTGAAAAAAAAATATGGTAAGCACATTTGCATATTACTTAGATGTGTGTAATATTTATACATTGTAGACAATAATTTAGGTTAAATTTTTAGTTCCGAAAAGTGTTGACCATAATTACTTGATTCTCCTCTCCCCTCCCCCGTTTATCTTTTTAACTATTTGTGCATTAAATTAAAAAAAAAAAAAAAAAACTTTGGAGAGACTCTATATTTGTTTTGGATCTTAAATTCAATGCCTTTTGTAACGGTTCCGTATTTTAAAATTTTTGATTTTACCGGAAAAGATTCCAGTTTCAGATATTAAGGGGAAATATCCTCTACTTCAATTTAGAAATCTATTCAATACTCTGCTGTCATATTTTGACCGGCATAACATTTTAAATAATTATTTATTAATTAGGAGAGATATTTAGAGCGGTGTTAACTTTGATTTTCAAAATATTTTCTTTTTCCAAAAATGCATTAGCATATCGGATTCGGTCGGATTCGTCAAATCGGGCCCAGCCAGAAAAAAGCCCGCTATCTCGGTAAAGTAGGTTTTCCAGAATTTTCTATATTTTGAAACTTACTTTTCAGAAACAAACTAAATATCGATCAATATAAAGTCCAGAAATAGACATCTTGCTTTCTGTACGGTAATCAAATATTATAATAATTATTATAATATTTGATATACTGTCCAGATTATTATGTTGCATACTGGCAAGCTTGCAGTAGCTGCATACTAGCAATGCAATTTAAGCTGCATACTAGCAAGCAATAATTATTTCGTTCACATTCCAAGATTTTTTTAAATTGTTGGGATAAAATGCTTTGATTAACTGAAACTGGCCATCTCTTTTTTAACGGGAGCTCCATGCAAGGTTTCTAAGAGAAAAGTCAGATTTTAAAAGTCAGTTTCAATCGCCCGTACGTTACACCCGCCCATACTCGAAATAACTTAGAGATAAGAAGTAAACACGTACACTGTGTTCCAAAATTGAAAATTTACAGATTGTTTTTATTTTAATAAATTAAATGCTAAATGTATTTTTTTCTATGTTGCATTTTTCTACAAAACCTGACCCTAGGAAGTAACTATATTTTGCTCGAGCGTCACTGCATGAAGGCGCTCAAAAGACATTTGCACGACGGCGCCGATCAAGCTTGGCGCGACCCTGGCCCCTGTATAACTCTCCTGAAAACCCTCCTCTTTCAAGGTAAAGAAAAATAAAACAGTATAACAAAACATTTTTTAAAAACACATTCATGGCTATATCGCTATATGTGCCAGAGGAAAAGACACATAATTGGGGAAAAAAACTTAAAAAATAGCCCGTTTTGCTCCTAATATAATGTTGTCCGAGCTACAAAAAAGGTCCCCCATACTTAAAATAGCCTAGGGCCCCATTAAGTCGAAACCTGACCCTGTATACAAGAATCTCTTTTTAATAACATTACAAAGTTTGGATTAAGAAGAAGCACAGCAAAGTAATTTTAATTGAGAAAAAAAAACTTTCAGTTAAAAAAAAACCTTTTTATTAGACCTAGACACATTGACAATATTTAGGACATTTATGTAAAAACAGAGCGAAGAAAGAGGAGATTCAAGTAAAAAGTTAGGGGCCCTGAAGAAAGTTGCATAGGGGCCCATAAATCCTGTCGACGGCCCTGGTGCTAACTTTAATGTTTCGGATGTGACGCAAAAAAGCACAAGAGCTACTCGTACAGATTAGTTTTTTAAATGATATTCAACTCATAATTTCTTACATACAGTAAACTTCCGATTATCCGCGGAATAGGGTGGTTAGGTGACCGCAGATTCACAAATTCGCGGACAATCCACAAAGTAAGTAAAAAACGATACTTGTGTATGCTATAGCGTAAGAAAGATCAACAACACTCGCATACGTTTAAACTATAGCTATAATGATAACCGTGTGCTGTGCAAAAAATGTATGTAAATGTTTAAAAAAGATCGCTCATTATTTCGAATGAATTACACATATACGCGAGCAAATGGTGCAAACAGATTAACTGAAACAGATGAAGCAAGTTTACGCTAAACACTCTTAGAGGAGGAGAGGGGAATGTTTTTGAACAAAACTGGTCCAGTCACTCGATCATACGCATAGGAATTCTTCTAGAAATAGATTTTGCACTTATTAAGTTTTAATGTTTGTATTTATCTGCATTCAGTTTAACTTAATCGAAAAAAAAAAAAATTGAACGTGTGAAATGCCGCAGATAATGGGGTCGTTTCCAAAATTTTAAAAGTATTTTTTCTGAAAGAGCATGCTTAAAAACATAGGATCTGGCCATTTTTTAAATAATTTGTTTAAGTTTGATATTTAAAAAAAATTACTAAAATTGAAGCCTTTTCATTGTTTACTGCTTCTGCCGATGACATCACAAATGATGAAATGTCATTCAGTGTTGCCATTCACAGAGCAAAATATTTAATTCGCATCTTTACTCACATGTATTGGCAACAATAGGGTTGATATCAAGCGTAGAGCCAGCGGTAGAGCGCAATATTTAATTCACTGCTTGATTATCACAACGTGGACACGCGGTAGAAAGATGCGCCAAATTGCATCATTTGTGACGTCATCAAGACCACGCCTTGTTTGAAAAATCGGACATTTTAAAAAATTAAATAAAAAATAACTGTTGGAAAAATAAAAGTATTTTCTGGGTCCATGTTTTTTTTTTTTTTTTGCTCCTTCTATCCATTTCAATAACTAAAAGTAGTACTTATGACTGAAGGAAACCATCCCATTGAAAGTTTACTGTGAAAATGAGCGTTTTTAATTTTTTTGCAAAAATGTTTATAGAAAATTGGTATTTTTTATATTTAGATACGTAATAGTTACTTATATTCAAATACTATGTAAATATTAAAAGACAAAATTTAAAATTCCCGGTTTAAAGTGAAAATATATCATGTACAAATGTCACAATCGTAACTATAGATTGCGCTGTGGGAGAGGGGTGGAATACTTCATCCCTCAGGAGACTTGTTTCCACATAACATATCTTGAAAGTACTTTAAGCGCACAGTTTTAATATTAGCAACTAGGGCTGCCGATAAGTATAAATTGGTCGATTACCGATTACATATTAATGAGTTGTTGATAATAGTCCTTTTTTTATTAACATGCTTTTATTAGCTTCACCTGTATGTATGTATGTATATATCTTGTAAAGGAATCTTGCAGCTCAAATTTCGCCCACTTCCTGCGATCGGATTCTTTTGAAATTTGGCACGTGACCTCAGACCCGATGACAATGCAATATTCTATAATCAAATTAATTAACTCTTTTAATTGTTAGTTTCCTCCAATTTTAATCAATATTTTGGCATAAATCCAACAATGTGAAAAAATCAAAATTAAAAAAAAAATAGATTAAAAAATGCTCGCAAAAATTATTTAAAAATATCTATAAAAACCTTTAATTTTTCTGCATCGGACAAAATTTTTTCCAATGTTCCAAGGTAATTAGAACCTGAAATATAATTATTTTTAACTAATTTCATGCCAAAATTTAGGTGAGCCTTCAATTGGAAATTCATTGCTGATCAGACCATTGTTGAACAAAACTTTTATTCAAATGCATCTCAAATTTTCAAAGTAATGTAGATATGATTTCCGCACACATACATCGATGACTGAGATGGATTATCTGGATTAGACAATTACTCCACAGACAATTTATCAGCGAAGTTGAATGTTTTTAGAGCTCGGCTATTACACTTTAAGGTGTACAGTTGCTCTTTTTGGAGTTCGAGAGACCACGTTTCGAATGCCCCCCGAGACCTTTAGTCGCTTTTTTTGGGCAAATTTCATGAATATAAAAAATTTGAACAATGTTGAAATGAATATTTTTTCGTAAAACAAATTAAACCAAAAAGAAGAAAATAAAATAATAGTTTAAAAAACTAAAATAACACGCTTTCGTAGCAAAATGGACTAAAAAGTGAAAAATAATCTTTGGATGATAGTAGTTGACCAATCACTTAATTTTAATGTAATACAAAAAAGCGTGGGGAACTTCTTATCAGTTGTCTTGAATTTCTTCCATTTATTGTCCATGCAAAAATTTAAATAGACAGCACCCCACGGTTTTTTGTATTACATTAAAATAAAGTGATTGGTCAACTACTATCATCCAAAGATTATTTTTCACTTTTTAGTTCATTTTGCTACGAAAGCGTGTTATTTTAGTTTTTTAAACTATTATTTTAGTCCTTTTTTTTTCCTTTTCTTTTTTCAAACCAATATTTCAAAATTTCATTTAATTTCTGTTCTCAAACTTTCATATTATTGTTAATAAAGTTACATTGTGATAATTACACATGAAAATTCAAGTACTATGTTAGTTGCCAGTATTCAAAAGACGTTTTTCAGTTGTTTTTTTCTTTTTCTTCTTCTTTCTCTTTTTTTTTGTAACCACTTAATCAAAGACTTTCATTCTTTATGATAATACTAGCAGTACTCGCACAGCGATGTCCGTGCTAAAAATTTAATGGAAGTCCGTTGAATGAAAAAAATTGACGCCCTCTCCCCCTCTAATGTGAAATTATCATTTTTTCTTTGTATAAAATGCGTACACACCTTTTGAAAAAAAAAATATTTAAATTTTTTTGGAATTTAAAACTTTTCATCAAATCATTAAATTAGATTTACGGTTGCTTTAAAACTGTATTTAGCGAGCGAAGCGGTTTTTACTGCAATTTAGAATATTTCGCCAAATAAACAGAAAAAAAAAACCCATCAAATAATATCTTTCATATGTAAAAATAATTCCGCAATTCTATTGTTTATCGCAAAACCTTACCCAGCAACCACGCTATCATAATCGATCCGTCTAACGAAAAAGAAAAAAAAAGAAAAAAATCCCGTGAAACATTCAAAAATCGTCGCCAGAAAAAAAATGTACATTTCACTCGGATAAAAACAAATCAAAAGTTTCTTTTCTTTCAAAACAAATCGCCAAAACAATGAATTACATTAACGGTTGCCTTAAAACAATAATCCTAGACTGAACTGCTCAGCGCCTAACGCGCCAAGCGACCACGCTACCGGAACCCAGCCCTTCTGTGAGTAAAACGAATGTTTTTTCTTTGGCAATAATAAATGTTTCGCCAAACAAACAAAAAGGTATAAAATCACATTAACAGTAGCTTTCAAATCTTTATATATTAAGAGCTGAGTTTCTCGGCTTTGCGACAATGAAGACAGATATTAAAATACTTTTAAGAAATGAAAATGCGAAAGATGGATTTTAAAAGCGTAACCATGGAAACATGAAATAAAATAAGTTTGAGAAATTAAATGCAAAATAAGGAAATAAACAATGGATTCAAAAAGCGTAACCGTGGAAACGCGAAAATAAAATGGTTGACAACTTGAATCAAAATGACGTATTTCGAAATTGATTTAAAAACGCTTGTAACTTTTTTTTCCTTTTAAAATAGAAGCTAATTTTTTCGACCATAGGTCAACAGAGATTTAAAGTAAAAAATGTCGCTTTTTCCTATGATGTCAAAAAGAAAACTGTGGGACAATTCCTTCACTTTTTATTGATAGATTTAATGAAGAAAGTAGTGCCTAAATTTTAGCTAAGCCTAAAAAAGTTCGAGCTAAAAATGCAAATTACTCCCGCCGTAATTGAGTTATAGCATTGAAACAAACTGTTTAGAACGCGAGAAATTCTACCCTTTTCAACGATATATAATATTAATATGTGCAAGTAATTTTTCACCCCTTTAATAGACAGTAATAGGTAATTTACGTGAAATTTTTGTCTAAATTTAAATAAAAAAAACTATTTATCGGATTTTTTTTCGAATTATAGCCTATGTTACTCAGTAAGAAAGCACCTTTCTTATAGTGAAGAAATTTTTCAAATAGGTGCGCTGGTTCCGGAGACTACCTCGAACATGTAAATACACAAAAATCCGCCCTCTCTCTTGATAATATTGGTATAGATAGATTAAATTATAAGGTAATCCAAAAGCACTAACCATCAATTTTTGAGAGGGAAAAAGCTTGCACATAGAATTAAAAAAAAAAAAAACACAAACAAATCATGAGTGAAATAATGATATGAAGTGAAGTGTGGAAGTTAGATCCACAGAAGTCCACCAGTCCATAGAACTAATTGCTATAGGATGAATTATTATATATGAACCTGCAAAAGAAAACCAGTTTAAAAATTCCTGGATGTAATTCCTCATAATAGAGTTACGTGAACGTCAGCTGTGAGGATTAATTTCAATATTTCATTCTGTTTCAATGAAATTTTGTATTGTTTGTCTTTATTTTAAGCAGTACACTTTCTTGCTACTGATTACACCTATGTTGCAGAAAATTAAATTTATTTCTTGTTAATAAATTTACTCATTTTGAACAAATGGGATAATAGTGACAAAAGTATTTTTTCCTGCAAAATTTTAAAAGAAAACGCACCCTTTAAATGTTATTTAGGAACATCCCAGATTCTGTATCATTTTAATTACTTAGCTAATGGCCCCCTGAGATGCACATATCAAACTGTATAATTTCTTTTTACATAGTATTCAATACATTGTACAAGCCCATAGCCAGTTTCAGTTTTTTTTTTTTTTCAAAAATTCATAGATAAATAAACATGATCGCTTCATAAAAGCTACGCTACACATTTACACTTTAATTTTTTTTTAATGAAAATATCATCATGAAAATTACTAAATGGAGAAAAATACATGGGCCTCCCAAGCACTTTCAAATAGGAAAGCTTAAAAATACAGTGAAATATATTCAATATTTGTCTCATTTTCTGGTGAAAACCTCTCATTTCAAAGTTCAATTTTGTGTTCATTCCACCCTTTTGGTGGGGTGATTGGATGGGGTAGCTTAAAAAAACTACTTGCTGTATTTTAACGTTTTTCTCTTTGAAAATATTGTACAGAATAGGAGTTGTTATTCCTTGTGAAAACGACCATTAGAAAAATTTGTTGTCCATTGCAACAGATTTTTTTCTTAAATACCAGTAAAAGTTTATGGTAGTGAAACTCTTATATATCAGCAGTTGCCCCCCCCCTTCCCCCGTAATACGAGCCACTTCTGAGCATTACTATATTTTAAAAATTTTAAACCACGTGTTTACTTTAAAACCAATATTTTCCCCCATGAAGTAAAGTTGTGATTACTGTAAATGGAGTGCCAAAAAAAAAAAAAAAATCAATGCTTCAAAATTTATAGTTTGCAGCTCAAAAAATAAAAAATAAATTTGTAAAATAATAGTGAATAAATAAATAAATGAACAAATAAGTGAAATAAAAATTAATAAATAAAGTAAAATAAAAATAAATAAATAAATATTTTTTAAAAAGAATTTAAAAACCTCGACGAAGTTGATATTTTGGCGCTCCAAAATGATATTTGAGCCAAAGCGGATGCTCCAAAAGGGATTTTAGTGCTCCAAATGCAGCTATTTAGCTGCTCTATAACTGCTCTAAAATAATATTTTTGCTGCTCCAATATCGTGTCTCATCTTTTTCATTGCTGAAAATAAATAAATAAATAAATAAATAAATATGTTTTCATTTTTTTTCATAAAAAAAATATTTTTAAAAGCAATGAAAGTGCTTCCCCTTATGCCCCCCCCCCCTACTGGCGCTTTATGAGAAGACGTGAGATTAAAAACTTTTTTTGTGATGTATTTTGTAGCTTTTATGTGTTTTTATTTTGTCCTTTTTTCAATTTATTAAATTGTATTTTCAAAAGCCAGGGGGTGAAAGTGCACCAATCTGCTGGCGCTCGTGAGCATGAACGTGATGTTAATATTTTTCATGATGTAGTTCATAGTTTTTCCTTTATTTAAAACAAATTTTTAGTTATTTAATATGAAAAATTATTTCAAGAAATAAATAATAATTTAATTTTATTTTAAAATTAATTTGTATTTTTTTTTCGAATTTCTAGAGGCGAGTTGTTTTGTAAATTGTACCGTACAAGTAAAGACTATTCTTAATTCAAAAGCAAAATATAGGACGTGCTGCAGTCTGCTCAATGACTGTTGATGGTAAAACAAAGACCCAGGTGCACTCTTACCCCTGGTCAATGAGGCATCTGTCTTGGTGCCTTGTCCGCGCAGAATTGAAATCTTTAACCTTTTTGACTAGTTTCTTAACTTACCGTAAGGTGGCACATTCAAGTTCTAGGACCAGGGTCGACGAGAGGCCATGTCGGTCTAGAGTGGACTCTATGTCAGTCTAGTCGCAAACTAGGGACAGGACCTAATAACCGCGCATGCCGACTAGGGCTGGTGCTGGAGGCCCCATCTTCGTAATGGGCCACAAATTACTTAAAGAAAGGTACAAAGCATTACAACTATATGAAAAATAGATATACGCATTTTTTAACTAATTTAAAAAAATAATGATTTGTTAATTGCAAAAAAAATTTCCTTAAAGGAGAATTTTTATTCATTCTGTCAGTAGCGAATTTATCATAAACCATGTCACAATTATGAGGGTACCCGAAGGGGATTCATAAATGCATGTGTGTGCAATATCAGTGGTGTCCAACCTACGACCCGCGAGCCATATCCGGCCCTCAGAGCGGACCCGTGTGGGCAGTTGTTTTGTTACAAATCGAAAAGCACGATTTAATGTTAATGTTGCAAATTTGGTGCCAAATATTCAGAAATTTAATTTGAGCCCTCGGGTAGAAAATTATTGTGTACCTATAAAGCGTTACTTTTAGTTAGTGGTGCTCATCTCAAAATTTAGTATAAATTTGACAACTTTTATGGGAGAAGGGGGGCTTGGCGACCAAACTGACAAGGGACTTACTCGCCTTGGCTCTTGACGACCCTATCAAGAACTATGAATGCTTGTTGATGGCGCTACTTTAAGAACAGAATCATTATTTTTTTAAAGAACATTGAAATTATCTGTTACTTTAATGCAGTGTGTAGTTACTGAAAAAATGTTTTTATCCTCTTTTGTTTGCGAATATCACTCCAAGTAGCGACGACTTTTTGATATGCACGTGATTACTTTCCCCCGAATGGCAACAGTATTCCCATGACGGTTGAAAAGTGTAAACACTGAACGGTACTGATGTCACGAGTGTCATAATTTTAGAGCTATGGTATAATTTTTATGATGTGGGTAAAACCTCAAGAAGTTAGTTTCGCCCGAACATTATGGTACACTATTTTGTTTGTAATAGATGTGTATTTTGTGCAAAAGTCCATTTTTGTTATACGGTTTTGTAGTTGCTACGATCCCATGTCAACTTTGTTTTGAATGACGTTTAGCTTGCATTTGATTAATGAATGACAGTCTTTGTTGTGCACGTATATTATATTCTTTATCTTTCAACGTTTTATTTTAAATGTGTATTCAGACTATAAAGTTTGTATGAAATAAAAATATTGGTTGCAGTTTAGCTTTTTTCGAAAATGACGTAGTTATCGCAATTTTGATGCATTACATTATCAAAGTAGGAAAGAAATTAATGAAAATTTCTTCATTCATTTTGAGTTTGATAGATAAGTGATAATTGATTTGCTGCGATATAAGTCAAGAATTCAAACAGATTAACTCTGAAGCAGATATTCTTCTAAGCAGCGTGAACCAAACTTCATGTCCAAAAGTTTCATAAATTTTACGCTTTTTACGTATTTTGTTTAAAAACATATGTAATCATATCCCTATTAAAGTAGTAATTTTTTGCCATAACTACTTACCATAACGGGAAAATGACAACTACTTCAATAGGGTTGTTGGCATTTGTAATAGATTACTGGAAGCAGGTATTACTTGGAATTGAGTGTGCTTTGCAGCCAATTTACGAAATTGCGTCCAAAAATGGCCCCATGATCCGTAACCAAATTGTTTATCATATACATGCCTCTTCACACTAAATTTTTGTACATATCTTAAAATTAGTCCTTTTACAAAATTTCATTTGTAAAAGCTTTTAAGCTCAATTAAGTCACCTGAAAGCAAAAAATTAGTTGCAAAAACTCCAGGTTCCTAATCATTCCAAGTGAAGTCATGTAGGCTAAAGAAATTTCAGACTAGAATGATTATACTTAAAAATGTTCTGTATATGATAAAATGAGTTTTTTTCACAAAATATTAACAATGAGAAACACACCTAAAATTAGTTTTTTTCCCTCCCTATGAAATGATGGAGAGGGGGGCTCAGTAGAGCCAAGCACTGTGACCAATGATCTATTGTACTAGTTTTTCCTCCCTAAAAACAAAGAAATTCTCAACTTTTTTTTTTTTTGACTAAATGCAAACCTAAGAATAAAAACCTGGGTCTGTTGCTAAGTGATACAAAATTGGGCTTCAGAGTCAGAGAAAAATTGTCCTAACTTAAACTACCTACGGACTTTAATTACAACTCCTTTACCCCAAATTCAATATGACTCTGCCACCACAACTCCAATCTTTGGCAGAGTTGTGGACCCGGAGGGAAAGTGACCAACTCCAACTCTTGAAAATTACAAGCCTTTAACTCCAGACTACGCCTCCTTTAGCTCGATATCAGTCTCACTCCGACTCTGCTGCCCTGAAATAAACAGTTCAACTGTCCTGCCAATTGTGCAACAACTGGTCACTTTAGTTATCTATGGGTAATGTCATAGGAGGTAATTTTTAGAAATTAATGAACTTTAAGTTCTTACTGGTTTACAACTAGAGCTAAACCAGAACATTCAAATTTTTTCAGTTTGTAGCTTGTGATCTATTAAAACTTTTAATTTAGTGACCACTTTAGGGTAATCATACTTTTTTAAAATTATTAATAGGTAAAGTGATAATAACTGATAGGTTTCCTTATCAATTGATAAATTGAAAAAATAATAAGTAATGATAATACTAAATATCGACTTTTTTCATGGAGTCTGATTTTCCCTCAATAGTATAGTTTGATTGTAACATTCCAAAAATTCTTTATTTACAATTAGTGATGTAAAATACCTGGATATTTATTTTTAGGCGTAAATACTCAAAATGGGTATTTACTTGGGTATTTATTTCAAAAATTTATATTCAGCTAAAATACTTTTCTGCATGTATTCCACTATGTATATATATAACCAACCATTTACAAAACAATAAATTTTTTCCCAAAAATTGTATTTTGATCACATATTTCAAGAATTATTTTGTGAAACAACTTAGCAATCTAATATGATATTCACATTAAATGTGTTGGATATGCCTAATCAATGTTGATAGCCAAATTTCCGATATAAAAAGCCATTCTACAAAAAGTAAAAAGCTTAACTGGTTCCAAAAAAAAGCAAATACCAATTTTTTAAGGTCCTAGTCTGTTATAACCCAGTAATATGTTTCTGCATGACATCAAAATGTAACGAAATGTCTTTCAATTTATTATAACTATTTATTTACCTAATCTTTTGCAGAATGTTAATGTAAAAACTGTTTCTATATTTAATTGGATAAAAATGAAACAACGTTTAAAAGCACAAAAAGGATAAAAAGTTTATAAAAACGCAGATATGTTTTGGAGGCAATAGCCTCCTTCCTCAGTGCGAAATGTACAAATGAATGAATCAAGGTCAAGGGAGAGTTTAAATTGCGTAACCGGAAAACCATTGACCCATCAGCTATCAGCGAGTGCTGAGGCAAAATATGACGTATTCTAACATGCAAGATTGAATAAGATTGGAGAAAAATGTGGAACAGCAAAAGACTCATTGCAAAGATTATTTAAGTTTTTATGAATGTAAAAGGATTCCAGAAAATCTAGTTCACCTACTGTTGTAGGTCTGCAGACATTTTTTGCTTCTTCAAGTGGCACGAACGAGAGTGTGGGGGAAGACCGACAGCAAATGGTTTTCGGTAAACGGTAGTAGAAAACTTATTATTGGTCTTCAAGATTAAAACATCCAAAAAGGGCAAAGAATTATTGTTTTCAATCTCAGCAGTAAACTGAATATTAGAATTGACCGAGTTAATTAGATCAATGATAGACGGAACAAAATCAACAGTGCAATCTAAGAGGGTGAAAGTGTCATCAACATATCTAAGCCAGAGTGGAAAGTTAAATAACTGAAACAATTTCTGTTGAAAAAAGTCCATGTAGATTTCACTGAGGATGGGACTCAAAGGGTTGCCCATAGCAAGGCCGTCAGTTTGTTGGTAAAAAGTACTCTCAAAAATAAAGGTTGAATGCCACCCGAAGAAGCAAAAAATGTGCTTTTTATACTTTTGTCAACCGAGCCATCTCCATATGTTCTGATCAGCCCCTTCTCAACAATGAACTCAATTTTTTGAAAGCCGCTGCTCTGGACAGGGGTTATCCTCTTCAGGTCATCCACAGGGCTTTTTGCAAACTTTCAACCTGGAATAAACCCTCCAATATACGTAGTTTTTCTTCTTTAAGTTTTGTGGTTTTACCGTTTTATCCACACATTTCTTTTCGTATTTCTAGAATTCTCAGTAAATTTGACTTTTGCGTAATTTACAGACCCATAAATAAACTTTCTTTTTCCAAACTGAAGGACCCAATCCAACCACTTGATCAGTGGGGCATATATCACATTCCTTGTCAATGTAATATCGTTTACGTGGGACAGACAAGGCGTTCACTTAAATTTCGTTTGAAAGAACATGAAAACCACGTTAAAAAACAAGAACTGAACAAATCTTCAATTGCTAAACATTGTTGGGACACAGGGCACAATTTTCTCTTTTCGGAAGCCAAGATCATTTGCAGACCTACAACAGTAGGTGAATTAGATTTTCTGGAATCCTTTTACATTCATAAAAACTTAAATAGTCTTTGCAATGAGTCTTTTGCTGTTCCGCATTTTTCACCAATCTTATTCAATCTTGCATGTTAGAATACGTCATATTTTGCCTCAGCACTCGCTGATAGCTGATTGGTCAATGGTTTTCCGGTTGCGCAATTTAAACTCTCCCTTGACCTTGATTCATTCATTTGTACATTTCGCACTGAGGAAGGAGGCTATTGCCTCCGAAACATGTCTGCGTTTTTATAAATTTTTTATCCTTTTTTTGTTTTAAACGTTGTTTTATTTTTATCCAATTGACACTGCACAAAGCTATCGCTTTTCAATGTTTCTATATTTGCCACATTATCACTTAAACAGCAATAAAATAAATAAATATAAATAACATCAAAGTCTTAAGAACTTCTCAGTTTGTTCTTCCAAACATCCCTCATGCTTCTTTTTTTTTTTCACTTTGGATATGACTAACCTAGTTTGTGGTTTTGAAATCCTGAAGTTCATCATTTAATTCCTTATACTTCTCCAATTATAACATTGAAAAGAGAGATTCTTTTGTTCACGATATTTTTCTATCATAATTGAATCGCTGATTTTGAAAAGGGCGCAAGTCACCATTTTTGACAAATCGAGATAATAATGGGAAACGGTACTGTGAACGTAAACCTACTAAATGAGATTAAAAGCGGCATAAGTTTGTGAAAAGTGATTGAGAAAAATGGAGGGGAAATTTGCAATGATTTTGAAAAGGGCGTTAGTCATTGAACTTACGCCCTTTTCAAACTCATTGGCAAATTCTAATAGATGTCGCTGGTTGTGCAAGGTGATATTTTTTGTTTCTCTTGTATTAACAGTGTTTTATGAACTGTAGTGTGTAATTTTCCGTCACTATTTCGTGATATTGCATCATTATTTTACCAATATTACGTCGTCATTATCTACGTTGTTTTGGTTTAGGTATGTTTTTTAAACATTAATGATGGACAAAGTAAATGAAAAAAAAAACATAAAAAAAGGAGTCAGAAACATGTTTTGATAAATTTTTTTCAGAGAAACGTGACGGTGTCCTTTCTAATATGTGCCCTATGTAATCAAAGACAGTACAAGACGTCTATTTTCAATCCCTCGTTGATCACCATGAAGTCGAAAAACATCGTCCCAGAAAAGAGAACCACGAGTGAGGCAGTCCACTTTCAGCTATCATGTCATGCAGGGCTCCCAAAAAGTATCTGTTTGACAAAAGGTTTTTCTCAGTCTTCACAGCGTCTCCGAAAAGAAGCTAAGGCGTTTACAAGGATTGTTAAGAGGAGGAGACACTCCAAAAGAATTGCGCGCTCAAGCTCCTCAACCAAATTTTTCAGATTTTTGCCATTGAAATCCACCGAATAATGGAGTATATTAAATCATTTCCCAAAAAACGTACCACTATTTCAGCAGAGAAAACATCTACGTCCCTGACGAATATCATGCATTGATTCTGGCTACCAGAAAGGATCCCTTCACTGTCCAAGTGCTACGCCTCAAAGAAGTCAAAGATTTCAGTCAGTGGTGGCCAGAGTTTTATAAGAAATCCTGCGTCCCTTTGAAAAAGACCCGCCCGGGCCAGAAGAGAGATTATCACGATTTATTCTCCGGGGGGGGGGGGGGGGGTCAGTTCCAACAAGATCTACGTGTTTGATTCTTCAACACCTAGGATCCTTATTGCTTTTGCTCGGATTGACTGTCTTAACTACAACAGTTACAAACTCCTGAAAGTCAAGAACATCCCTAATCTACCAACTACGTCAGCATACACTCACTGATCAATGAAAAGATCAGTGATCAACTGATCACTGATCTGACTCACTGATCAATGCCCATCAATGAAAAGAAGTTGACTAACATTAGAAAGCTCCTCTTTCACATTCCCGAATAACACCATGGATTCTATAAAATGATCCTCTCTTGGGAAAAATACCGCTTCTAACGAGGCCAACCAATTTGTAACATTTAAACAATTAAAAATATCTTTAAAATGAGTGCAAATAAAATATTCTTTACTGCCAAAAACCGATTGATTTTGAAAAGGGCGTAAGTCATCTATTTTGTAAATTCGATATTTGATCCAAATTAAATCAGAAATTAACCAAAACTTCACTGAACATATGTAAAAGCAATGCCTTTGGTATGACTGCTATAGATTTATAATAACTAATTTGTAACTTGAGATAAATGGTTTTATCAAGTTTTCTCAAAATCAATTACTGGTGACTTACGCCCTTTTCAAAATCAGCGATTCAATTTCATCAAGACTTTCTATAAAAAATATTAGAAACTGTGTCATACATATGTATGTATCAGTTTTACCAATTATTTCATATTTAGCTTTAAAAAAAATCCCATTCACTTTTTGCATTTTTTTTTCTAAAATTCTCAGTTCTTGGGTATTTACCCAGGTAAACACCCAAAATTTATTTACCTACCGCCTTTGTATTTTCTTGATCCACATCACTGTTTGCAATATGAATGAAATTAATTCCAAACAATTTTTATTGTTTTTAAAAATTTGCACAAACTTTCTTAAAACAACATTCAAGAAAATTTTTAAAGTTGAAAATTTGATCAGGTGACTGGTATGCCACTTTTTAATATCAGACTTTATTAATGTTAGATTTCATGAATGAAGGTTGAATTCTCATATGGAGTTCAGCCGCAAGGTTAAAATAATAAGCAATATGTTACAGCCCATCAAACATGGGCTGTTTGTTAGTTTTTACAGTTGTGTTTGTATAAATTGGTGGCTTATTAAACAGTTCTGCTTATGATTATTTTCTTTTCAGGGTTTGTGAAAGAGCAAATCCTTATTTTATCCTTCAACAACGAAAAGGTCATGGTACCAAAGGATTTACTTCACTTTTTGTGGGCACATTTGATAGTGTTTTTGATAAAAAAGTTAGTATATTTTCACTAATCTTCTGATGGATTTGGGTATTTGATCTAATTTATTGATTGCTGAAATTCTATTATATTAGTTGTTGTGTCTGAAATTGAGCATTATTCTTTGCCCTAATTAGTATGCAGTACAAGATAAAGATGCTTGCATGTTATATCTCCCCATATTTTATAAATGCTTGATTAGATTATTTTTCCATTTTAAGTTCCTTAAGTAGCTGGCAGCCTTATGAAGTGAATAGTATTTTAATTGAATTTAAATTTTATGCTTTTAACCTTTAACAGGGATGGTGCGGTCTCACAGACCGCTCGGAAGTTCATCAGATCACCTCTAGTACATTTTCAGTCGGATTGAATGGTTTTCCTATTAGTTTTTTGTTTTGTGACCTTGAACATCCCCCTTGCTTATCAGTATCTTTAGGCACAGGCAAGTGCATCTGGTTTGAATTTCATTGCATTTTTTAGAAGCGGTCTGTAAGACTGCACCTCCCCTTCAGTGTTACAATTTTTGGCAGTAGTAGACATGGTTCTTAATGTTAGAACCGCGGATATAAGTTCATTTGTCTTATCCGCGTTATGCGGAAGAAATGCAAAATTTTCTAGATGAGGTTGAGAAATGTTTACAAAAGTTATACAATGATGTTCTAAGGACAATAAAGGCTGAATTATTCTTGGAAATACAACGTGAAATACTAATAGTTAAAGGGCTGTCAAAATTTTTCCCGTAATTTGATATAATCAATTTTCTGGTATTAAAATGTCCTGTATATATTAAACAACTAAAATAAAATCATTTATTGATAATAGATTCATTTTTATTACAAGTAGTTAGTCTTTTTCTGCAGCATATGATTTTCTCAAAAAATCTTACCTCCAGCAAAATTTCTTCAGAAAAAGTATATTTCGATTAAAAATTCAAAAATATTTTTTCTCCATGCTAATAAAAATTCAAAGAACATCTTAGAAAAATTATAGGAATGTATCTTCATTACACGATTAAAAAAAAAAAATTGTTCTACTTTTTCACCTTCCCTATTACAGAATATGTAACATAAGGTATAGATGTGATATACCCCCCCCCCCCCCCTATTTGGCGACATCCAATTTTGTTATACAAATTTGAAATAGTTTTCTTGCCAATGAGGCGATAACTTTTTAAGCGTGGCATCCCTGGCTAAACTAACTTGTGTTTGGCAACCCAAAGGTAATCTTAGATCTGTTCAAACTTGTTTAGTTGTTAGCGGTCCACGTTATATAGATTCCTGTTTTTTCGTGCAAGATACCTTATAGGAAAGCTTATTTTGTGTTGGTTTAGATTCAGTAGTTGTGTTTTGATGAATAAATATTAGAAAATGCCATTTTCTTTAAACTTGACCGCTAATTAAGAGTAAAATCCAACTTGGGGTGTGTCTCGATAAAGCGCATTGTTTCATATGTTGTGTTTCAGACTGAGTATGAGGATTTATACAACAAAAAAGTAAGTTTTTTATTTTAGAATTTAAAAAAAAAAAAAAAAACTCCCACTTCCGAAATTCTTTATGTTTTTACAAAATCTTTAGGATTTCTTGTAGTTTTTTAACTTTATAATTACTGCATGCAAACTTATTTTACAAAAAAGTACAGTTATTTTATTCTAATTTTTTTTCTTCTTATCAATGCCAAGAACTATTCAAGCATATTATGTAAATGTGCGCCCTTTAGGTGCTGAATTTCTGAAAATAAGTTGACTCTACGACTTTATAAAAATATGAAGGTGTTATTTTATGTAAACTATAGTAGATATTTTTAGTAGGTATTTTGAAAGCATTTTTGAATAGCAAATTAATGTATGGTATTTTTGTATTGTTTATGTTTGGGATGTTTTGTCGAGACATTTTTACTTTTCATACATCAAAATTTGAATAACTAAGCTTTTTTTTTTGGCTGAAATAGTTATATTTTGGGGATGTTTTCTGCTTTAGACATCACATTTTGAATCGCTTTGCTCTTGTTTAGTAGAGTATGAAAATTGTTTTTGTTTGACGAAATGCATGTTGGAAAATAGCTTTCATTTCTATTCAACTCTTTCTATTGGTACATATTTCTTTGGTGAACTGTGATAGTATTTCGTTAATTTAAGCATTTTAAATGCCTACTAGTAATTTTTCTTTGTGTACAAAACCTTTCTAGATTCTGGTATTTTTGAAGCAAATTTTCGCAATGTTCTTTGCTGTGGTTTATGTTGTTTATATATATATTGTCTTCTGAAGTGCTTTGATCATGTTTATTTATCGAAATTTTTCCTGTTGGCGCTAAAAAAGCATCTCTAAGAACGATGTATGACATATGTCCTCATACATTGTTTTCTTGGCGACGCTTTCTTAGCGCCAACAGGAAAAAATCGCCAAACGTGGCGTATATGACATTAGTTCCTCCGAGTTGTACAAAGTATTTTTGAAGATAGTATTATGATTTTTGCTTGTTTGATTAAGATAGATTTTGCCAGAATTAGATTTAAAACCTTGTTGAAAATATTGTCGTTTTGATGTGAAAGATGCAATACGATATTATAAAATTTAATACTAAATAATACTGATTTGTCGTAAAAATATTAAAAGAAAATAAAAGAATCATCATACAATGAATTAATATTCCTATTTTGGAAATAATATGAACACCAAAATATTACGATCTGAAACTCTACAAATGAGTAAAAATGTACTTATTAAAAGAGATTGATTGGAAACCCAGGAATTTCCAATTTCTAAGTGTTCAAGGGGCCGTAACTGAAACTTAACTTTTGGTGGTGTGCTGCATATAACTGCAGCAGTAACAAAATACTTCTTAGGATGTGGAGTGGGACTGGAGCATCATAATGAATATTACTAACTGAAAAAATAAGAAACTTTGCCAAAAGTATATGAAATGTTCAATGGAAAAAATTAGACTAATTAGGTTTTTCTATTGAACATTTCATATACTTTTGCCAAAGTTGTTACGTTAATTTTGGCTTGCAACAATGAAAAATGTTGTCCAGCTCAAACTCTGTCACAGAAAGCCTCAGCTCTTTCCGTGTACAGGTATGAAGCATATCTGAAGTTAGGTAGTATGTCTTATAGTCCTTAAAATACGCTATTCATTGATGAGCAGCGCTTGGAACAGAGGGAGAGATGGATTTTCTCAAAAATTATATTTGTTGCAACTTGCATACAAACATGGTGCTGCAAATTATTGTCCCAAATGCTTTTGGACTGCAGAGAATCAGTACAAAGGCCTGGTTTATGCAATTGAATTTGTAATCACCTTGTTTTATAGTGACAACTTTGCTGTAAAGTCAAAAAATTTAACCTTTTCAATGCTCTATGTATTTTCAAGTGGAAGGAACTTGTGTTTTGTTTAGAGTGGTTATGGCTTCTGTAATGCAAACCTGGTACAGTAGTGTACCTTGAACTAAATATCCGGTCAAATTTATTGAAATCAAGTCGCCCATTATTAGATGTTGTATATTTTAATCAACTGCCTTTAAATAATCATCCAAACACAAAATAATCTTAATTAAAGTTTAAATAATAGTTTATAATATATATAAGAACATAAACAACTCGGAATGGAATGCAGTAGTTATTCTGCAAAAAATAAAGAAAAGAATTGGACCCAGGCCCATTATTTCAAAATTTTCCAGGAGAGAGGAGGGAGGCAAAGGGTAAGGTATGTTGTATTTAGTACAATTTATAGGGAAAAAAACAGCAAAATACAAACAAAGATGTTTAATTACATTATGGTTCTAAAATCCAGCGGGGTCAAGTGACACCCCCCCCCCCCTGATCGCCAAATGAGGGACCTGGTTGGATGTGCAAGACTGCAGAGACTAGGAAAGATAACAGGACTTTCCTATTCCTTAAGAAATAAGGAGGACATGTTGGCACCCGAAATACCTGATTCTGCAGTGTACACTGAGGCAGAGTATAATGGGGTTCTACTGTACTATAGAATATTTTCAAACTTTTATTTCTTTATGATGTAATATAAAGTGTCTTTGTATAAATATTTATATATTTAAAGTAACAAGAACAATATTTTGCAGCCTCTCCCTTTTCGAATTCTCCTTCATTCTTCTACTTCTGATAGAAAACCCTCGTAAGTATTTACATTAGTGATTTGTGCATGGTTTATCCTGCAATATTTACCTCCGATTTACATACAACTATTTATGTTATTTTTCTGTTCAGAAATAGGAATTCAATGTAAATGTTTTGCCTTTCAACATTATTAACATTTGTTAAGAATTTAATTATGAACTGAAATTTGGTCATGGAAGTATGAAAAGTATTCTCTTAATAGAATTCAAGTTGAATTGTTTATTCTTTTAGACATTACATAATAAATTATTGCACCATATATTTTGAACTTAAACTTCATTTCTTTCTTGGTAACAACCAACTGCATACACACTCATATATTGTATGTGGTATAATTAATATATATTTACATCAAATACTGAAAGGCGATTTGTGTTTCAAACTTTTAAATAAATTTTGTTTCTTTTTGTATTGATGCAGATTACAGAAAACTCCCGATTATCCATGGAATAGGGTGACACGGTAACTGTGGATAAGCGAAAACTGCAGATAATCTAAACAACGGGTTAAAAACAATACTTAGTGTATACAGTAGCTAAAAAATAAGAATAACGCTCAGACATACATTTAAATTGTACCTAAAGACATTGCTACATAGTATCTACTAACATTGAATCTAAAAAATATAGGTAAAATCTAAAGGCGATCAATACCGTAATCATAGGTTAAAAATAATGTGCATCACATGACTTCCTTTTGCTCCAATTTAATGTCATTTCCCCATTATTGGCAATTTTCATGTGATTCAATAGTTTACTCTCTAAATATCACCAACAGTAGCCAAATTGAAACCAGATTAAAAAAAAAAAAAATCGCCAAATTTGTTGCCAAAATACTGGCGATATATCGGCAAGTGTCCACCATATTAAAACACCACTTGAGTTTACATCCAAATTAACAATGATTTCCCCCCAAAAAGGGGCAAAAGACCCCTTTAGAAACACCTGAATGCAACCAAAAGGGGAGGTACACAACTAGACCCCACTAGGAGTTTACGTACCACAACTTTCTAGGACATACTGTTCTTGAGTTATGCGACATACATACGTACATACAGATGTCACGAGAAAACACGTTGTAACTAACTCGGGAATTGTATAAATGGATATTTTGCGTGTCTATATGTTCATAGAGACTTATCCACGTGTGGTTGAGTCGAAAAAAAACTCAACATTCATTTGGGGATGAGTAAAATGGAAATTAAGGTCAATTTTTGAGTGAAATTTTTTTTGAAAATACAATACTTTTTTTGTAAAAGGATGTGAAAATTTGAAAAGACCAGCCAATAATCCGAACTTCGAACAATCTGACCACCGATAATTGAGAGTTTACTGTATTTGTTACTTGCACAATGAATTTTTTTTACGTATGTGTGTTTCAATCTGTGACCTGCATTAGGATTTACTAGAAAAATTAAGGTTTGAAGTAAGGATTGTATTTGAAAAATACTTTTAAGATATGCACATTTTTAGAGTATGTTTGTTACATGAAATTAAAAAAATGAATCACCTAATTCTAAAAATGATTTATCATTAACATTTCTAGTTGCAATAGCCAGTGCTTTCTCTAAACATGAAATCATGGAAAACTGGGACTGGCTTGAAAGACATGTTGTGCCAACTTTAAGTAAGTGTCAGTAGTCTTAAAACAACAAGCAACTAAACTTTAAATATATATCACACTTTGAATGGCGTTTTTAAGTTTTTGTTTGATGACCTCTTTGTATTGCTAATTCTAGATTCAATTACGAAGTTCTTCACTATTTTTTGTTATGTAAGTCTAAAAAAACTATTTTGCATCTCAATGAAGTTAAAATTTTACTTTAACAAAACATGTGCTGGTGCTAATGATGTATCTTAAGTGCTTTTATTTTGTAACAAACTGTTATTGTGACTTGTAGTGTTGTTTGTGTACATGGATGCCCATAAGCAAAATTGTAAGGGGAAGGGGGGCTCAGATATTTTCCCCATGGAAACCTGTTTCAGGACACATTATAGTCATTAAAATTTGACATTTTTAATATATTATTCATTAATGACTGTAGACGAAATGTTTTTACATTTTTGCAAAGAAAAAAGTACTAAAAGCAAGGAAGTTCTAATTTCTAAGGGGGAGGGGGGCTCGAGCCCCTCTTTGCCCCCTATATGGGCGGCCTTGTTTGTGTATGTTTCTACATATTTTCAGTCTATGTTACCTTTTCTTTATTTTTTGCTTTAAAATGTTAATATTTTTCCACTTGATCAACAAAAGAGGAAAAAAAGGGTAACGTTTCCTCTATACACATGTTAAGACATTGCTAACATCCATTATAGCAACAGGGATCAATACAGACACGAATTGGGTCCGCTTTGCCACCCCTTCAAAAAATTCCGCATTGTAAAAACGGCTTTATAATCGATACACACCCAAGACAAATCATAAATTCTAAAGCAGAATAGAAAGATCAACAGTCGAGGCCCATTCAAATTTCACAGGGTGCCTTGATTTGAAAAGGAATGGGCCCCGACATTTGAGCCTTCTATTCTGCTTTTGAATTTATGATTTGTCTTATGTGTGTATTGATTATAAAACTATTTCAATGGTGTAGATTTTCAGTAGTACGTAATAACATTCTAAACTACTAGACTTATACATTTTTCTTTTTAGTTTTTTTTTTTTTTTTTTGCTTTTACACAGTTTTTTTTTTTGTTTCTATTTAATAATTATTGAATTAATGTACATATTTGATACATGTTGTGCTTTGAATTACTAGAATACTCTGAAAAATGCTGTTAATGTTTTAAATTCTAAAATAATAAAACATTTGTTTTTTGGCCAGAGTTATATTGGATCAGCAAAAGTTCTTCTTGCCGATCATGGGGATGAAACTGTTGCTGTGACTCTGATGGCAACAAGGGTGCCAAATTTGTAATCATACTCTGTGATCGATGCTCTGTAATATTTGATTTTGGTGATCAACAAAATTCTGCTTTAGTTTAGTTTGGTGTTAGAGGAAACCATATCTTTTTTTCTAATTTGTAAGCTTTCCTAACATTTATAGACAACCATACTGCCAATTAATAAAACAACTTTTAACAATATTTTGATCTTTGAGTATAAACATATTTAATTTCCCATAATTACACGTTTGTTGTGATAAAATAGCAAAATTTAAGCTTGAAAGCGTTCGGACGGGAAATACGGAGCAAAAGAACTTTTTTGCAGAACAGCGGAATTTTGTCATTTTTGCGGAGCAACTCCTCAAAATGCGGAGCAGTTGGCAACCCTGAAAATGTGTTTCTTCAACTGTCTCAAAAACTCATTTCTGCAAATACTGTCGTTTACCCGCCCACAGCAGTATAACTTTCTTAGTTTTATCAAATGTGTTTGGAATAAAATTCTATTAATGGTAAAGGTGTTACTAATTCTTATTATACAAAATTGTCGCATTTGATATCAGTTCAAAAGTCTTTTTTTTTAATACCTGAACAAATATGATGTGTGATAACATGTTGATTTTTCATTAAAAGCTTGTTTTATAAAATAAGTCTAATATGTAAATTTTGTTGCAGATGACTTTGAAAGTGAAAGTGAAATGAGAAATTTTGTTGCATGCAAAATTGAAAGCTTGGTGGCTCAGAAATGTTTTGATAGTAACCAAGATCCTGACAGTATGCAGTATAAGTTATCGTCCATAAAATTTTCTCGATTGTTTAACATGCCAAAGGAGGAAAAGTTAGTAAATTGTAAGTTAAAACCCATTCATAATGTACTTCTATAATGTGAAATCATACTGCTTTTCATTTTTTAGACCGACACAAGTTCGTTTAGTAATTTGTCAATTTCTTCATGTAAAATGAAACTATGTATGGTATACAGTCGAGTCCCGAGTTATGTAAGGGATGCGTTCCAAGACTCCTTGCGTAAGTCAAAATTTCACGTTGTAGAAAAATGCATGTATACATTTTTTTTAGAAACATACCAGACTCTTTTAGACACTGTTAAACACCCCTTAAACTCCTCACCGATGCAACAGTTTCTTACATAAAGAACTGAACTTTTACTGTTTTTAAAAAATAAAAAAAGCTGTTTTATTCAACATAAAATACTTTTAGATGCACAAAATGAATTATCAATGGGAGGGAAAGACATAAAATAAAACAACAAGGCATGCACAGTATGTAGCAATAATAAAATGCTGCCCTATAATAATACTGTACAGTACCGACAGTAATAATATTCATGAGTTGAAAAATAAAGATGGTAATGATTTATGCTCCATGATCAGATCGTTATTGTTTTCTTAATACATTTTTAAATAAGATTGCTTCGCCTTTTCTTTTACAACATTTCCATTTATGGCAACAGCCTCTCTTTCTGATCTCTTTACAGTACTGCTTCCATTTTCATAATACATATGTACTTTGCTTAGACACTACTCTGCAAGCTTCAATATTGAAACTAAGTTCTGAACTTTTACGGATATCTTTTTCTTTTGACTTTTAACAGTACATATGGAAGATTCACTCATACTTATTGTCGTGCTACCGTCGACATTTTATGGTTGTTCAAGCATATAGAGAATCTTAACCTTTTTTTGGCAGAAACTTACTTTTTCTTTCCATCTTCAAACTTTGGATGAAACAGCGCACTAAGGTGTCATTATATTTCATCAAATTTAATAATTAGAATGAAAAAAAAAAGAATTATTCTAAATTGTTATTTGATGCAGTAACAACGAGATGAGTATACTAGTTTGGTGTGAGGACTTTCGCTGTTAGTGTTACTATAGGGATGTAATAACATTCACAAAATCAATATTTAGTAGTCAATAAGAAAGCCAGTATTTCCTTCCAAAAAACATCGTGTTGTCAACGAGGAATTTGCGACTAAAATTTGTTACTCGTGAAAAATTTGCGTTATAGCCCTTTCATGTAAGTCGAATCGCGCTGTGGCGGGAGTCAACTGTACCATACATTTGATTTTTTTAACACATTTCATAGAATATTTTTTATTGAGAATTATTTTAAGCATCAAACTTCATTCTTTGTTTCATAAAAATGTTCATCTATCTAATCTGTGTAGTCTATGAGTAAAATCCAATTAATATTAAAGCTTTTTGTTTAACTGAAACTTGCTTTTGTATAAATTGAAATCTGTATGAAACTGGCCAAATAAAGGTTTTTATCTCTCCTTTCTTAATAATATTGTGTTTATGAGTCATAACTCCTGTTACCTTCTGTTTATGGAAACTGCATTTTTACACTTGCAGTGCAAAAATGCTGTTTCCCTGACCCTAGGTAAAAATGCAGTCTGGTCCCCGACCAAGTGTCAGTCCAGGGTACCAGCCTGTAAACTTCAGAATGATTGTATTATTCAGTTAAATATGTACAGTGTTGCAACCTTATTTTGTGAAATGAAAAGTAGAAAACTGATATTAAAACCTTGCCAGCAGAGTGCAGCATTAGGCCTGTTACATTTTTGAAAAATTTTCTTTCAAATATGCTGAAAAATGAAGTAGTTCAAAGTTACCCAAAAACTGTTCTTCATCTAAGAATCAATATTTTTGTCTAGACTGTTGCTTTGCATTAAAATTTTAAGTTTATTGATGTAAATTGCTTAATTTGAATCTTATATTTTATTTTAGATTACTCTTGTTGCTATTGGAAAAAGAATCTGCCTTGTCAAGGCTGGCTGTATTTAAGTGTGAATCATTTATGTTTTCATTCTCAATTATTTGGAAAGGAGATAAAACTGATCATTAGATGGGTAGAAGTTACGGTAAGAGTCAAATTTCAGGGATTTTAATTGTATGAGCATGATATTATCAACATTTTTTTTTTTAGTTTTTAGTAATGATATCTTTCCTAATAATTTTCTCACTTTTATATAAACTGAGTCTTTGTTTTATATCTTTCTTGCTTGATTTCAGTCGGATTCTTTTAAAATTTGGAATGCAACCTCAGACCCGATGACAATGAAATATTCTATAATCATATTAATTTATTAACGATAGGTTATTTGTTTATTCTAATTAACACTTTTATTAGCTTAACTTGTATGTTTGTGGGTCCAATGGCTTATTAGAATTACTTATAATGTACAAATCATAGCTGTGGAGTGTAACTATGTTTGTACACGAATTTACCAAAAAGCATTCAAAATGTCTGATGCAAATAATGCAATAGAATACTAAGATGCATTCCATTATAAAAATTGAACACAGGTACAAAGATTTTATTTAAGAGTTACAAGTGTTAGCAATATTTAATATCTAAATCTTATTTGGAAAAAATAATAGTTTAAAAACTAAAAAAACACACTTTTGTAGCAAAATGAACTAAAAAGTAAAAAATGAAATAATAGTTTAAAAAACTAGAAAAACACACTTTAGTAGCAAAATGAACTAAAAAGTTTAAAGTAATCCTTGGATGACAAGTATATAAAGTAATTGACCGAACACTTAATTTTACTGTAATAGAAAAAAAGCGTGGGGGGCCTCCTATTTACATTTTTGCATGGATAACAAGTGGAAAGAATTTAAGACAACTGATAAGAAGCCCCCCACGCTTTTTTCTATTACTCTTTGAGCAATGTTGAAAATGATTGTTCACAATGATTCATTTGATTACAGAAACTCGCTTCTCTTAAAGTTTTATTATCATAATTAGTTCTTTATAAAAAGATCAATGGTAATTCTCATAAAAACAAAAATATTACCAATTATTATGTTACTTTCATAAGATAGTGTCATGTATATAATTTCCTGATAATATTTTTTTGGTGTTTCTTTTTTTTTTTTCGTTTTTTGTGATTCACTCCATTTTTTCTTTAAAAGTTCTAAGAAATTTTCTTAAAAAAAAGAATGGATACTTTTGCAAACATTTCATGTTTTCTCCTTTCAAAGAGTTGTGTTTTCTTTTTATGTCTCAAATAAGTCTAAGTATTCAAAAGTTTTTGTAGTTTTTGCTAGGTATGTAATCTATTACTGTTTTTTCATTCAGTTCAAAACATTTTTTAACATAGTAATTTTCCTGGTTCACTTAAACATTTCAGTCAATTAAGTTAACTTATTCAAAATTTAATAGGCTAATTTAAAAAACCCTCTATAAGTGTTTCAATATTTTAAGCCTTAAGTTTGTGTTATTGGCAGCTGTTTGTTATTTGTTCTTTTGCTATTCATTGTGTCCATTGTGTATTGCATTTTTTTTTTTTAATATGGTACCTGATTTTGAGTTTTGGAAGCCACCCATAAAAAACTATTTTTGTTTGCAATGTCTATCATGTTGTATATAACTTACTGTTGTTATAAGTGTGAATAGTTAAGATATTTGTTTTATGTTTGATTTGAATATTTCTTACAATGTAATTTCTGGCTGTGAAATTGTTTTGGTTAAAATATTGGTATTATTTTCTTGTAGCAAATAGAGAAAAATGATTCACTAGTTTTTCCAGACAGCATAAGTGTTTTGACTCGAACTAGAAAGGTAATATTTCTTTAAGATCTTTTGAATTACTTCTATGGGGGGAGGGGGGTCAAAACATAAAGTAATAAGACCATGCTGCATAAAAATTTATTCAGGAATTACCAAAATGTATAAATCGTAAGGTACAGATTACTTTTCTACATAGTCACCGTACTTATGGAGGCGTTTGTTCGAGCGGTACACATAACCATTGAAACCGGCATAGAAGAAATCACTGTCAAAAATGTAAAACACTTGCTGAACCTCAGCATCAGTTCTGAAATACTGACTTCCCAAGTGTTTCTTTAAAGTGCTGAAGACATGGAAATCATTTGGTGCAAGGTCAAGACTGTTTAAGGAGGGTGGTCCAATACCTCCCAACCGGAGGAAACTCCAAATAAGGGAACACGTAAAGATTAAGTAAAATTTACTCTTTTCTATTTACTGTTGTGACACTTAAAGCAGAGTTAATTGATTTTTAGTTGGCAGTTTTCATTCCCCACCTTTTCCCCCTTTACTTTTCTCCCTCTCCCCCTTTTCTATTCCTTCCTTTTTTTGGAGGGCCGATGGGGGCCCAGCGACATAACTGATAATGCCTTTCTGCCTTGCCTCTCTGCGACTCTGTTCCCAACACAAAAACCTTATCATACTACTTGTTTCGATGGCAGAACATGTTTGCGTCAGCGTACCCCTCTTCTAAATGACATTTTGTTCTGTAAGGGGACACCCAGCTCCATCCACCGGCACAATTTGAAAGCTCTGATCATCTTCATGATATTCGGCAGGATTTTTATTCATAGAGAAAACCTGCACACCCATCAGAGCTCGTGTTACCTTACTTTTTGGGACACCAACGTACACTAGAACATTAGAAGTTTTAAAATATAAAATTGATAACTTATGATTTTTAATTGAAACAATATTCTTCTACAATTCTATAAATTATTCAATTATTATTCACTTTTACAGTATATTTTATACAATTAAATAACAATTTGTAATTCATTTTTGGTTTCTTCATTTTATGTAACTATGAATTTTATTTTCCAGTTTAATTTTTCTATGTTTCTGAAGCTTGAAGAAACGTTTTCTCTTATGCAACAATTAGCAAATATTGCAATGAAAAAGTATGTTTCTGGCTTACTCTTTAATTTTTAATTGCAAAATGTTTACATGTAATCTGCTTGTTAAAAGTTTAAAATTCATTTCCTTCTACGTTTGTGAATTGAAATTTGAATTTAAAAGCAATATAAATCATTTCTGAAAGTTTTTTTTTGTATATTTTTGCTTATTAACCCAGAACATAACAAGGAAGGGGATAATAAGTTTGATGTGTGTATCTGTGTGAACTGAATTAGCATTTTCACAATTTTGGTAGTGAAGGCTTACTTGTACGTTTGAAATATTGGCATCAATCGAAAGAACAATTTTTTCTACATCTAGTGGAATTTGTTTAAAAGTTCCATATAATATAGATTTAGAATTATAGTCTTTTTAAATGAACAAATACAATTCTAAGCCTTTATTCGTGCAATTAGTAAAGATTTCATTTTTGGCACTCAAAGAGCTCAATGATTTAAAATTTTATCTGTTGCCAGTTTCCATTTGTTAACAAATAAAATAATTGTACCAACTTTGTACATAAGCTAGGCTTTTACCTTCTTCACTCTGCTGTCGCAAATAGTTTAACTTAGTAGTTGTGATTAGTTTTCCTTTTCCGTGTTTTCTCGTGCCATCTTGAAAACAGCTTCGCAAAATTTATTTCAATATGACATGCTGCTCTCGGTGTCAGGGTTTCTTTAAGTTTTAATTTAATATTAATTCTTGCTTTAAACTAATACTCTACACAAAAAATTGAGCATTTACTTTTGTAATTAATAAATAATTAATTAATAGGGCTAATTTATTCATAATGTATTGTTATTTATCCTTATTTTATTTCCATTTTGAAAGCATTAAAACTAAACTTTTAAATTAAACTTGAAATGTTTCCAAATGCTCAATCAAAAGTAATTTCTTTAATTTGTATGAAAAATCCTTACTTCAATATTGATTAATTTCTTTGTAATATTTACAGACTGATTTCTGAAGAAAGTTTTGAAACTGATACTGAGCTTGTAAATAAGTTAAGCAAAAATGTGCCAAAGAAACCATCCTATTTAAAAAGAGATCTTGATGCAAGAGCTCATAGTGAAGCTTATAGGTAAATTTTATTTGTTGCAATATTATTGAAATTGAAATCAAATGTAAAATCCAACTTTATCAGTCTTATAAGCTGAATTTTTGTATGAATTTTTTTCAGATCATCTTTTAGGTTACCCCTCGAGGAAAAGCTTGATGGCACCACAGAATGTACTTTGTTGACTCCTTACAACAAACAGCATGTTTGGGGGAAAATGTTTCTATCAAATAATTACATTTGTTTTGAAAGTGAAGTATGTATTACGTATAAAATTATCTTTTAACTAAGGTCTAAGATATTTCTCCTTTCCTTTTTTAAAATTCGGACCATTTTATTGTTTATGTTTCACAGCCCAATACAATTCCATCACAAAAATTAAATGTTTGTGGAATATTATAATTAGAATCTTATTAATTCTTTCCCCCCCCCCCAGAACTTAATTACTAACAAAGGAAGTGCGGGAACCTTATATTTTGCGGAACACATGTTCACACATAAAAACTAATAATCTTCATATCTATATAGTGGAGCACCATTTATACTTTTCTCTTCTATACATTTTTTATCAATTACACGTTTTTCAAATTGGTCCCATCAGAGTCTGACTCACATTAACGTTTACCTATTATATGTTTTTTTCATTTATACGCTCTTTTCATACAATCCCTTCAAAAACGTATAAACGCTGCTTCGCTGTAATAGCGAATGTTCGAGTAACGCTGACGTCATCAACAATGAAACTCGCCCCACGGCATGATAATTTGATAATATTTTTGTGCAATGTTTGACATGCAGGGAAAACTTTGTTTTAACAAGGCTGAACTGTATCCGGTAACTTAACTATTTTATGCTATCTGCTGTAGTTTAGGGTTAATCCAATAGAATTAATATTAAAATTTCAACTATCAAAATATCACCAAACAGGCAATTGATGCGTTCAAATGTAGAAGCAATTTTCTAGTAATAATAATATTTATAGGAACATAAAAAAATATTTCACATGAAAAAAGTGGATAACAGGGTGGCAATATAATTGAAAATGTCATTAATTGAAGAGCATTTATCTTTACTAATAATAAAGCTCTAAGTCTCTCTGTCTGGATGTCTGTAGGATGCCTGTGACGCGCATAGAGCCTAGACCGTTCGGCCGATTTTTATAAAATTTGACACAAAGTTAGTTTGTAGCATGGGGGTGTGCACCTCAAAGCGATTTTTCGAAAATTCGATTTTGTTCTTTTTCTATTTTCAATTTTAAGAACACTTTCCGGAGCAAAATTATCATAAGATGGGCAAGTAAATTATGAAATTATCATGACGTGGAATGGGAGAGCGAATGAAATAGCCAATTGGCGAGAAATTCGTCATCCATTATTTGTAAATATACAGGCGAACCGAATGACCTTTTAATTTTCAACTACGGGCAAAGCCGTGTGGGTACCACTAGTTGGACAAATAAAGGACAAGGGTCTTTGTGATCCAAAAACTCCGAAAATTTTCGGTTGCAGTTTTCAAATATTTTGAGCTGGCAATACCTTCTAAAACTGAAAAATTATTTAAAAAAAAATGTTTTTAATGATTTTTGTATGCATATTTAAAGAGTTTTTAGGTGGGAGGGAGGGGTGGGGGTAGGGGGGGGGGGGTTCGAGCTTCCTCATAATTTTTGAAAATTTCACACTGTTAGAAAATTTTACTAGAGCCCACTATCACCTCCTTGTAAAGGGATTATAAAGCAATGCAATTTTGATGTTCGAATTCGCAACTCCAGAGCTCGAATACGCTACCTTGCAGTGATTAACAATTCTACCGAAAAAGGTAAAACATTCCATTCCATGTGTTTTCTTTGGGGTAAATTGCAGGCTTTCGACAGTTTGTGGTGTAATGTGATTTCAGAAGAAAAGAAAATAAAGCTTTCTACAAACACGATAAAAAATAACTCATTCACACTAAGCTTCAAAGCAAGTTATAAATTTTTCATCCACCCTTAGACAGTGGCTGCAGCGCCCCTTATAGTTTACTGGAGTTGCGAGTGAAAATTTAGTCAAAAATTAATGTAAAACAATATAATGTGTGACAGGAAAATGTTTTCATAAAGATCCTGCTTTTCTGTGTCGGTACTGTGCAAGGAATGACGGCGGTTTTGTCCTGTTGTAGCGTTAATCAACGCTGTTTTCTGAGAGAAAAAACTACTTCTGGAGTAACTTCCGGTGATAGAAACTGCCAGTTGTGATCCAAGTTACCTCATTTTTGTGAGTTTTTCTATTAGGAAAGAGCATGAAGTACAGTCAACTCCCGATTATCAGCAGTCAGATTATCCACATGTCTTTTCACAATTTTGTTTTCTTCAACGGTGATGACTTATGATTATGTTATTGTTTGTTTTTAGCTTTTACATATATTTTTTACAATCATTGTTATTGTTTTTAGCTATAATTTAAATGTATGTGTGAGTTTTATTCATGTTTTTCAACTATTGTGTGCACCATTATCGTTTTTTACCTTTTTTTGGATTATCCGCAGTGTTGCTTATCCCTGGCTACCGTGCCATCCTATTCCGGGAATAATCGGGAGTTTACTGCATTATGGAGAAGAAAATGATTTGTCAGATGCAAAACTTGCTAAATTGCTAATGATTAACTATTAAAAGTTGAATGAATATCATTCATCATTTTTTCCTTCATCTATGACAACTGTTTTGGGAACAAGTTCATGGACTATATTAGAGATATACAGGTAGTTATCAAAATAATGGAAGCACTTGGAGAAACTTTGTTGGGAATCGCTACTCTGCTATAAATGTTCTGTTTATAAAGGTGCCCTTCTAACTTTAATCGCTCACACTGGTGACTCTATATGGCGATTGAGTGGTCACTTTTGCTGCTGTTGTTCGCTTTTTAGACATTACAACCCACTTCAATACCCGTTGGTTTATTCCACTGAGCGTTTCTTTCCGCCCACTATTTTGCATTGCCGAGCTTGTCTTACCGTGCTGTATGTATGCTGTCATGGCTTTAGATACTGTACTTTTAAGTGCGCCAAAAAGGTGAAATGTTTCCGATACACTTGCTTCAGCGAGACGCGCTCCAACAATTTGGCCTCTTAAAAATTTGTCGACATTTCACTTGCTTGAAAAAAATTCAAGATTTCCAGGATTTCTGTTAAACCACCAAATAGTGTCAGAATATGTACATTGCTATTAATTTAAAAAAAACCCAGATATCTAATTTTATTCTTTATTACTTACAAAGCACATTCAAAAATGTCACTTATTTTCTCTGGTGTTTCCATTATATTGATAACTACCTGTATTTCAGTTTCTCATCTATTTTTATTTCTGACCTAAGCGATTAAGTATACCTTTTGTTTTTCAGGTTAGACTTTTGGTGTCATTAGTGTTACCTTTGAGAGAAATGCTCATTATAGATAAGGTGAAAGATGCTGGCTGTGTTAGGAATGCTTTGCTCATCACAACGAAAGACAAGGTATCATTCAAAAAAAAATTTGTTTAGTGTTTTTTTAATGTCTTTTAAGCGGGAATAAATATATTGAGCTTGAAAAAACGCATCTCTTGAATTGGAATAAATGCATTTCTTGTTTCCCCCCCCCCCCAACTCTGCCCCTGAAAACACAATTTCATAAAATAATTAATACAAGACCTGGTCTTATTTTTTGGTAAACAAGATAGGTGAATGGCATAAAAAGCAAATTGCTTTAATGGGCAAGTCCCTAAGGTCGATAGTGAATACCTAAAATTGCAGAGAGAAAAAGTTACTTTATAGAATTTTACAGTTAAAACCTTTCTTCAAATAGTTCTTTGCTTGCATTTTTTTAATATTCAAATGAAGATATTTTATTAAAATTGTGAAAAGAGGGGCATTTAAATCATATTGATTTTCAAAATATGAACTTAATTTTTCGCACTTTAGCTGAAAGTGTAGATAAAAACTAACAAACATTGAGTTGGAATAGAGTATGAATTCCTTGTTGGAATTTTACTTAATGAACTTATTGTTTTTTTTCCCCTTTTTTTAATAGAAAAACTTTATTTTTGGTGATCTAGAAGATTTAGAATTTGTTCTTCAAAAAGTTAGTGAATTACTTGCAAAAGTTCCAGACGTGAGATCGCAAAGGTTTGTTTCTTTTCCTTTTTGTTATTAGTTCTTTCTGTTTCCATATAAAAAAAGGGGGTTCGTAAATCTTTTTCATAAACTTTTCCCCCACTGAATATATGATATATGTATTGTTCTGGGTCAAAATGTCTGTATTTTGCTTTGTTTCAATTTATGGCTCATATGTTCAGCAGACATGTACTTGACTGTGTAAAGTAAATTGTATTAACATTTGAAAGTACAGTAGACCCTTGTTTTACGTGGGTTTATTTTATGGGGTTTCGATTATACGCTGTTTAAGATTTGACACCCTTATTTTATTTTACGCGGATGAGTTTCGGTTTTACATGGATGCGGCAATGCAAACAGATAAAATTTTTCCCTCTTTTAAAACCCTAACTCCTAAAGATTTCAAATTACGCATAATCAACTGCATTTTGGCATGCTAATAATCGAGCTTGGGGCCACTGCAGAAATTTTATGCATTTGGTTCCAGAGCTGTTTCCAGAAGTAAAATTGTTAAACTCACACAGATCAGAACTCGCTGGTAAAAGAGCTTTTAGGAGTGACAAAGGAGGCCAAAACCAACGAGGATACCGATGTCGGTGACGCACAACTAAATATGTTTTCATTGAAAATTTTGAGCTATTCCTAGACAATACAAATGATATTTTTGATCTGTTAGTGAAGGAAAATTCTATCATGGAAATGACTCAAGTGATCATGGATGAGTTAATGCTCTGCAAAGAATTACAGAGAAAATTTCTTAATGACTGCCAAAAGACTCATAGCCAGCCCCTCTTTATAAACAGAACACGAAATTAATGTATGTTTTCTTTATGCATGTTGTGCAAAAAAAGTTGATATAAGTGCACATTGAACTTATTATACATTTAGTCATTTCTAGAATGAAGTATTTTGTTATCTATGGAACCAAACCCCTATTTTAACACTAGTATTAGGTCTCAATTTACTCGGCATTTCCGTGGAACGTAACACCCGTGTAAAACAAGGGTTTACTGTATTCAAACAACAAAAATAGCTTTTCATGCTAAAATAAAAAGATTATTTCGGCTCAAAGCTCAATTGTGTTATACTGAAGAAGGTGACCAAAAAATAGCTTTCAATTTTCATTTTTAACTTTTGACTAACCAAGTTGCATGTAAACAAGTATAGTTAATTTTCTTAATTTCTACAAGTGGCACAAAATAAGTCACTTACAGTTGACATAGTAATCTGTTTTTGAAAAAAAAAGTAGTTGTCCTAATACAGTAATATTTATTGAGGACCAATAAAGCGAGTTAATTTTTTATTGAAAAATAAACCTAAAGAAAAAGCTTTGTCACAGAAACTAAAAACGGTTTATTAAAAATTTGTACCATTTTACCCCGCATTTTTCGACATGCGGCTAAATTCGGGGGTCACCAGATGATCAATAACACTTGCCTTGTCCTTTCTGGCATGCCGGAAAAATCAAGATCAGGAAAAAAAATTAAAACTATAAAAAATATATGTTTAGCTTAAAAAATAATGTAAGTTCTATGCATATCTTATTAGTACTATTAAATTGTTTAATTTTGTAAAAATATTAACTAACAATGTCATTTGTTATTTCATTTATAAAAAACAAATTAAAACTAAGCAAACATTTAAGCAGTAAGTTACCGCACCTTAGCCAGTGCTAAACAATATATCAACGCCATTCAATAAATAAAAATTAAACTTACCTCTCTAAAAGGAACCAAAAATAATTTATTTAAAAATAATACGAACAAATCGCAGTAACAATGTTTTGCTTTCTGATTGGAACTGGAATGGGGAAATTTACTTTAGTTTTGCTGCAAAATAAACCTTAAATTACCAATCGGTATACCAGAAAATTTGAATTTCCCGGCATGCTGTTCAACCTCTCTTTTTTCTGCATGCCGGCTAATGCTGGGTAATACTGTAAAATGGCAGGATGGTTTTGAAATTCGTTGAGCGCCATTGTTATGATTGAAGAAATTTTCAACATATCAATATTTATTTATATTATTCACTGTGAAACAGATTTCTTGATTTTGTTGTAAGATAATTTTAATCTGCTTGTTAATTTCTTGTTATTAAATATATTTGTTTTTAATCTATATTTTCTTTTCAGTTATGGGTCTGATAATTCAGAGGATGGATCTAAGAGCTCTGATAGTGCAAGTAAGTATTGAAAGTATTGGTTTAGTTTCGCAAATAATGCAATTAATTAAAAAAATATCTTTCATTTATTGTAACTATATGTGTTCAGTACACAATATGAATGCTAATGTTTATGCTACACTCAAACCTGTTTTTGTGCGGCCTTTTTGCATCCTTTTACAAAAAAGGAAGTATTGTATTCGGGAAAAAAATTTCAGTCAAAAATCGACCTTAATTTCCATTTTGCCCACCCCAAAGTAAATGTTGAGTTTTTTTTTCCAACCCGACCACATTAGACACGCAAAGTAACCATTTTGACAAATCCCCAGTTAATTACAATGAGTTTTCTCGTGACGTCTGTATGTGTAGGGCTGAAGGAAGCATTTCAGACCTTGGAAATATTTAGCAGAGTAGCAGTTGAAATAAGCACATGACGAACAAAGTCCCGAAAAAAAATATCCTTTTATTTTAGCATGTTGAATGAGCTAATACTTAGACAATGTATTTGACTTACATTGAATCCAGTTCAACAGGAACATTAAAAATATAACATTATACTGAAACGATCAACATCTCGTCAAAAATGGCTAAGAACTTATTTCGAATTACTTTAGAAAAGATGCATCTTCACGAAATAGGACATTCAATATAATTATGCCATGTTCATTTGAACTGGATAGGATGACATGAATGTGCAGACATCACCCACAACAAAAATAAGGGAGAGAGAGCGTGCTCTCAAACCTGCAGCATTAAATACTATGAAAACACATGTTGGAACAACCAACATTCGAATTTAATCGCTTATGCAAAATAACAAGCACTGTTGCCACTCACGAAAACTTTAGAAATCATCGCATGGTTATCACACTCAGGAACTAACCAAAACCCAATCCAGTTCAGATGAGTGAATCATCTGAATGACGTCACTACCGATTCAATGTTGTTTACATCGGAGCAATTTGTCCGAACACGATCTGTATGGGGCAAAAACGTATTTTAGAAGAAATAACTGGGTTATTTCTTTTTTTTATTTATTTATCTAAAAGAAATTTGACTAAAATGCTAACAGTATGTATGTTTGTATATGCGGATGTATGTCGCATAACTTAATAACAGTATGTCCTAGAAGGTTGAAATTGACTTCTAGTTGACTCCTAGTGAGGTCTAGTTTTGCACCTCCCCTTTTGGTTGCATTTGGGTGTTTCTAAAGGGGTTTTTTGCCTCTTTTTGGGGAGAAATCATTGTTAATTTCGATGTAAACTCAAGTCGTGTTATAATTTGGCGAACACTTGGCGATATATCGCCAGTCTTGTGGTCGTCAAGTTTTGTCGCCAACTTGGCGACAAATTAGGCAATTTTTTTTCTTCTTTAAATTTGGTTTCTTTTACTTCTGTTGGTGATATTTAGGGAGTAAACTTTTGAATCACAGTAAAATTGCCAATTATGGGAAAATGACATTAAATTGGAGGAAAAGGAAGTCATGTGATGCAAACATCAGCTTGTTTTATGTGATTTACCGGTAACTTTTGTTGCAAAAACTATTTTTACAGCTACTCAAGAGGTTTGAAACAGTTCTTTTAATGTGGTTTTTTATGCAGTCCCTATCCACTGTACGAAAACTGGTTTGATTGTATTGCAGGGTTTAAGCTGTGTTCAAAAGTTCTTTAGCAAAAAAAGAGCTAAAACTGTGGGAAAAGTTTTAGCAAAATGCTAAAATTTTACGTATTTTCATATCTTTCTGAATACCTCAGTGTGTTTCATCTCCAGTTGACAGTAAAATTCTTATTTCATCTACGACATCTTTAAAGAAATAAATACAGCAGCTTTTTTTTTTGAATGCAAAATAAAAAAAGAAACTTCATGTGTGGTTTTTAGAACGTTGCACTCCCTTCCTCCTAATAATGCAATTCTTGAGGGGGAAATAATGCAGGAGACTAAGTATTGTTGAACGGAATAGTAATTTTAAAATCTTGGCTTGAGATTTAAAAAAGATTAAGTTGACTATTGCCATACTGCTTCCTTTCTTAGATCATACATTGTTTATTTTTCTTTTAAACTAATTTATTTTTGTTTGAGCAAAAGAGCAAAAATACTTTGCTTTATTTTCGAATTTGAAATAGTGTTTTCGCATTGTGCGAAAGATGCAACTGTATCAAAAACCCTTGGTGTATTAGCCAATTAAATCCAGCATTGAATCTTTTTTTTTTTTTGAGAAAGTTCCTGTTTTACTTTGCTGCTGTGTACAATTTATTTTTATTCTTTTTTTTCTTTTTTTATAAACACAATTCTGTATTTATACATTGGGATTGGGAAAGTTTGATATTTGCTCTTATTTTAATGCATAAGGAATTCAAAAGTATCTTTGTTTTAAAGATTGTCCAGTTTTATTCTCTACTTTCTTTTTCTGTGAAAAAATCCAAGTTTTACTTTATAAATCAATTTATGTATTTGATATCTTTTCCATTGTGTAAATATGTAGGAAAAGGTCCTTGCAGTTACTGCAGGCTATTTTACAACTATGGTTTATTTCTACAGATACTATCAACAAGTTATCTTAAATGATTCTCTAAATCAATACCACTTTTTTCAACTAAAATATATTTTATTTTCAAAATATTTTAAAAATTGTAATTTTATATATATTTCCAAGATGTACTGAAACTGAGCTCTAAATGTTAAGATTTTTTTTTCTATTTTTCTTTTATTTAAAGAAATGAAAAAACCTTGGGAGATACAGCCTCCATTATACAAGATCTTTAAAGATGATTCTGTGATATCTGCAGCTGAAGAGCAAAACAAGCTGAAGTTATGGTATATGCATTTTGCTGAGTATGGAAGGTATATTTACACATTTTTTGTGTTTTTTTTTTTTTTTTTTGTGTAAGGCACCTTTGTCTAAGTGTTGAGTACTGTTTATGTTAAATTTGTTACTTTATTTTTTTCAATATGTATAGTAGCTAAAACTTACCTATTTGCACTTAAAAAGTCATAAAAGCCTCTTGATTTGCTTTACACCTTGTTAGAAATGAGTCTGGCCAGTCTGGTCAGTAAAACTTCTACAACTTCAATGTCAATAACTGGCCAACATTATTTCAATCTACCTATTAAAACTTTGCCCAAATAAAGCGACAATTTGTTAGTTACTAATACTAATATAAATAAGAGGAATTGTAATTAATTATGATGAGATTAAAATTTGCTTAAGGCTTTCATGGCCGGCGACAATATGAAGAAATAACACTTCCGGGCTTAGGCCGTGGTCAAAATGGAAAGGAAAATCCAGATCCAATCCAGATTGGATCTGAATTTTCCTTTCCATTTCGACCACGGCCAATGAGCCCGGAAATGTTATTTCTTCACATAATGAGATTAATTAGTTACTAATGTAAACAGGAGCCTTTACTGTTAAATTTCAAGTCTTCAAAATGAAAAAATCATGTTCTACATTTTCTTAAATTCTTGAGAAGAAAATTCCATCCTTTTATAAGTATGGACAAGGGTTAATTATGTAAAAAGGAGAAAATAATAATTAGATTATTTGTTCTTTTGAACATTTTCAGCATATTCGTGTTACTTTATCTATAGAAAAAGGGATTTTATTTGATAATTAAAGGGGGGGGGGGGTCAGGGGCGGCATTTCAACATTTCATTTGGGGGGTCGAGTTTTTTAAACATGAATTTTCTCACTGTGGAATAAAATGCGAGTACATTTTTTTTTAAGTAAGGTCATTAAAGAAATTCAAATTTTAATATCCACACTTTTAATTTATTTTATAGTCAGCTATAACAGAAAAGATCTTGATGCTACCGTTTCTAAAGTAAATTTTTAATGCACGATTTTTGGAATACAGAAGAAGAGGAAATCTTGGTACTATATTCCGTCAATATCCAACGGCATGCTCTAGGCAGTATAGCTGAAGATGAAAATCTCGCTTGTCCCATCATGCACCAAAAAAAAAAAAAAAAAAATCTCTAACCTTCTGAGACACGAAAATGATCTTTCGCAGTTATCTGAGTTGATTGGAATCGGTGAAAAAATAATTGAAGCTACAAAGTTATGTTAGAAAACGCATCTTTAAAATTTTTCTCTTTAAGGAAAACCATGCAAGTTTAAAATTTGTGCTCTAGTCTTCATTTTTCATCATTGAAGTACACTGGATCTTCGCAAAACAATTCTTTTTGCTTCGTTCAACAACTTTTACTTGTAACTGAAATATTTTATTTATCTTGTTCAATAACCTGCACATATAACATTGAACTTAAGATTTATCACTAAATCTTGTGTTAATTTCATTAGAAACTGAATGAATCTATTATTTGATACAAAATATTGAGTCAATCATTTGACTTTGCATCATCATGTGGATTTTTGTCACTTTTTCATTTATTTATTTTTTAATATGTCCAATAAATCCAAATTAACAAGAAGCTCTTAATAAGAGCTCGATCAAGAGTTCTAGCTTTAACTTTTGAAGACCATTTTGTACCTCATCCAGCAAAAGTATCTGTTGATGCACGAATTTTTTTCAAAAATAGCGTGTCTTTTGTAAGAAGTTTCCATGAAAGTATACAATGTATTGAACTGCTCAAATATGCCTCTTAAAAGGAGGAATCAATGTTCACTCACTAACTGAACGTATATTTAAAATATGAGCGCAACAATGAACTCAAAATACCAAGAAACTTCTCGTAAAAATCAGGCCAGTCACACTGCACTGCCCTTTCACATTGGAAGCAGAAGCATCATCTTAACACTGCACTTACAAGTATGAGGCATTTAAACCATATGAGGAAATTTCTTCTTTAGTTGAAACAAACTTAATCTCCATCTATTTTTTTATTATGAAAGTTCTGAAAATGATTCATGAATTTCAAAATTTTTATCCAAATAGCGAAGAACACTTGCTTGTGGTTGGGCAGGTCTCGAGTTTCATCATCTTTTACTAAAGATCATCTGCAGATTTTTTTTTAAACTTCCTATTGCATATGATCACTGATTTGCGCGTTAGGTAAATTGAATTTCCTGATTTCTTAATATTCTGCGCAAAATATTTGGGGGTGCAACCGCCCCCTCTTGCTCCCCCTATTTGCCGCCCCTGGGGGGGGGGGGTAGAGTTTCAGGTCTATTTTAAAATTTTAATTGAAAAATGAAAATAATTTCCTTTTTCATAAGTTTTTTCATTGTTTTGTCCCCCATATGTAGAATAATTTCCCTTTCTTAATAGTGATTTACTGTTCTTTTGGCAGAGGCATTTTAACCTACAGAACATGTAAAGATAGAGAATTGATTTTAAAAGGAATTCCAGTTGAACTCAGAGGAGAATTATGGATGCTTTATTCAGGTGCTATTAATGAGGTATTGTTTCTTGAGTTATATTTTTAAGAAAATGTTTTTAGTTTTGAAATTTTTTCTGTTAATTTTTAGTTAAATCCTTTTATAATTTTGAGTTGCTACAGTTTTTCATACATAAAATTTTTTTTACACCTTTCAGTCATGGATGCTTACCAAGGCTTGACCTAGTTTATCTATACCTATACTATGAATATAAAGCTGAAGAGTTTGTTCGAATGCGCTAATTTCTCAGAAACTACTGGTTCAAATTGAAAAATTCTTTTTGTGTTGAATAGTTTATTTATTGAGGAGGCTATAGACTTTTTTTTTAATCAGATTAACTGAAATATTTGTAATTGCAAATTAAATGTTTAGTTCTATGAATTGATAATAGATAGTGGGGTAAGTTAATTCATCGAGAGGGCACTGGCCGACAGTGTCAATAGCTGCAAGGAACCTTGCCTCGCGGCTCAGACGCTATGCTATTGTGGGATTGTTGTGGTCAGCAAACTAGGGGTGCGATATTGATGTTGATGTTTTGGAGACATCGATATTTTTGTCAAAACATCAATTTTTTTAACATTGATGTTTTACATTCGATATTTTTGAACCATCGATGTTTTGGTTTCAATGTTTTTCCGATGTTGATGTTTTTGCATTTTAATTAAAAATTATCATAAAATTTGCTCCATTTTTCTCGCTAGTTTACTTATGGAGTTGCCAAAAAAAATAACAAATCATTTTTTTGCACCCATATTATAAGATCATTTTTTCTGTGTAGCGGATGATTTTTGGGAAGATCACTACACGATAATAGAAGATTAACTAGAGAGTGAGGAAGAGGCCCTAGCTATTGGAAGAACCTGACACTGGTAGTCTGGTGCCAGAACTTGCAGTCTATTTCAAGGCTCTAGTTCTTAAACTTAAGGAAAATCCGATATGTTACTACGGTGAAAATTATAACTATAAAAATTCAGAGCTGGTAAAAATTGCTTTAAAGTTCTTGATAGTGGTAGCAACTTCTGTTCCATCGGAAAGAGATGTTTCTCTGACTAGTGGGATAGTCTGCGAAAAGAAAAATGCGCTTCTGAGGGACAAAGTAAATAAACTTCTTTTTCTCCAAACTGTCAACACCAATATTCAGGGTTACTTATCGATTTCCCCCAACAAGTCGTCCCTCTATTACTTACAATTTGTGTTTAATTATTAATTAACAGTACAACATATATTTCTTGCTCTTAAAAATAATTGTTAGAATTAATTTTGTCTTTTTAAAATAATTAGCACAACTTTTTCTCATCATTCAACTGACGGTAAGTGCTATGATACATTTTTTTCCTAGATTCTTTTTACTTCCTTTTACAAAAAAGGAAGTATTGTATTCGCAAAAAAATTTTCACTCAAAAATTGACCTTAATTTCCATTTTACTCACCCCTGAATGAATATTGAGTTTTTTTTTTTTTTTTTTTTTTTCGAATCGACCACACATGGATAAGTGCCTAAGAACGTATAGACACGCGAAATATCCATAAAGACGATTCCCGAGTTAATTACAACTAATTTTCTTGTGACATCAGTATGTACGTATATATATGTGCGTATGTGGGTATGATAGTCGCATAACCCAAGAACGGTAATTCATAGAAAGTTGAAATTTGGTACGTAGACAAAAAGTGAGGTCTAGTTCTGCACCTCCCTTTTTGGTTGCATTCGGGTTTTCTAAAGGGGTCTTTTGCTCCTTTTTTGGGGGGAAATCATTGTTAATTTTGATATGGTGTAATAATTTGGCGGACACTTGGCGATATATCGCCAGTCTTTGGTCGCCATGGTTTGTCACCAACTTGGCGACACATTTGGCGATTTTTTTTCTTTTTTAAACTGTTTTAATTTGACCACTGTTGGTGATATTTAGAAAGTAAACTATTGAATCACATTAAAATTATCAATAATGGGGAAATGACATTAAATTGGAGTAAAAGGAAGTCATGTGATGCCTACATCAGCTCGTTTGATGTAAATTTACTTTTAGTTTCATTCAGTTTGAAAATATTTCTTTATTACTATAACTAGTTTGTATTAATCGGTGCTTGTCTTAATATATAAAAATCTTCTGTGCTTACGTTTGTCACCATAAGGCTTTTAAACGGCTGGACCGATTTTGATCAAATTTTTTGTGTGTAATTAAGTTGTGGCAAACATGGTTTCGAAGCGCGATGGATCGAATCGGAAACGTTTTTGCTAATTAATTAATTAATTTAAACATTGGATGGTTATATCTCCCAAATGATTAGTGTTTATTTTAACCTATTGTTGAGCGAGAACTGAAATAAATATTTAAGCCGTTGCCAAAGAACAATAAGAAAGATAACTCAACTTTTTATAATGAAATTTCCTACTGTGATATGTCAACTGAGAATAGATAAAACGCAGAGAGAGAGAGAGAGTGAAGCCTTCATTTTTCTCTTGAAAGCAATGATTTTAGGTCCCATGATATATTTTAAATTAAAGTACTGAAAGGCTGGGGCGGCAAGTAGGGGGGTCAAGAGGGGGCGGTCGCACCCCCAAATTTTTTGAGCAAAATGATAGAAAATGAGTGAATTCAATTTATGTAAGTCGGAAATCGATGTTCATCAAAGGAAAGCTCACTGGTTCTCAGCAACTATTTGATGAAACTTGACACATTCTCAGACTAGAAAAAGTGTTTTTCCTTATTTGGATGATGACTTAGAAATTCATGAAGTATTTTCGGCTTTTTCAGAACATAGAAAATTGATACAGAACCATGGTTAATTTTAACTAAAGAAGACATTTCCTCATATAGGCCAAATATTTCATACTTGTGTGCCCAGTGTAACAACAACGGAGAGGCCGTGCAAAGTGGTGTGGCTGCAAGGTTTTCACAAGAAAATTCCTTGATATTTTACATTCACTTTTACGCTCATTTTTTAAGTGTATTATTTATTTAATGAGTGTTCATCGCTTTCTTCTGCTAGAAACACGTTTCAGCTGCTCAATACACTATAATGCTTTCATAGAAACTTCTTAAAAATGCATGTGATTATTGAATAAAAAAGACATATCAACCAAATACCTTTTATGGGGCTCTATAATTATGCAATCGCGGAGTGACACAAGATAATCTTCAAGAGTTAAAATGATAAAAACATTTCTCTATAACTTCAAAGCAGTGATTTGACGACTGGAAGAATTATTGAAAAACGATTCTTTCCATGGTGAAAAAGCTCATGCCTTTTAGCATGTATGACTTCGTTTAAATTTTTATAAAATTTGTTTGCATCGGGAAAAGGTTTTTGAAAAATGCTTTACTCTATCAAAATCTATATCTTCAATCCGCTACTCGACTATTCAAACCACAGTTCAATCTACAATTGATCTGTGCACCATACTACCACAGTTCAATCTACAATTTGAAACTGAAAATAGATTTTTCATAGATGTATATTTCAATCAATCGTGAAATTTTTCAAAAAAATTCTAAAAATTCTTCCTCCGAGCCAATTTTAAAAAGGCGTAAAAAAAAAAAAAAAAAAAAAAAATCCACATGATGATGTGAAGTCAAACATTGATTTTTGAATATTTTGTATGAAGTAATAGATTCAGTTTCGAATGAAATTAACACAAGATTTGATGATAATTATTTTTCTGTATGGTTGCCTGGGATTATGGTTATTTGGATTGGATTTTGAAAACGAAAAATAAAATGTTTCAACTGTGAGTAAAATTTTTAGCATGAGGCAAGAAAAATTACAAGCAGTATACCGACAGAATAGTTTTCACATCCAGAGACTGCAGTTTCGTCCTTGTTATGAACTCATGAGTTGGCAATAGTGAATAACAGAGCTGGAGGCAGATGATATCTCATTGAAGCTGAGAGCGCCGACATGACTAGATTATTCAATGATGAAAAGTTTAAGCCCCTCACAGTTTTTGAAGTAGCCTGGGTGATTTTGAAGAGCAAGATATGATAAGTGTTTTCATACATAACTTTGTGTTACTTCAATTATTTTTTAACTATTACAATCAGCTTAGCTAGTAGAGAAAGATTTTTTTTTATGTCTCAGGAGGTTAGAGAAATATTTTCGGAGCACAAAGGGGGGGGGGGACTTTTCCATTTAACTGAACTGGCAAAACAGCACGACATTGGGCGCTATAGATTAATAACACGATTCCCTTCTCTTCCGAATTCCAAAAATCATGCATTATAACTTTTCCAAAAGGTATAAAAACTTTAGTAGCGAGATATTTTGTATGATAACTTTTTAGTCAATGAATCAAAATTTTAATTGTTTCTAAACACTAATTTTATTCATACTAAACCGATTTTATGACAATTTCTTGTTAGCTAATGTGTGTTTGGTTACGCTTTGGGGTTATACATATTTAAGAAATTCGACCCCCCAAATGAAATGGTGAAATGCCGCCCCTGCTGCAAGGTTCACGCTAAACGTGTATTCTGTCGTCGTAGTTGAACCATGTGACCGGATAGGTGCTTTAGGTTTTCCTAACCAAATGATCAGAAAGTACTGTACCTAGCAACATTTGTTTCTCGGCTGAAATCCGAGTTTTGGCACCAACGTCAAGAATACTTTAAAGATTATCCAACTAATCAGTACATTATTAAAGGAAAAGATGATGGAATTTAAAGACGAAACAAATTTTATTTTCGTCCAGATAAGTTACAACAGGGTAGTTCTGTACACAAAAGATCAGTGCAGTGGAAGATCTTTATCTTTGGTGGAAAGAACAAATTAGGCAATATAAAAAGTTAAAATCGTTTTTTAAAAGATCGGACTGCTAATCAGTCGGAGTTGGCTTCGCTCACTGATTGGCTGGATTACAGTAACGTGGTGACTTGGCGACTTTGGCTATAAACAATAGATTTGCGTGATCATTTGTTAACATTTTAAAGCTACTGTTAATTTCATTTATTGTATTTTTTGTTTATTTTCTGAATTATTTCAAATTTCAAAGAATTGTTTTTAGTTTTTAAAGAGTTTTTAGTTGAAGAATGTGTTTATTTTAAATCGGGAGGAGGGATGAGTGATTTTTGCTTATTCAGAGAACTGTTTTTACCCTTTTCATTTTTTTTAAACGATATCCTTCCGATTGTTTTATTCTTTTTCATATGGGGGATGTTGCAGTGGGATTTCCCGTTTGTTCTAGATCTGTAGTTAGTTTTTTACATTTAATATCTGAGGACGCTTTTTATCCTTTGAGTATGGCTGAAGGAACAAACCATCAAGTACGGGAGGGAAAATAGTTAATAAAACAACTGCTGAGTGGGCATTAGATAAATCAAGTAGTAATAAATATATGCATTCTGATACCAATCAGCTTAAAACATTTTCTTTTTACTGATCTTTTTCAACTAGACGTTTCAAACACTTGATAGTTTATGGAAATTTTTTAACTTCTCAATTTACAGAGTTTGAACAGAACAACGTCTGTCGGGTCCTCTAGTGTTATATATTATCAATTTTTGTCCTACTATAATGCCAAGATGTTGAGAAATTATTCTTATTAAACCTCTACAGCACCTCTACAGCAAACTGATTTTTGATCTTGTAGGATTTTTCTATTGGGTTTTGTTTTCTTTTTTCCTTCAACATTTGTTTTTGTTCTTATAGTTGAAGATAGTTACTTATCTAAGTAAATAATTTAATTTGTCGTAATATTCAATTTCAATTGTTCGTTATAAAGTTTTTATTATAGTATTGTTTATTTGGCGAAACCTTTTTAAATTGCAGAAAAAAATCTGCTTCACTTGCTAAAGGGCAGGGTTACAGTAGCGTGGTTTTTTTTGGGGCGTTAAGCGGTGAACTTTACACGTAGAGGATTGCTTAGAGTTTTAAAGTTACTGTTAATCTTTTTATGTGTTTTGGCAAATAGTATTAAATTCCAAAGAGACATTAATAGGTTTTTTGAAAAAGCGTGTAAGCATTTTTGTTGACAAAAAATTATCATTTCACATCAAAAGGGTTTGGGGAGGGGGGGGGGGCTAGGAGCGTTTTTATTCAACAGACATACTTTAAATTATTAGCCTAGGCATCGCCGTGTGAATACTGCTAATTTAAAATAAAATTAAGTCAGCATCATGAATTATGCCATAAATTACTTACTTTTAAAAATTGTCTTTATATTAGATCTTTTAAAAGCTGACATTCAGTGTCTATTGTATTTATATTTGTTGAAATCATGATTTGTCTGTAGTAAACTAAACTGGCTTCTTCAAATCTTTTACCCTTCAGAGTTGTGTTTTTCGGTTTTTAGGAAGAAATTATTCATTGTGCTTCCCTTGCTTGAATAATTTGAGTTGGCCTCATGCATATCTTGTTTTTCCACTTGCACTTATCCTTCTCAAGCCTGTATTGTTATAAGAGAAATCACTAATGCAGCCAGAAGTTATCTTCTCGGAAGGGGGGGGGGAGGGGTTGTAACAGTCCTTACTTGCATATAGGCTACCATATTAGAACTTGGCTATATATATTAAAACCAATCGTTATGGGGAGTTGCGTTGACCCCCAAATCCCCTGCTGCACCACTGTAAGAAATGCTCCCTTATCTAATACATATAAGGGCCGGTCCAAAAGTAAGGTTCCCATCAATTTTACAAATATACAGCACTGTCTTTTCTCATTGAAGTTTACATTGTTGGAAAGAAAAACGTTTCTCTATTTTTATACATATTCGCTATCTTTTTCTGTGCATTATTGTCGGCAGTGCCCTAACTTCTCTACCGAGTGTCACAGAATTCCACCACCAACCCGTTGAGGAAGCCTTTCACCCCTTTTTTTTACTTTGTCGTCTCTCCGGAAACGTCGCTCATCAAAGTGTTTCTCAAACTTACGAGTAAGGAAACAAGTGGTAATCACTAGACTTGAGCTCCAGACTGTAAGGAGAGAGGAACATGACAGTCAACAAACCACTTCGTTCTTGATTGCAGTGACGTTTCCTCAACGGGTTGGCGATGGAATTCTGTGACACTCAATACAGAAGTTAGGGCACCGTCTACGACAATGCACATAAAAAGATGTCAAATATGTATAAAAATAGAGAAATGTTTTCTCTTTCCAACAATGTAAATTTCAATGAGAATAGACAGTGCTGTAATTTGTAAAATTGATGGGAACCTTACTTTTGGATCAACCCTCGTATGATCAGATACAACAAATGCATAATGTATTGATCTTCCAAAGCAATACGAGCCAATTTCAAAATTGCAGATTGTATTTCACAATTTTCTATTCTAAAAAAAATTGTTTCATTCATCAACAGAAATCCAAGTTGATTTTCAAAAGAGGTTCATTTCTTAGAACTCTTGTATTATTTTTGCACCACTATTATAATTTACATCAGCTGTGTACTTGAGTATGCGACTCTTTAATAGTTTCCTTCAGTGATATACATAGCACCCCTGGAGTGCGAGGGGGGGGGGACACAAAACACCTGGGGCTGCACTCTGAAAAAATAACACTAAGTTTTAAAAAAATTAATCTTTAATCACCTTGCAGTTCTTGACGAGATATCTCGTCCATTTAACATGTAATTCTGGGACTGGCCAACCGCAAGGTGGTTAAAAAGGGCGGAGGAGAGGGGGGACTGGGTTTACCGCAGTCTATTCACTACTGCCTGTTATGTAAGTGACACTTCACTCAAAAACTTTTTGAACCCCCTAGAATATGCCAATCACTTGCTACATGCTACTGAACCAGTATTCAGCTGTGGGTGGATAAAGTGCAGTATCTGCTGAAATGAGGTTTTGAGATATTTGAAGAAACGCGTTTTGGATTCTACACTAACAAAATGAAATGCTTGAATTTGAGGTAATTTCGCAAGCTTTTACAGTAAAGCTAAAGTACAATAAATGACAAAAAATGCAAAAAATAAAGAAAAATGGACAAATTGCAGTTACTGCTTTACCTTCCCATGGCTCTATTGATGCTGGCAGAAATTCTTTTAAACACTTATCATAATATTATGTACTAGTGTACCCGCACGGCTTTGCTCATAGTAGAAAATTAAAAGTTCATTTGGTTCGCCTGTATATTTACAAATAATGGATGACGAATTTCTCGCCAATTTGCTATGTTAATTTGCTCACCCATGTTATGGTAGTTTGCTCATCTGTGTTATGGTAATTTTCTAGTCCATGTTATGGCAATTTGCTCGTCCATGTTATGATAATTAATTCGGTAAAATGTTCTTAAAATTGAAATAGGAAAAGAACAAAATCGAATTTTCAAAAAATCCCTTTGAGGTACACACTCTCATGCTACAAACTAATTTTGTGCCAAATTTCATGAAAATTAGCTGAACAGTCTAGGAGCTATGCACATCACAGAGATCCAGACATATTGACAACGAGACATCCAGACAGATCCAGACTTTCAGCTTTATTATTAGTAACTAGTGGTACCTGCACGGCTTTGCCCGTAGTTGAAAACTAAAAGGTCAATCGGTTCGCCCGTAAATTTACAAATAATGGATGACGAATTTCTCGCCAATTGGCTATGTTCATTCGCTCTCTCATTCAATGTCATGATAATTTTGTAATTTACTCGTCCATCTTATGATAATTTTGCTCCAGAAAATGTTCTTAAAATTGAAATAGAAAAAGAACAAAATCAAGTTTTTTAAAAATCGCTTGGAGGTGCACACCCCCATGCTACAAACTAACCTTGTGACAAATTTCATGAAAATTGGCCGAACGGTCTAGGCGCTCACAGACATCCAGACAGAGAGACTTTCAGCTTTAGTATTAGTAAAGAAGAAGTAAAGAGCTTTTTTCCTTCATTTCCTCAGCATTTCTTGCTTTTCTTTTTTTTTCCTCTCTTTCAACCATACGTTTTTTACCTACTCATAAAAGTTGAACCATAAATATAGGGATACCATAAGTATAGAGTTTTATAATACAAATTGGGAATTAATGATATTTATCTTTACTTTTTGCTCATTTTAATTCTTTCTTTCAAGCTGAATGTATATCCAGGATATTACGAATGGCTGGTTGAACAAAGTCAAGGCAAGCCCAGTATAGCTGCAGATGAAATAGAACGCGACTTGCATCGGTCTCTGCCTGAGCATTCTGCCTTTCAGTCAGATCTTGGTATTGATGTTCTTCGAAGGGTTTTAACAGCATATGCATGGCGAAATCCTAGCATTGGTAAGTTATGCGTTCAGTGAGTTGTATCATTTTAGAACTGATTTGTTTACAGCACTGGCTGTTGATTAAAATAATTGGTAATGAAGTCATTTGATTTATTGACTCAAATTGCTTGATATATGTGAACTCAGTATAATCTATATACATAAATGGCTACTACTGTATGCACGGGGTAAACTTCAAAACTACAGGACGGATTTTAACCATTTTTTCACCATAGATAGCTACATTATCAGGAAGCAACTTAGGCTATAATTTATTACTAAAAAACTTAGTTGGAAAAAGTTATGATGGAAAACAGTAAATTTCATGTACTTTCCCCATTAAATGATTAAATATAAAAAGTATAAAAGTTTAATTGAGTAAAATATTAAAAGTAATCATAATGAAAATTTTGAATCAAGGCTTCTCCAGAGCAAACATGAGTTTAAAGTCATTTCAACATTTGGAAACTCTACTTTTTGAACACTTAGGGAAACAAAGTACAGAGCTTTTTTTTGTATGTGTGTACTATTTAATTAAACAAAGTGCACGTTTTTTTTAGTGATCTTTGTTTTTGTTAGTTCATATTTTTGAAATTCTTCATATTTTCATATGCTTAAATTCATGCTTTCGTTTCTAAATGAATACTCGTTCGTTCTTTATACTAATTGCTATTTCACTTTTATGGGTATGGAAGAAGCTCGATTTTTAATCACGTCAAAGCGGTGTGTTTTGAGAACGAAAGAAAGTAGCGATTGTTTCTCACAGTTATTACTGACCCAGGCATTGCCGGGTATTTTTGCTAGTACAAGTGTCTAACCAGGTTATGTTACTAAATGCAGGTTTTACAAAAATAATGATTTCAAAAACCTTCCTTTAGAAAAGTGGCAGTCACTGAAATGTGGTTTTCACAAAATTTAATCAACAAAGTATATGTCTTTCAAAATTGTTACTAGTCATTCAACGATTGGTCTTAAATTTCAGTTCTGTATTATGTCATTTTCAAACAGAATATTTAATTCTTTGGATTAATATTTTCTCAAATGTTGGGATTTTTCATCATTTTGATCAAATAATTTTTTTATGAAAAAGAGAAAAAAAGGTACGCTTGACAGATCTAATTGAAATCTAATATAAAAGGGACTCGGGGAAAGTACTTGGCAGATCTCAGCAATATCATTATAAATCTCAACAAAGCAATCTTAAGTGCTGCATAAAAAAAACTTGAAACTTTTTATTCCTTTTTCTAAAAATGTTATGTGAGTCTTTTTTTTTTTTTTTTTTTTTTCTGAATTTTTATTACGTCCTCTTGGAAAAATTATTCTTATGTTCTCTTTAGGAGTTATAAACTCCTTAACTCAGGTTTTTTCTCCTCACACAAAAACAGAATTCTCCCATTAGCTGCATTTACATGGGCACTTTCGACCCTGCAAATAACCTGCTTTTCACTGCATTCCGGTTATTTACCGGGTGAATGGATTTTTCTTCCTTCTGCTTCCTTCTGGAGTAAATTCAGAGTTTTTACCCAAAATGCATTACTCAAAACATGTTCGTCTTCTTGCTGGGTATAGCAGTTAAGGATGCTGGATAAAAACCACTTTCTCTTGTACAATGAACAACCTCTTTTTACATGTAAACAGGGAATTTTCCAGCCGTTTTTTTTTTTCCCGGAGCTGGAGCAGGGATTTGGGAGGTGCAAAAGTCTTGTAAACATGGCTATTTTATGATTTGTCATGTTATTAGGGGAAGGGAGAAGAAGAAGAGTCTAGATTTAAAAATCTTATTTTGTCTAGTTGCATACTTCACTCACATTGCGAGTAAAAATTATAATGGTGCTATAAATTTTCTACTACAGCATAACTGATTTGCTGAATGAATTAATTATTTTTAAATTGCACATTGTAGTTAGATAACTATTTTTGCTTTCATTATAATCAGCTTCATTTTATCATACAGACTTAAAACAGAAATTAATTTTATACAATACTAGCAAAAACACCCGGCATTGCTTGGGTCAGTAATAATTATGAGAAACAATCGTTACCTGCATTTGTTTTCTGTTTTAAGTGGAAGAATTTAAAACACACATTTTTGACGTGATTAAAAATCTAGCTTCTTCCTTACTCATGAAACTGAAATAGCAATAAGTATAAAGAACAAAATAGTATTCATTTAGAAACGAAAGCACGACAGTTATAGTACAGTAAAAATAGGGGTCGGACCCAAACATCCAAAAAAAAAAGCTAAACCTGGTGCAAATTGTTTATTACCCTTCCAATAAGAACAGGCAAAAAGTCCCACCCCCATTGTGCGTCGGGTTTTTGAATGGGGGGCATCTAAAAATTGCTGTTTTGGGTATTTTTCCAGAATTTTTAGAGTAAATTTAAAGTGAGAATATTATGTTATACTAAATTTAAAAGCATGAAATTAAAGGTGTTTGACCCCCAAGAGGGATGACATAACCCATCAATGCTACAGAGCCCCCCTATCCCCGTAAAACGAAGCAGTACCCCCCGAACCCCCCTCCATACATTTCATATGGAAACATTATTTTATGCTGTTAAAGTTAGAAATCAAGTGTGTCCATCCTCCAAGAGCGATGGGGCACCTCCTCTCAAAGCTACAGCACCCCCCCTCCGCAAAATAAAATAAATACTCAACCCCCCCCCCCTTTATTTCAAGTAGAAGTATTATTTCATGCAAATCTAAAATGCATTAAATCAGGACTGTCCACCCCATAAGAACAGTAGCTCACCTCCCAAAACGAAATTATATACTAAAATATTATCCTCCCCCCCCCCTGATGGTGCACATTTGATTCAATGGCCAGAAAATCACGCTGAACTGTTTTTTGCTTTCAAATGATTTCTCCTAAGCTTGCAACAAAAAGTCTTCGTTATCAAAATGTTTTTTGGAATCTAGATTCTCAGCAAAATCGTTATTGTTGCAGTTATGTCTAGCACAGTTTGTGCAAATAGTTGCACACTTCAGTCCACTTTCAGACTTTTCAAACACTCACTATATCCAATGAACCCCTCAGAGCAAGCACAAGATTTGAGGCGCAGAAAGTCTTCTAGAGCTTGGCTGTTGTAATAAGACACAGATTATGTTTCTGTGGTGCTTTTTTTGCACCCATCAAAAATGACAATAGCATTCCCATACTTACAAGTGACCTATACACTGCATTGCTGGCATATTTCCTTGAAGCTTACAGAACCAAAAATATGATCAAGCAGGTATCTTCCATCTATTACATATGATGCAGTGAGAAGCAAAGGGGTGTCAGCGGCAAAATTAAAAATTTGGAGATAACCAGTACAAACGGTTGATACAAATGGTTGGTGAACCTCTTCTCTACCTTGGGGCAAGAGATGGTACTAGTAGACCTGGTAGTTGCTTCTATACAGCATGATTTAGAAAAGAAAATCAATGAAAGCCTACCTAGGATGTTATCTTTAAACGCGTTTTATTCAAAACTTGAAAATGTCCACTTACATCCCTTTGCTTCTCACTGCCTCATATATGATACCAATTGTTCGTTCTGTGATGATGGATGAACCTTTTGCTTCAGATAATAGCACTTTAACGATACATGATTTCTTTCCTTCTGAAACCGGATTCATCTAATACTGATGGAGGATCAGCGCATAACTCGTACCAGAAGTTTTTAGCAATTTGTTATTCCATCTTTACTGTTCATACCATTCTGTGTAAAAGATGGTTTGGGCTTACACATCTTTACAGATAATAACTACTCTCGTAACAGAAGCTAACCTCCTTTACAAAGAAATGCCACAAAATTGTTTGCCTTCAATATCCTTTGATGTTACTACACGAACGTTAAAGGTCTCATCGCAACTCACTTTATCATCAGCGAGCAATACTACTACCAACTTGAGAGGGAAGAAACTTCTGGGGGCTTTAGAAACAGATTGTAATTTCCAAACTGAGAGACAAAAAGGTGTAAATATTTAGCATTCTATTGTTGCATTTGTATTGCTCATTGCTCTCATCAAGACTTGTTCTATTGTTGAATCACTACAGGTTCTTGACCACCCGAATTTGTCACTGCGTTAGATCGTTGGATAGCTGATGTTTTAGCTGATGTTTAATGTGATCAAATTTTTTATGTTTAATGTGATCAAATTATTAATGCGATCAAATTTTTATCGCATAATATACTCAAAAGTTTCAAATAGTGTTGTAAGTATATATCCGCATATTTAGCATAATTCACATAACCAGTTGCGTAAAAGAGAGGTAGCTTGGTGTTTGCAAATGAGAACCTCAGAGGGTGCAGAATTGCAGCATTGCCTGTCTCACTATTGGCAATTTCGATTTGTCCCCCCTTCAGGGGCGGATCTAGAGGAGGGCCATGGGGGCCATGGCCCCTCCCAAAGCCTTGTGATTGTAGGAATTTTTTTAAGGAAAAAAAGAAAAAAATATTATGAGAAGATAACAAAATTTAACACATGTATTTTACTGAAAAAGAAGTATAGGCCTTAATTGGGAGATAAATTATATTCCTATCCTCAAAACAAAACTTATATTTCCAAAATTTTTCTCCATCTTTTACATCATTTCTTGATTCCAACTACAGACACTTGGACGATCTCTAAATGCTGCAGTTCTCAGAGTATAACTATTGTTCACAAGACAAAGAGAGCCTGAATTTTCGTTTTTATGGCTTTAACTTCGGAAGTAGGAGGAAAACCCCCTTTTCCCATGCCCTTTCACAAATGCCTTGATATGTAGCAAAAAATTGCATTTTAAGTCTTTTATTTGGAAAAAATGTCAACGGAAACTAGCTTATCCAGCCCTTATCACTTAACTTGCTTAAAAGCAACTAAAATGAATTTTTTTGGGACTTCAATTACAAACGAGTTTGGATAGGACCCCTTCCTCCCCCTTTATATCGTGATGATAACTTTAAAAGGGAGTTTTTTGGAGGAGCTCACGAATCTCCCATCCCTTTCTAAAATATGTATAAATATAGTTAAAAATCAAATTTTTAGAGCCTTAAAGGCAAAATATTTCCAGGAAGGAAGGATTCTAAGCACCTTCACACTTCCCTTTAATGTAAGCAAACATTACCTAAAGGTGCATTTTTAGGCTGGACAGCTGAAGAGCTAGAAGAGCACCCATCCTCTTCTAACTTCTCAATGTATAATGAGAAAATATTTTGGTTTCTAAGCTTTATTTTCAAAAAGTATTTTGGGGCCAGCGCCCGAAACCTGACTTTTCTCCGTACATCATCAAAAATAGACAAAATGCGTTTTTAGTTTCCTAATTTTCAAAAATTACTCGGAAATTTAAATTTTGAAACATTTCCGAGGGAAATTCCTAAATCCATCCCCTCACCTAATGTCTCGATACCCCGATAATATAGTTTTTAAAACTTAATTTTAATAAAATTTCTGGGGAGTTATCAGGGCCCAATTTCCCAGTAGGCAGAGTAGGCAGCTGCCTAAGGCGGCAAACTCTTCAGGGACGGCAAATTTGCTATTATAATACACATTTTTTTGAATTAAATTGTTATTCTTGAAAGTAAAATATTAGCATTCTTTCATTTTCCACAGAGACAATTTTTTCTTGTAATTTAATAGTGATTACTTTCACACATCTTATGAAAGTGAAATGTTTTTCAATCATGGTATTTGCCGAATCGTCAGCAAAATTGGCCGAATAAAATTTTTTTTGGGAGATTACTGCTATCATTTCATCGGGGGCCTCAGAATGTGAAACGCCATTATTTCTTCATAAGTTTGACAGTTTGAATCAGGGGAACACTTTTTCACGTTTATTTGAGTGAAGGATATTTTGCTTCGTTTAGAGGGGGGGAGGGGGCGGCAGATTTCAAATTTGCCTACGGGCAGCATGGAGCTAAATTCGGCCCTGGGGAGTTTGTTCAAAAATTTCGGATAGCCCCTCCCAAAACAATCGGCTGGATCCGCCACTGCCCCCCTTACGGTGGTGGCAAAAGATCGTAGAAAAGTTGAAGTAAGTTAATCAAGAAGAAGTAAGGAAACTTTGGTCAATTTGAACTTTTTTTATGCTGCACAGGAATTTGGTTTTCCAGCGCTCTAAACAGTTTAATAACTCCAGTCACAAATAATTTGGTTACTGAGCTTGCTTAGATCTTTTAGAATTATCATTCTGATATTACCATATCATTGTGTGACATTTTGTATTTCGGGAAAGTTTAAATCAGGGAAATTTTTTTCATAAACTTCACTGCAATAGTTGATTTTAGAATGTAAATTCAGGCCCCCCCCCCCAAAAAAAAAAAAAGCGATGGCGCACCCCTTAAGTGTGACGGAGTACCCATCCAGAATAAAAGCCCTCAAAAAAGAAAGAAATAATCCTTGAAAAAACTGCCTTAAAAATTCCAATGACGCAAAGCTGCTCCATGGAACCCCCCCCCCCAATCCCCCCTCCGCCTGTCCACCCCTGTTAATTAGAATTTTATTCTGTGAGAGTTTATTATTTTACTACTATAGAGTGGTTTCTGCGAGGTTTGAGAATTTTTTTTAAGTAATAGAAATTATTTTTATTTAAATAGAAGATTATTTCGCCCCCCCCCCTTTCCCCCAAAACCCGACGCGCAAAGTGCTGGGACTTTTTACCCCTTCTTGCTGGAAGGGTAAGAAGTAATTTGCAACAGGTTTCGTCTTTTTTTTTTTTGGGATGTTTGGGTTTGGCCATTTTTTGGCCTAATTTTACTGTACTATTAAGCATATACAAATTTGAAGAATTCCAAAAATATGAAATTCAACTTTGCATGTTTAAAAAGATTTATCTGTTAATACTTTTCTTTCTCTCTTTTTTTAATATGGAGTCTAAAACCTTCTTTGTATAGCTATTAAAGTACAAACTGTTTAAAAAAAATGTAGCCACCCGTAATCCCCTTATACTTACCTTAATTATTTTGGGAAATTTCAATTATTGTGTGTTCTTGGTACGACGTAAAATGTTACCAAAGTTGCAGCAATCGTTCTGGGATACCTTCGATAATGTTTCCTCTCTTTACTTTGTGAAGCGATATGTTACTAATTTTCGTTTAAAGATATATTGTCGCCAGATGCTGAGATACTTTTGGTCACCACAAAATGGCGCAAAACAGTTTCATCTGAAATGCTTCCAAAATAATAATTGGCGATTGTTTGAAATTGCTCAAAAAGAAAAATTGAAGGAAATTTTTGTGCTGTTTATGGATTTGCCTAATTTACTCGTAGTTCGTGGATTATTTTTGCGTATTAAAAAAGTTTGAAAGATTCTTATAATTGCGATATTTAGTTTACATGATGAAAGCTGAGAAACATTATTACATAGTCTTTGGCTTCAAAAACAGCAACAGTTGAAAAAACTGCCAAATGCATCAAGTGAGTGAAATCTTTCTGCATAAATTTTGGCGAGGTTTCTGCTGGTAGATTGGATAATGATTGAGGTCCTATCAGCACAAATAATTTTAAAAAACCCATTAATTACATTAAAGTTCAGTTTAAATCATAGAGTAAAGAAATCCATCTAGAAGCCCCGCTATACTAAGAAATTGAATCCGGAAGTTGCAGCGCTGTATCCTAAGATACTTAGCTTCCTGCTAAACATCTTAAGATACATTTTGATTCAAAACATTCCATTACTGAAACTCAATTGGTTGTTAATTTAAACTTAGATATTATTGCAAGTTAATGAAGCACGTTTTAGAAACTGCATTAAAATGTGAATTAAAATGCATACCAATCCCCCAGCTACTTTATTCGGTCTCTTTGCGAGATTGGTGAAAACTATCCTCGCGAAGCGATCATGTTATCAAAACCCCCTTGTTCGGTGGGGGAGGGGGTATGATAACCCCGGCCATCATTGCACCACTGTATCCCATAATTCCTGCTTCAACTTCATCTCCTTTTAACCATAGACGGGCCTCTCTATGTAAATTTCTTTCCTCTATGGTTTAAATGGAAAATAATCATCCAAATCCATTTATTATCAGCCAATCTTGTGAAAAAACGTTACTTTAAGATTTGACTTGAGAAAAGCCTCAAACAGTCACCCGAAACGCAAAAATATTGAACAGTACAACAATTCTAGCTATCAACTGGGAGTTGAGATAATACACTAAATAATGAATTGTTGTTGATGAAAGCCTTCGAACATGGAACTAAAAAGCTCATAATTCGTTTTTTATACAACTTAGAACTTTCTAACAGATGCCATCTCCAGCAGAAAAATTAGCGCTTTCGATAGACACATAATGTTAATATGTGCACGTTTTTTTTTCACCCCCATATTGGGGCATTTATGCGAAAATTGATACTAAAATTAGAACAAAAAAGGAACTATCAATCGGATTTTTTTCGAACTGGTCTATAAACCTTCCCAGTACCAAAATGAACAAACGGTGAAAGTTTCAGCCAAATCTGCCGAGTAGTTTCTGAGATCTTAGGGAACAAATTTACCAACATCCATTTATATATATATATATAGATTTATATATGTAAATTTTTACTTTTGTACATTGCTTTTAAATCTAATTACAATTTTTTAATGCCGTATTTTTTAATGCTGTAATTTTCATGAAAACAAAGATATTGGTGATTTCACTAGCTTAAAAGTTCCCTAGTTTTACAAGAACAGAAACCAAAGTTGGAAAAAAAAAAAAAACTCATGAAGCTTAAAGTTTTACTATTGCAGTCGCCTTGTGAAAATAAATGTTTTTACAGTTTGTCAGTGAAACTTAAAAACTTAGTTAAATGTATTGTTTTTGATAGAGGGGAAACAGAAAAGAGATTGTCTAAATAATTTTGGAGCAATTTTAAATTCTGCAAAAAAAACTCTTTCGGTGCTCTTCTACATTTATGAATCTATGTACATTTGCCTGTTTGTACTTATAATCTGTCAGTTTGTTTAGAAACACTTCTAATAGTTTTTTTAAATGCCTCTTCTCTTTTAGGATATTGTCAAGCCATGAATATTGTGACTTCTGTTTTATTATTATATGCTTCAGAAGAGGAAGCTTTTTGGTTATTAGTAGCAATTTGTGAAAGATTACTCCCTGATTACTTTAACACTAAAGTTGTTGGTGCTTTAGTTGATCAAGGTATGGTAGGGTTTTTCTTTTTTTTTGTGTGCAATTTAAAGCGTTGCATGAATGTTAGTGCTTTTGTTTCTTACATGAATAACCCTATTATTAATTTTTCATTGAACTTTTTACTTCTCAAAAACATGTTAATTTTCTACTACATCTTGGAGTTTTTCTAGTCAGTAAATGTTTGTAAAAATAAATAGAAGGCTATATTTAAAAGCAAAAATTGTTGCTTAGAAGCTATTTAGAACATGCAACTCTAACTCCAAAACTAAACGAGATACTTTGCGTTATTTTTTGTTGGCTGAGTACTAAAAGTAGGTAACTGCAAATATGAAAAAAAAAATGAAAGAAAGAAACCAAATGTATTACTTTTGTTAAAATTTTTTGTTCAAAGGAAGACATAAAATTTTGAAATAGTGGTTAAAAAACATATAAATCAAGTCTTTGCAAAAATCTTTAAAAATAAATAATTTAACTTTTCTTCAGAGCGGTATAAAAAGAACTGAATTGTAGTTATTTACTCGTGGCATTGATCCCAGGATATTTTTTTAAGCATTAATATAGTGAGTTAATTTTCTTATTCTATATACTCCTATATAAGTAGTCTTGTGTCAGCCTCCTATCTTCTGAAGAATAAAAGAAATTAAATTTTCATTCATAACCAAATCAATTTTGTTTTAAATTTTTGATTAATTATCACTGATATGTATGATATTCAAAGATATGTATAATGCTGATGGTGAAGCCATGTCATTCTTAAATTGCTAAATTTTATGAATATCCATATACTGAACCATAATCTACATTTGATAAATAGTTTATGTTTATCATACTTGATTGCATTTCAATTTAACCTAGTAATCATAGATGAACTAAGCACCTTAAAGATGTCCCATCAATTAATTTTCTTTAGGTGTTTTAGAACATCTCACCAATGAGCACCTGCCTGATATTCACTCAAAATTGGTTCCATTTGGTATATTATCTATGATATCATTATCATGGTTTTTAACAATATTTTTTAAGGTATATATATTCTATTCTTATTATTTCTTTTAATAAAGTTTCATATATTGTTTTTCTTCTTCAGTTTAAAAAAAATACTTGTTTCATAAATTTTCTTTTCTTTTTATACTTAGTGTGATTCCATTTCAGTCGGCTGTGAATATAGTAGATTGTTTTTTCTATGATGGAGCTAAGGTAATTTGCTTCATTATTGTTGAATCAGTTTGTCTTTTACAATCAGTATTCTAACTCCTTATCATTATTTAAGTTTTATTCTTTTTTTCTTTTAAAAAAATAATACTCAATGTGCTCTTGCGCTGTTTTATTTTGTATTATTATGTATAAATTAATCTGTACAATTATGCAATGCTAAACAAATTGCAACACAATTGATTCAATTCATTTTTTTTCCACCAAGGAATTTTTTACTAAAATTCAGTTCACAAATAATGCAAAAGAAAATAAATTGCAGACACATCAATCTGTTTTACCCTGTCTATTTGAAACTTCCCGATAAAGTAGTTGCAGGCATCGCAGCGTTCCTATATTCCTATATTTCTGAAAAAGTTCCTATAATTCCTATATTTTCCTATATTTTCAGTTTCCGATTCCTTTTTTTTTTTTTTACTTTTCCCCTCGACTTTTAGCTACCGCCTTTTCCGCGATCCACGTGCAGCCGCCATTTTATCTTTCCTACTGTGCAGGGCTCCCAAATGGTTCGCTTTTCCCGCCAAAGTCCGTGTTTTATGGTAAAGTCCGCTTTAGACTTTTGACATTATGGTCTGATTAGTTCGCTTTTATATTGTTTTTACTTAAATATCAGATTTTAAAAGTTTTTCATTTCGTTAAAAGTTACTGTTCTCCCAAGCACGCCGCCGCAGCGCGTGTTAAACAAAGTTCGTACGCCCATGAAAAACCTTGAAAAGTTCTTGGGGGGAAAAAAAAGGTCACACACACACATTTTCTAGTGTTTGAAAACCTTGAAAAAGTATAAAAAGTTTCTTTATTGCTTGAATTTATTTATTGTTTGGATTGTGCTTGTAATTCTTTTAAAAATATTTCATTAGTGCAATTTTCTGAACATATATATTCGATATGATTTATCGCGAAAAATTGCTTTCGTGTTTGAGGTTTAATCCTTTTGCATCTTGTTAATATTTTGATTTTTTTTACAATCCAAAGTGATTTTGACATGTGCTTACCTTAGCTTAGCTTATTTTTCGTTTAATTTCAATAATTAATGAAGGAATTATTTTGGAAACCATGGCAACATTGAACTTACTCGGCTCGGACGCGGAAAAATGCTTCTCGCTTTTGAAATTTCAATCCTTTTGCATCTTGTAAATATGTTGATGTTTTCCACAATTAGAAGTTATTTTAGTTTACTTTAGTTTAGCTTATTTTTCGTTTGATTTTAATAATTAACGAAGGAAATATTTTAGAAACCATAACAATAACATTGAGCTTATTCGGACTTCGCTGAAAATTGCATCTCGCGTTTGAAATTTCAATCCTTTTGCATCTTGTGAACATTTTGATGTTTTTGGCAATTTGAAGTTATTTTGACGTATGTTTCTATAGATTGGCTTATTTTTCGTTTAATTTCAATAGTTAACCAAGGAAATATTTTGGAAACCATAACAATAACATTCATTGGCGTCGTCAGCTGAAATTTATTGGGGGGGACCATTCTGACTATCATTTTCAAGTTGCATTAAGAAAAACTCGTGTGTATATATATATATATATATATATATATATATATATATATATATATATATATATATATATATATATATATTAGGGTGGTCCTTATTTTTGAAGTTGCAGATATTTTACGCGACGCCCCACAGTGGAGTATTTGACTGAAAATCCTGGCCAAAAGTCTAAAATTAAAAATTTACCCGATTTTTATGAAAATTTATTCTATGATAGTTGACTAACTGGTGCATCGATCGGCACCTGTTTTGTAAACTTGAGTCACGTACAATTGCTCATAGCCTCAGTAAAAGATGAGATTTCTATAAGAATTTTCGCTTTTTTGTTACGTTTCAGCCGAATTATTACGTTTCAATGTAGATTTTTTTGTGGCTTTCTAAATGAATGGAATTGAACCAAACCAATTTTACGGTATAAAGAAATGTCAGGGCTTAGTGCTAATTATAAATCAAAGTAAAAATTTTTATTTTCTTTTTGTGAAAAAAAATAAAGAAAACTTGATATGTGAGATTTTAAGGCTTTTCGCCTTAATTTATAAATAGAGAAAGCTTTTTAAATGGGTGTCGGGCTTGGTCGGGCTGTTTTGAAAGTTGCATCGTATTTGGCAAAGTCTCTAGTACTAATTTCAGCAAAAAAAATCTTCCGCTACAACTGCCCTTTTTTTAAATGATTTTTTTTTTTAAAAAAAGTGCATAATCCGATCTTTTTGTGACAAGTCATGATTTTAAACTGAATTTACCTACAAAGATTTAATAAATTTGTAAAAAGTTATCATGAGTACTACTGAATGAAAAGATCGACATATTTGAGCGCACAAACAACAATAAAATTTCAGACACGAGTTTCAGGGCTACGAGAAACCGCTTCATCAATGTATAAAGATGTAAGCTATGGAATGAGAATCATCCAATTAATTTCGAAACGTTTACCTATATGCATCGCTAAAGAGATTTATTGCACCCCTAAAACGTGTTTGCGTTCAATTATGTTAATTTTCTCATGTACGTTAATGAGTTAATAAATTAAATTATTTTGTGATCTCGCTAAGAAAATTTGTTCTTCCTTAAAATTGAGATAGAGTTTAGATAAAATAAATAAATATTTATATTTTTTCAGATCATTGCTGCAAATAATGTCCCGGGGGGGGGGGGTCTTTTCCCCCTTATGTGTAGCAAAAGGGGGGAAATACCTCTCCCCCCCACCTCCTAGCGTTAGGAGACAATTGTAATTGTCTCCTAACGCTAGCGAGCTATCCACATTTAAGACATTTTACCTACTCATTGTGAAATTGAAGTTATATAAAATTTTAGTTCCTAGTTTTTGTTCGCACAATTTTTAGCGGGACACAACATCACGCTATGTAAAACTAAAGATCGACCAAGATACGAGTACAATATATACGATTCAAAAACAAAGAGCTTTTGAATATCAATTTTCGAGTGTTTTTACAGTTATAACATCCTAGTTCATTTATTTATTTTTTTTACAATAGAAAAAAGGTTCTTCGTAACCCCGAAACCCTTGTCTTTAATTCTTTTTGTGCATGATTAACTCAGGGTTTTAATGATTGAAACCGAACGAAAAGAATAAAATTGATTATTTTTTTGGTTTCAAATTAGTGTTTTGTACAGAATACTAGGATTTTTTAGCCGCCTTTTGCTTTTTTTTTCCTCGAACAGTGCACTTAATTACATATCTTCAAAGGAAAACAGCCATTCGCATGGAACACTTGTTTAAACGTTATTGGCAACATGGGCGGATTTACGGGGGTGCCAGGGGGTGCGTCGCACCCCCAAAATTTTTGGCTGGGTTTTAAAAAAAAATAATGTAGTATTCGTCACTCAGAAGCGCAGCTAGGTAAAAAAATTTCATAGCTGCTATACTAATGCTGTGTTATAGTATAGGACAATTGTTTGCTCTGTAATTGTGTATTTATTGGTATATCAATACGAATTCTTCTACTTTGAAACAACTATAGATAATCAAGTCCCCCCCCCAAAAAAAAATGCATGACAAAATTGCAACAAACTTAACTAATAAAATCTACTCCGAACACTCAACTAAAAACCAACAAATTCCCGGTAAATTTTCAAAAAAATTTGAAGCAGGACTCCCGGAATTCTTGCTGCAGTGGTGCATTCAGGGGGGGGGGGGGGGGGGGCACAATACTTTTGACTCTTCCCACAGAATGCTTTGTTGATGTTTTTAAAAAATATATTTTTCAATATTGAAGCGAAGAAAAGATCTCATTTTAGGAAAATGCAGTTATTTTAAGAAGAAAAAAAAATAATATTGGGGAAAAACCTTAATTTATTTCAAAAAGAGAAATATTGACCTTTAAATTTTTCAACAGCTTCAGATTATTGACAGAGAATTGTGTGTATCCCCCCCCCCTCCTCCTCGCACAATCCTCTTTCTTTCATACTCCCCCTCCCATCCTTTTTTTTTTTTTTCATTCTTTCTATTTCGTTTTCATTTTTTCTATTAGTCCTCAATTTTTTTCCCACCGATGCCCTCTCTCTTGCCAATGTTATTACGAAGTACCTTAAATTTCGTATTTTGGGCTTCAATTTCGCAACATTTCCAAGGAAGATCTTATGATCACCTAAAAACATCGAAAATGGTTGAAAATTGCGTTTTCGGAGCTTCAGTTTTGGAAAACTGCAGTGTCCCTAACATTACAAAATATGGCCTTCCACTCATGTGTTTAAGATTTTAATTTTGGAAAAAATTCGAACAAGGGCCTCCTACCCCCTTTTTCTAATTGTTATCAAAGATTGTTAATATTTTGGTTTTGAAAACTATACTATTTCGTGATAAGTAGGAGAATTTTTTGGGACAGTAGCCTTTGAAATCCTCTTTTTAATACCATGGAGTATTGCATAAGTACTTCATTTTTAGGACTTCAATTTCGAAAATTTTCCAGGGGAGAGCTTCTGGACCATCGTCCGGGAACAGCATCAAAAACTGTCCACCCTAGCGTTTTTGGAACTTCAATTATAAAAATTATAAAGAGGTAGTGGTGGTGGGGGAGGGGGACATATATTTCTATCTGTTTTTCAAAAAATCGATTGGGGTCAGTCCGTGAGTGTCATTCCTAACCCAAACTATAAATATGGACTATGATCACATTTATAAGACTTAAATTTCTAAAAACAGCCTTGGAACCCCACGTATCATTCTTTCCCCTAAAATATCACCAAAAATTCTCAAACTGCGTTTTCAAAACTGCGATTGCAAATTTTTTCTGATGCGTGAATCCCCTTTCAAACCAGAAGCTGGATTCGCCCCTTGCTTCTAACAACATCGACTTTTGTTTAAAACTTTTTCTGCAGTTTGAAATGTTAAGAACTGCTGATCTCATAATGTTACTAAATATGGTTTACATCTCGTTTTTTAGACTTAAAAGTGCGCCCTGGCCTAAAATTATTTTCTGATTTCGCCACTGCCTTGTTGAAAACCCTCACGCCCCAGATCCCTGTTATTGTTGCACCCCCAGAATTTTCGTCCTAAATCCGCCTATGATTGGCAAAGAGCCAACCGTGGCATCCATTTCGGATCGAGTGAAAAATTTTGAAAATTTTTATTTCAACTCATTGAAAAAAAATTCATTATAAATCAGTGAAACAACGTAACTTCACCGTTTTTGCTGTAAATGAAGGCAAGGTGTTTATATTATTTCCTTAAAAAGTTTCAGAGCCATAACATTATTAGAATATTGGATGCAGGAATTTTAGTTTACAATGATTGAATAATTGAAAAAGTCGAAAAAGTTACCTTCCTTTGTAAATTCTTAGAAATTCGGTTAATTACGTTAGAACTTCAAACAAACCATATTCTTGAAGAAAATTATTTTTCCTATCTAGTGATGCATTGGGTTTTTTTTCTACGTTTACTAGGATCGTTTTTACAGTCGTAAACTTGCAAAAGTCTAAACCGTGGATAAAATATTAAATATTTCATTTTCTAATTCAAATTTAAAAAATCCAGTTTCAAATTGTAACACCAGACCTTTCAGACAACTTGTATAACAAGTTTCGTGTCTATAAGTGGGATAGCTTCGCCGTACAGCGCACAAACGCACACAAGGGTGTCGCCTTCAGAAGAGTGAAAATTTCAATTTAGTTTTGGCCAGGATTTTCAGTCAAATACTCCACTGTGCGCCCCCTCAATTTGTTCCATTGTACAAATAAATGATCCATGCAAAATTTTAAGTCAATCCATTAATATTAACACGTGCCCCTAGGGCCCCCTTTTTTGAGTTTCGAAGAAAAAATTTGCGGATTTTCTCATTTTTATGTAAAAATATTCCTAGGTTCCATATTTAAAGTAATTTTGAACCTCAGTAGATGTTGCTACTTCCAGACCAACCATTCTCTCTCTTTCATTCTGTAAAATTTTACATATTACATAGGGTACATGCACTCCAATGGCCTTGGGACAGGCATACCGCTATTCGCGCTTGTTTCAAACCAAGCTGTAGGGAAACATTTCTTACCACAAAGATGGACACAAGGGATTCTAAAGGCCATTAATGAATGGCCTAGGCCATTAATGAATGATTTTTGACAACAACAAATTGCCTCCTTCAGGCTTTGGGGGTGTTGGTTCAGAAAATTTTCTGTGTATATAATAGGTGTGGCAAATAGGGTCACCAGGTTTCCATGTAATAAATATAAGTAATGACAATTATATTTTAATTTTCTGTTCTTTAGTTATGTACTTAAATCTTTATGCATTCTTATAATTTAAATTTTGAAAAACCCTCCAATACCCTACCATAAAAATAAACTCTATTTTCCATATCTAAAATATAAATTTGAAACAATTCCTGATCGGAATAATGTAAAAATCTATACTTTAAACTGTCTTCTATTTCAGTACATAGTCCTTTATTATCGTCAAATTCCTCTTGCAATTGACAACATGAATCCAAAATGGGTATCTATCCTAACCTGTTGAACCTTTTTTCTATATCTGGTTTACCACAACGCAAAAAAGCTGTACAACTATTGAGATCTGCTCGCATTTCATCAATGTTAGACAAATGCCATATTAGGGACAAAGATGCTGCTCATTTATTAACAGCCTATGTAGATGCAGTAAATTTAAATTCAAATAACCTTATGATTAATCGTATATCGCTTAAGAGAGCAAGAGAAAAAGTTCGAGAGGTAAAATCCGATTTCATGAATTTAAATTTACATTTTTTAGTTATTCCCTGGGATACAAAGCTACATCCAGATGTAACTGGAAAAAAACGCCGATAGGCTTACCATGATAGCTTCAGGTTCCAATGTTGAACAGCTACTAAGAATTTCTAAGATATTTCTTCAGTTGTGTATGATATCTTAGATGATTGCTCTTTATTGAGCAATCACGATTGCTTATTGTTCTCACTTGACAGTCCTTGATGTTCCGGTTCCTTTTTCAGCTTGGACCAGGCCTGCAGCACCACCGTCCACCGGCGGCGGCACGGCTGGTCCTGAGCACTGTCCCCCGGAATCCACTTTTGCTGGGCGGTGGCGTCCATGTCCTACACACGCATGCTCATACACAGTCGCCTACGTGCACATACGTAAGCCTACACACACACGCACACAACTATATACACGTAAGCACCCAGGAGTAGGGACATGCTTGGGCGGGGGAGCCATTTCTAGAAACAATAACTCTAACCAGTATAGTCTTGTGGCAACTGGAGATTGCGAAAAACATAATTTGAATTCAAAGTTTCGGAATTCAAATTACAGTTAATTTTTTTTTTTTTTTTTTGCTAACTGTTCTAGCTTTAGTGTTCTGTACAGCGGTTTACAATACCGGCCATATAAATTGTGCATGTAATTTTTTAGAGCAAAAGCTGAACGGTGATATATTGCATTTGTATTGCTATCATCATGCACTTGAAATCGTACTGCAGAGTGTCTTTAAAGAAGTTCTTGCCTTTCTTAGTTCTAGACTCGATATTCCATTATTTAAGCGCTTCAAAATTCAAAAAGTACACATACCACTTAAATTCTAAAAGAAGAATTTGATGACATATTATTGTTCGTAGAAAGCGGAATTAAGAAATATTACAGAGAATTCTCATAACGTGTAATAATATTTCTTGGTGAAGTCCTCCCTCCTACAGGGATATGTTTTCGGCAACCTGGAGCTTATCTTTGAGCCAGATGGGTGGCAAAAGGAATTGATTGTTTGAATATTTATATATTTAGGAAACAATTTAAATTGACTTTACATGAAAAGATTGCCCGTAAATGCTGTTTTACAGTTAAATGTTGTATGAAGATATAGTTTTTCGCAGCAACCCATTCTAGGCCTTTTAAATTAATATAAAGTCTAGTAACGAATAAAAGTAAATTGCACGTAATTTTTGTGCAATTTTTTGCAATTTTTGTGCTTAATGACGTTGGATTACTGATTTTTTGAATAAAGTCTAGTGTCTAAAAAACCTGCAGCGTACAAAATGATGACAAACATGCAGCAGAAGCAGTGATTGAAAAACTCATCAATCACTTATGGTACTTAGGGGATGAACTAGCAGCTTTGTCCGTATTGGATGAAGGAATTAACTTGGAAGATAGGAAAAGAGTACTTCAAAAAATGCTTGCTGAATAGGAAGACGTGTCTGATGACTGTATAAAAAATTTCAGATAACAGTAGATGATTTGGAATACTTTCTTAGTAAAGATCTTCCTCTTTATAGAATCAATCACAAGTCAATAAAACTGTTTGATAAGTTACAAACACCAAAAGATGTTTTCCTATTTGATCCTGATTCATGGCAAAATGAAGGAAGCTATTAAAAGGGAAGAGATATCGTTAAAATGCTGAAAGTTGCGAATGATACAACTGAAAGAGGAGCACAATTAATCGAAGAATTTCACAATCAATTTACCAAATATGAGTCACAAAAGCAATTTAGTATTTTACAGACAATCCAAGACTATCGGAAAAAAATGCACACGATTGAGATACATTGAGAAAAATGTACGATTAAGGTAAGGTTTCTAAAGCACTATTTCATTCTTATTCAATGTAAAATCTTTGGACGATATGAAGTAATTAAAAAGATTAATTTTAGTGCTACCTCGCTGTAAAAAATATTTTGCAAACCTAGGAGAAACGATGTACTGGGTCTGAAGTAAAAACTCGAAGATTTGTGGGAAAATTATCAAAAGTGTTAAAGTTCAACGGCCTAGGGGCACGTGTTATTATTGACCGATCGAGTTCAAATTTTGCACCGATTACTTTTTATCATACTGTCACAAAACTAGGGGGCGTCACTTGTTGAATTCCGAAAAAAAAAATTTCCCAATATATATATATATATATATATATATATATATATATATATATATATATATATATATATATATATATATAATGGGTTTACATTTAATACAATATTTTAAACGGGTACATCTTGATTCACAAAATTACACAATAAGAAAAAAAATTAAATACCAACAAATACATTTTTTCTAGACTGCACATGGGATATGAATATCCGTGCTATTTTTTTGTGATCAATTTCGTCCAAGATGTTTTTGTGAATGTAGCATAAAGCAACATGATTCAACCGCTTTTGTGTCATAGTCGACCTTAGATACCATTTCAACTTTCTCAGCGCACTGAAGCTTCTTTCAACTTTACACGACGAAGGGCGGCACACCAAGAGTAGCCGCACCAAATTTTCAACATTTTGAAACAGTAGACATTTGAATCAACCGTTCTTAATGAATGAAATCAGCAAAAACGAAATCCAGCTCTATTGAATCGGCCGCTTTATGGAATCAAAGCTGTTCAGAACAAAATGTGACTCATATAAGCCGCGACAACTGTATAATTAAATTTTTATATTACATAGTGATAAACCCTGCAGCTCTAAGTTCTTGGCCCAAGTTGGATTCGAAGGAATTTAATTTGATGTTTTTTAATTAAAAAATTAAAGTATATAATTCACCGTTATGACATTCACGAACCTACGAAAAACACAACTGCAAAAATAAAATAAGACACAAATAATTAAGCTCTCATAATATCATATTTTAATAATGCTACCTTTTAAAGTATTTTCTTAATTATTTCAGGATTTTTGTAACAAATGCATCAGAATTTTGCTTTTTTGTTGAATCCACCATACATTCAATGCATATGAAACCAAAAAACAACAAAAACCATGCCAATGTTTTTTCATTAATTTCTAATTTCTCAAAGTCAGCAGGGAAAGTGCCCCTCCTGATCCTCTTTAAGTGACAGGCCTGCCTTGAGAGGCACACCTCACAGATTGAAAAGTACTGGCCTACACAGAGAACAAACAGCATTTGGTGTATAATTGAATTCTGATCAGCGGACGATGAGGAAGAGATAGAGAAATGAACTGCTTTTTTCTGACACGTGACAATAAGTTTTAAAATGGTTATTTCAATAAAATTTGTTCAGTAAAGCAGGATTATTAATGGATAATTTTCTGTTAAGCTTTAATAACTAAAAGGAGTATTTTTTATTCCATTAAAATTTATAAAAGTTGAAACATTTAAAAAAAAAAAAAAGAGAAAGTTGAACGCATTAGCTCCCATAGGACTCATAATGTCAAATATTGACTGTAAAGCATACCTGATTAGCAGGCACTCAGGGGCTACTCGATAAGAGGTCACTGTGAACTTTCATAAACTTTCCTTTCCTAGAAATTTTTTTCTGACGAATCTTCATATTTCGAGTAGTTTTTTGCGAAATATTGCATTAAAAAGATATTCTCATTTGATGTAGTGATGTGGGTAATTAGGAATTTCATTCGGAAAATCGAGAAGTAACCCCACCTGAATAGTATAAAATCGGGGAGCCCCTGCATGTATTACACTCAACAGAATGGTACTTACCTATCACGATCTTTTGATTTTTTGAAGATGGTTCCGTGGATGTTGATGATGATTCAGTTGTTAAAAATTGCTAAGGTTCATTTGATGTAGAAGGTTTGCTACATTTTCCCATTTCAAGCCACCTCTCCATATTCGTAATCGAATATGTAAAAAAAAGCATTTTTACCAAAATAGGAGCGCTCTTCAGGTCACCTACTCTCAAGGAGACCAAAAGACCACATGAAATTATCTTTATTTTTGTCGGAACGTCCTTTTATTTCTGTCTTTTTTTTTTCTGGTCATCTTGCGCTTCTTTTTTCGTTGGTCTATCGGAAGTGACATCACAGTATCCATCGTTATGCTGGCTTACGATTTGCTTTTGAAATTGCACGTTAATTTTTAGACTCCTCCTCTTTTTTTTCTGTAACGTAACGCTTTTTTGGTCAAATTTGAGATGCCGCAAACACATTTGAGAAACCGCGCTTCGGTAAGTTACTTTGAAGCCACGTGTTGAATAATGTCAAACAATGACACGTCTCCTTTCCCTTTCTACCCCAAACTTAACCTTTGACCAGCCAAGTGGTCTTCTAAATTTTTGTGCATCCTTTGGCCAGGGTGTTGTTGCCAGCTGCAAAAAACCGCCAAAGAAGTCTGGTGTCTCATTTTGTTTGGGAAACATCGGGGTCGCTAAAAATTGAACCGAATCGGCGAAACAAACACTGCAAAACTTGAAACAGAAACCTGGAAGCGCCGAGAAACGAGATAAGAAAGAAAGGGGCAGAAGCTCAGATCCCCGTCTGACGTCTGTTGACTTATTAGCACGAGAGTCGTAAAAAGGGGGGGGGGGGTGCACATACGCTGGAGACTCGACTATGGATGGTTGACATTGCACTCGGGAGAAGGTATCCCCTTTCTAGCATCCTTCACGAAAGCTAGTGTGCGTAGAGCAGAGCAATAATTTGTCAATGAAGTTCACTTTCCGACTTTCCGTTCACTATACACATCACATATTCTGTTTTTTTTAGTTCATTTTCTTTTCGATGTTCATTTCGTTTTATTTGATATGAATTAAACATGGTAAATTATATATTACGCAACTGTTTAAAGTCTTCAAAGCAAAAATGATTTCCCCAAAATAATGAATTTCATCTTGACAATTATCGAGGGGGTCCGATTTTCAAATATTGAGAGGGTCCGGTCCTCAAATATTGGGGGGGTCCGGACCCCTTGGACCCCCCCGGCCGCGACGCCCATGATAACATTGAGCTTATTCGGACTTCGCGGAAAATTGCATCTCGCGTTTGAAATTTCAATCCTTTTGCATCTTGTGAACATTTTGATGTTTTGACAATTGGAAGTTATTTTGACATATGTTTTTATAGATTAGCTTATTTTTCGTTTAATTTCAATAATTAATGAAGGAATTATTTTGGAAGCCATGGCAACATTGAACTTACTCGGATTTCGCGGAAAAATGCTTCTCGCGTTGGAAATTTCAATCCTTTTGCATCTTGTAAATATTTTGATGTTTTCCACAATTGGAAGTTATTTTGACATATGCTACCTTAGTTTAGCTTATTTTTCGTTTAATTTCAATAATTAACGAAGGAAATATTTTGAAAACCATAACAACATTGAGCTTATTCGGAATTCGCGGAAAATAGTTTCAGTCCTTTTGCACCTTGTAAACATTTTGATGTTTTTGACAATTGGAAGTTATTTTGACATATGCTACTATAGATTAGCTTATTTTTCGTTTAATTTCAATAATTAACGAAGGAATTCTTTTGGAAGCCATGGCAACATTGAACTTAATCGGATTTCGCGGAAAAATGCTTCTCGCGTTGGAAATTTCAATCCTTTTGCATCTTGTAAATATTTTGATGTTTTCCACAATTGGAAGTTATTTTGACATATGCTACCTTAGTTTAGCTTATTTTTCGTTTAATTTCAATAATTAACGAAGGAAATATTTTGAAAACAATAACAACAATGAGCTTATTCGGACTTCGCGGAAAATAATTTCAATCCTTTTGCATCTTGTAAACATTTAAATGTTTTTGACAATTGGAAGTTATTTTGACATATACTACTTTAGATTAGCTTATTTTTCATTTAATTTCAATAATTAACGTAGGAATTATTTTGGAAACCATGGTAACATTGAACTTACTCGGACTTCGCGGAAAATTGCTTTTAATGTTTGAAATTTCAATCTTTTTGAATCATGTAAATATTAAAATATTTTGCCCAATCGAATGTTATTTTCCCATATTCCAACTTAGATTAGCATGTTTTAGGTTTAATTTAGTAGAAAATAAATAAATTTATTTTATGGGAAGCATGCCAACATTGAACTTGGTTCGTGAAAATTTGCTTCTCTGAGCTTTCAATCGTTTTGCATCTTATAAATATTTTTATATTTATGGCAATTAGAAGTTATTTTGACATGCTACGTCAGATTAACTCGATTAAATTTTTACTTAAATAACTAAAAAATTAATATTTTTTGTGTTGTTTAATTCAAGCTTATTTAGTTTTCCAAACATAATTTTGATTATCATTAGCTTATTTTCGGTTATTACTGTTTTTTGTGTGGGAGGGGGAGGGGTATTAAATTTAAACAATTGAGCACATAACATTTTAAAGTAGCTTCTGTATATGAAACAAAGTTGAATTATGTAATTATATGAAGTTGAATTTGTACATCATTTCATTGTCATGATGCCTGCTGCTGTTGTTGTCGTGTGCCAAGTAGGCTGGCAATTTGAGGTGCACTGCTTCACTTTTCCCAACTGTAGAGTAATTTGGTGTGAAGTCCGACTTCTACAGTACACACATGCCATAAGGACCCGTTTATAGGGGACAAGGACAAGAGAGAGAAAGTACGTCCATGCCCGAGCCGGGATTCGAACCCGGACCTTCCTATCGCAGTCAGACTTCTCTGACCACTAGACAAGGCAGGCGGCATGATGCCTGCTAAAGGGGGAATTTGTTCCCCCCCCCCCCCCCCCCCCCCCCATAAAAGTTCAAAGCACTCATGGCCCTGCAATCATGGATTTTTTTTTTTTTTAATGTAAGCTTTATGATTCTTGAAAATATACTTTGAATATAAAAATTGCAAAAACTATGCCTCATGTGATCTGCTTCTCTTTGTGATTGAGAATTTCAGACATTTTTAGGGAAACTTTCAATACAGTAGATCTGTTTGGTGTGTGATGGATTCATATCGGTGGAGAAGGGATATAAATGCTATTAAAGAAGCATTACAATACAGAAAAACATAAAAATAATTTTAAAATATAGAAAGATGAAGCACAGCTTCATCTATCCTTCAGTGAGACTACCAGCATCCCTGATTCAATTCAAAATGTATCATTACGCCCATTTAGTTCTATGGAGGCTGCCTTAAGTGCTGTGCTAAGTGCCTCCCCCCCCTCCCGTCCAAATGTTTGTGTAAATAATATTATTCAATGGATAAAAAGATCAGTTGTGCAGAAGGTGATAAAGGAATTGTATCATTAAAAATCAGTATTATGGTTAATTAACAAATTATTTTCAGGGATTTAGCAGCAGGCAGCTAATTTGCCTTTTGATGCTTCCTTGTGTTTAAATGAATGGTCCTCTCAAGATCCTCTTTTTAATCCTAACTGGTCCTCTTTAGTCCTCTTTTTGATTGAAATTGGTCCTCTTTTACCCTTTTCTAAAACTGAAATGTGTTGGGAGCCCTGCATTAGTTTCTAGAAAAGTGAAATTTTATCTGCACAATTGCATTCAATCCTCATTTATTTGGAGGCTTTGGTATGAACTTAAAGAAACGGTTTTGATTACTAAAATGCAGTTTCCTAACGACTTCTCTTTTATTTATTTTGAAGTAATTTAAAAACCTATTTTAACTTAAATTTTCCAAAATGCATGTTTTTGTAAACAAGTGCAAGGTTCTATTTATTAATTTTTTTATGAAAGTGGTAAAAACTAACCCCCCTCACTTTTTGTACTTTAAAACTTTGGGACAGTGGTGGCCACCAAGTTTTTTAGGTCTGGATTATTTTGCTTTAATGACCAAATATTTCTTAATCAAATATATATTTTACTGGGTGTCCTTCAAAGTCATTAGAAATCGTGGATTTCAACTATGATCGAATTTGGTACTGAAAAGTCAGGATTTTCAGGGGGGGAAAATGGTCAAAAAGTATCATATCAGAGATTTTTCTGAAAAAAATCACAGTATACATTTAAATTTTTAATTTGCATACATTTAAATTTTTACCTGAACACTTTTTTCTAGAAAAGAAAAGGAAATTCACAATAATTTCTTTTTCACAAAAATAAAGAAAATTCACAAAAAATATTTTGCTTTTTCGCATAACGGGGACTTAAAAAATGAAACCTGGATTGACCCCTGATATTACTGTGACATGTGACTTTGATTTCAGCATAGCACATGTTTCAACAACTTATAAAACTTTAAGTTTGGCTTTTACTGCATTGTCAAGTGATAACATAAATTAGAACAGAACTTCACGAATTTCATTCTACTGTACAGCTTGCCCATCGCAGTATCGGATCATGCAAAATCTTTCATTAAAAATTAGATTAGTGACACAACTATTTTAAGAAAGATTTGTGTTCATCTACAAAAAGTTTGGTCTATTTTTTTTTATTTTTAAAGAAGTATGCCTTAATATGTTTAGTACAAATTACAGTTTTACGCTCGTTTACTGTTTGTAAAATTGATTTTGTGTGTATTCTTAGACTTATTTATGCGTATGTATTGCACTTATGTCAGGTAGTGTAATTACATGTTTTTAATCGAATAGTAGTATTGCATTTTGAAAAAAAAAGTCATACTGGCGAGCTTTGTTATCGAAATTCCTGTATATCCTTTTTTTTTTCAAAATATTCCTATATTATTTCGAAAAATTCCTATATTGTTTGCAGAAAATTCCTATATTTTCCATCGAATTCCTATATTTTTTTCAGAAAATTCCTATATTTTCCTATATTTTTGTTGGCAAATGTCACTTCTATCCCTGTAGTTGGGAGTAACTAGAGCCGCTATATAGATAGGCCGACGCATCAGCTTAAGTTTAGCCATTTTGGATCGGATTTTGCATTGTTGCGCTGCTAGAGTTACCAGAGCAAAGTTTCGGGTTTCGCCAAATTTGCTGAAAATAATACTTTATTTAATAAAAAATTCACGTGCCGCTAATAATCGCTCGCAGTGAACAATCACCAAACACGAATACTCGCCAAAAAAAACACCGCTCAAACACACACTCAGATCCAAAAAGGCTGATCTTAAGCTGATGTGGCGGCTCGTATATATAGGGGCCTTAAGAGTAACGACTGTAAGAAAAGCCTGACTAGCCCTCACCACATATCATTTTAATCGATTTTTGTTTCCATTTTTAAAAGCACAGTTGAGCATTTACTGCTTGCTTTGTTATTTCCTAAAGATGTTTAAAACTTATGTGCCAAGAAATGTTTTGAAAATTTCTAGTACTGACATTGTACCAACACTACATATAGTGGCTCCGAAACGTGTTTGTACACCTGCGACTTTCAATGTAATAGGCCCCTATCCATTGGTTAAAATTAATATTTCGTAATCAGTATTTAATTATAAGATCTATGATCAATTTTTAACAAAACTACATGAAAAGTTTTAGTAAAATATTAAAACTTAATTTTTTTTAAAATACAAAACCAAAAAGTGCTGGAAATTTAGTCTCACAAAAGTCTTTGTACTCTTTAAAAAATGTCTACATATTATTGAATATTTTAACTTTTTATTTTGTTATTATTTAGAAGAATATCATTCAACATCCACAACAACATTTGAACGTCTGCAGATAGATTTCAATGTTTTTTCTTTTTCTTTTTCTTTTTTTTTTTTGTGCAATTTCTGAGTAAGTGTTCAACCACATTTCGAGTATTACTGCTTCTAGCTCTCTTTTTGTTTCCATTAGAGGCACTAAATTCCCATAAAAATTTTGGGATGTGTGGTATAGCTCTTTCCTTTGCTACAAATGAGTAGAAGTTTTGTCAATTTTCAGTTTTTTTAACGTTTTCAATAAAAATTCTCAAATAGTAAAAATTTTGTTTTCACCATATTTCTCCGCCATAATTCTATGATTTTATCACATGTGATGCATTTTTAGATGCATGGTGTGTTATAAATTAACTACTTATCGGGTATAAAATTTTAAATTTAAAATATGCTATTAGAAAACTTAGTGCAACTCTATGTTTGATTAGCATTCAAAACCAACAGGAGAAGTGCGGAATTCGTCCTTAATCACTGGTAAATATTTTAAAATAAGAACGAAGTTATTATCTCTTAACTAAAAACAGTCGCATGAAACGGCACTTCCGTAAGAACGTGAAAACAAAAAACAGTGTCATTGCAGGTGTTTAAATAAAGAAATAAATAAAAATAGAACTGCAGCATTTGGTTTACATTTTTCATACGAACGAACTCTCAGTCTGACACCTAATAAATAAGATAGAGAAAGTACTGAACCTAAGAATTTTCTAGACCAATGACCAATCGAACCCAAGCTGATGGCATGCGAAACCTCCTTGTGCTGTCCTTCTAGGTTACCTCTGTCACGTATTTCTACATTGGCAAAAGAAAAAAAAAATTATTGAAAATTTGAGCACAGACCAAAAACACGTAATTGATAGCTGCAACTGTTTCAACTGGAACAGAATTCTTTGCGTACACTTTAGTACCTCGGAACCCAAAGATGCCTTATGATATCTCGCACTGTTTGTAATATGAATTGATTTGCCCATATGATTCGCCTAAAGAAACAACCAGGGTTCGCAAAAGGAATTTTAAAAAGTAAATAGGCCTTCCTAAGAATTCACAACAATGCTAATACAGCAATGGAAACTGACGAAAACCAAGGTATGAAAACATTGTGATTAATATTAATTGAATAAATAGATAGCAATTATAAAAGAAGAAACAAGAATTAAGAAATTCGAGTGTTTAAAGTTTAAGGTTTCAAAATTAAAATTCAGGTTAATTGAATACGACAATATGCTCGGTTTGGTTTTCAACCAATGTCAGCCAACCTCGAAGCATGAAATGTCTTTCGTCACAAGAAACAGAAATAAATATAGTATCCAAAACAATTTTAGAAGTTTAAGTCTACTCCAACTGTGTGTAGTAAAAAGAAATACTCCTAAAGTAGCACGGAATTAGCAGATGGCCACGAAGGAAAAAATGCTTTCATTGTAGCAACACTGTAACAAGTAAAAGCGCCAAAATGCAGAAATTCAACTTGAAAAAAGCTTTTATTACCTAAAACAGTGAAGATAAAGACTCTCTGTTGTGTGAAAGTACAAGCCGAAACTTTCTGTACATCCACACCATCTTCAGTTTTTTGTTGAGTTATGTGCTGTTTAACCTTAATTTTGAACGCAGATGCAAAAAGTTTTCGCAGAGAAGATTTCAAATTTAAAATTTTATATGACACACCCCACGTCTAAAAATGCATCACATGTGATAAAACTACGGAATTATGGCAGAGAAATATGGCGAAAACAAAAATTTTTCTATTTTAGAATTTTTATTGAAAATGTTAAAAAAACTGGAAATTGACAAAACTTTTACTTATTTGTAGCAAAGGAAAGAGCTATACCACACACCACAAAATTTTTATGGGAGTTTAGCGCCTCCAATTGTACTTTCTCCGCGTGACTCATCATCGAAAATAAAAACATACTATTTTTACTAATTTTGGCTAAAAACATGAAAAAACAGCATTTTTTTCGAAACTTCAACCCAGTTGCGGCAAATCAAGGAATTGTTAGAAAAAATTCAATTTTTTTATGTGCTATTTGCTCCACCAATGGCACCTTTTCCGCTCTACCCATAATCGAAATTTTAAAAAAAGTTGTTTTTCGGCGCACCCTACTGTATATGAATGTTGTCCCTGAAAAGAGGTAGTTGTTATGACGTTGCTTTTTTTTTTTTTAAATATAAATCAAGAGAAAACAAACTATCTGGTATTATAATTGTATTTATAAGTCATTTAACGTTTTCAATTTTTTAAAAATGTATCTATCATTATGAAGCTCAAAATTTCCGAATTGCTAGAAAAGTAAAATTAATTTAGAACAGTTATTGTGCTGTATTGTCCGTAAATTATATTGTATTTAAAAGCTGCATTAAGAGGATGAAAGTGATAAAGTTTAAGAAATTATATGGCCCCTTTTTTGTTTTTACAGGTAGTTTTCCAAATTGCGTTAAAAGTTTTAGAAGCAAATCGGCAAGATCTGTTAGCTTCCCATGATGATGGTGAAGCTATGACGGTGCTCAGTGATTATTTAAGTAGTGTTGTGACTAAAGATGAACTTCCTTCTGTGATTTCTTACCAGAATTTTATTCCAGAATTTAAAAAGCGGGTAAATATGTTTTGATAATTAGATTAAAATATTTCATACCGTTCATTAGATTTTGATTTCTTAAATGGCATGCAATTTGGAAATTTATATCCAGATTGTTATTTACCATTAACTGGTGCCTTCAATGAGAATGCAATTCACTTTGCATATTATGAAATTGAAATAATGTTTGCCATTATGAATCCAATGAAAATCATTGTTTTCTAAAATGCATTTTAGAACTTAAATAAATTCAATTGCTTTTTCAGCGCATTCCTGTTGAAAAACTCTTAAAAGAAGCTTATGCTCAATATGGATTCATTACAAATAGTACAATAGAGCAACTACGCATGAAACAAAGGCTTAGAGTAGTTCAGGTAAAACATTTCTTTCTTTTTCTTTTCTTTATTTTATTTATTTATTTTTCTTTTTTTATGTATTGGAACAGATAAACAAATGAGCTAGATATATGTAACAATAAGCATATTTGGCAAAACATCAGCTTTATCCTTATAGTTATTAAAATTCATATTTTTATATTTATATGACTTCAATTTTGAATTTCATTCTATCAAGATTTTTGCAATCTCCTAGTCATTCTACTTATTAATAAAATATAAATAGACAAAGATCTAACAAAGCATTTTAATAAAAGTTTCTAATTGAAAAAATAAGTGGTTGTAACCAAAAACGATCGATTATAACACAATTTGATAGGGGTGCCTATAGGGGGGGGGGATTATGGCCATTAAGCTGTGCCATTAAAATTTTTGAGGGGATTTTTATTTATTTTTTACATTTATTTATTTAAATTTATTTATTTATTGATTTATTTTTATTTATTTTATTTAATTCTGTTTATATTTTATTTCGTTTATTTACTTAGTTTGTCTATAAGTGTGTGTGTGTATGTATGTCATTAAAAGTCAGAACTGCTCGAATAAAATAATAATAATAATTAAAAAATAAATAAATAATATTTTTAAAAAATAAATAAAATGAAAAAAAGAGCTAGAAAATAAAAAGGAAAAGAGGGTTGAGGTTTTTTTTTTTTGGTAGGGCAGGGGGGGGGGGCAGTGGTGTAGCTACAGTAATTGCCGCCTGGGGCGCTTTCTCAATTTGCCGCCCTTTCGTTGTGAAATAGCTAATACTTTAAACTCAAGACTTGAAATGAAAACTAGAAATTTAATTTTAAAGAAAAAAGACTTTTTATTTTCTACATACTTACAAAAGAAAAAAAGAAGGAGGAGGGCAGCCACACTAGGAGAAAATTGCTAAATTTACGTTAAAAAATCGAAAATTGAGGCAATTTTTGGGAAAGTGAAGGGAAAGGTCAAGTTGGGTTTGCTTCCGATTTTTTAAAAAAAAACGAAGTCTCGTTTAATGTTTCTTTGTTGACGTTAGGGGATCGGTGGACACCGCAAGGAAATGTTCCGAAATCAATATTTTAAAATGCAGCTTAGGCTACTTTGTGCAGAGGTTAAGAAAATCGGGAATGGACAGATACTCAATTCGAAAACTTTCAGCTCTGAAAATGCAATTTTACGCTATCTTTGGCAACGCAATTGCATGTGTATTCTCAGACAGTTCTAAGCGTTAGGGGAGGTAGGGGCACTGAGGCTCCTTATTGAAATATTTTTTAATTGAAATCAATTTTGACGGTATCTTTGGTGATTTACTGGATTGGGGAAGGTTCGGCTTCTTTCTTAGAAATTTGTTCAGCACCAAAGTCTCAAAAACGCAATTTTAGGCTATCATTAGTGACGTAAAAGGGTTCCTTAACACCTAATGGCACCAAAAATGTTGTGAAGCCAGGCGGCTCTCTAATGGAAACTTTTCGTAATTGACGCCCGACTTTATACTTCGTTTGATATTGATAATGTTAGGAGCAAAAAGGGATGGAGGGAGGCTTTTCTCCCAAAATCTTTCTTCGAGCTGAAATTCATTTTAGGCTATCTTTGAGAAGGAAGACTTAGCGAGCTCTCCCAGTCACATTCACGCACATTTCTGTCAGAGAAATTTCGGGCTATCTTTGGGAACGTTAAGAAAAGTTCTGAGGAATTCGGCTTTCCTTCTTCGGAAATTTTTCAAAATTGAAGTTTCTAAAACGCAGTTTCAATCTTTGGAGATGTTAGATGAGGGGAAAGTATTTTTCTCAGAAAAATCAATCAATTGTTTTGTGTACCATCCCTTCCCCTGTATTTTTCTTACTCTTGTCACCATTTTCTTGAAGTTAAAAAAAAAAAAGGTTATGTTTCACTAGGAGGTTTTCAAGAAACTCTCTTAAAATATAATGTTAACTCTTTCTTATAATGAAAGTTGGAAAACTTCATTGTTTTCTTCCTCCTGGAGTTAGCTTCTACGATCTAAAAAAAACATTGGTCCCATGACTGTTCACTGTTGCCCCCTCAGAAACAAAACAAGGAATTGTACTGATATGCTATCAAGGAAGACTTTTGAAAGTTTTTTTTAAAGAAATAAGAATGTATTGTATATAAGTAATTTCAATCTGGTAGTGACAAAAAAGTCTTACAATCCCAAGATTTTCTTTTTGCCTGCAGCAACAGATTAAAACCATAATTTCTTTATTTGAAAAATACGTTTTTCTTCCACATCATAACGGTTAATTTGCCGCCCCTCGAAATGTGCCACCCAGGGTGGACCTCCCCTCCGCCCCTCCCTAGCTACGCCACTGGTGGGGGGGGGGGATTTGTATCATTGCACTTGGAGGGGTGGGCACCCCTGTGCCCTCACACTTTCTAATTTTTTTCCTGTTACTTTCTAAACTGCCCAGTAGTAGAATAAATTCAAAATCAAAGTTAATGTTTTAAATTAATTTAAATGATTTATAAACACATTATTTGCTGGAAATTACTTCTCTCTTTTTAATTTTTCTCATTATACAAAATTTTCGTTTGATTGATGATTGAAATTGAAGATTAAAATAATTTTTATAAATGTTGAAAAAAAGGTCTCTAATTTTTAAATTAAATATTAAATTTCTACCTTGTGTACATGGGTGCAAGACCTTCCGTTTCAGGACGGATTTCCGTCTTGGACAAAATTTCCGAGACGGAGGTCGGGACGGAAAGAAATTCGATAACTTTTCTTCAGTTTTTACTAAAAAAAGAAAAATTGAGTGTTTGAACAATATGCTTTAATTCCTGGACCTTTCCATAACCACGAATTTACATCGAGATTCTCTCGATTTTCCGCCATGGGCTTGTTTTGTTTGCAACGTGCTTTTGGAGGAGTGGCTTTTAGACTTACGCCGTTTGTTTTTAAGTAGCTCTGTTATTTCCAACTCACTGCATTGCAGACCGCGGAGTTGCTCGCTAATTTTTCAAATTAATGGTTTTTCGTCTTTACTTTTTGCTATTTTCGATCATCCTTTCTTTTTTCTCATTTGTGTTTTTTTTTTTTTTGCAAACTTTACACGCATAAATGAAAATTATGTGCGCTGTTAAATTGTCTTTGAGTTGAATCTGAATCACCGGTTGAGTGTGATTGCTGACGGAATGAAATGTTTAGGCCATATCAAAGGGCGTCCATTATACCTGGTAAAACGGGAACTATCAGGGATTTTGAAGATTTTAATGAGAATGGGAATTCTGGGAAAAATCGGAGGCAAATTTCAAGCTGGTTTGAAACGCTGATGGGTAATTGTTCCTGCATTTTTAAAATGTTTCTGGTAAAATATTCTAAGACTTGAAGAATCACTAAATTCCAATGACTTTCAATCTAACACTCGCTAGAATGGAAATAGGGGGGGGGGGGAGAAATGAAACGAGAAAAATAACGGCAGCAGGAGTTTGCGAAAAAACGCTGCTCTTGCAAAGAGGGTAAGTCCGCAAATTAACCCACAATACTGAAGTCTTAACACATTCATATTTTGGAGAATCTAAGAGTTGGGGGGGGGGGGGGAGACTACTCAAGGGCTCCAGAATGAAAAATCGAAAATCTTAATTTTAAGCCATTTTTGAAGCAAGAAGTGGTTTGGGATTTCTCTTCTGCAAACTAAAAAAAAAATGTCAAAAATGTTTAGGCTGTCTTTAATGATATAAAAGTGGAGAGGGTGAGGTTAAAAAATAAAATCGGAAACTGGAGTCTTAAAAACACTAATCTAGGCAATCTTCGGTGAATTTATGAGAGATGGTTTCGGTGTTCTAACCTAAAAATGTTTTGTAGCTGATGCATTAATAACTATTTGAGGCTATACTAAAATGACTTAAAAGAAAGGGTATTTGGGACCCTCTCTCAAAAAAAGTTTGTAATTGAAGTCTTAAAACTTTTAAGCTGTCTTTGGCAATGCCAAGAGAGGAGAGTGGGGGTCTCTTTAGGCGAAATTTCGAAACTGAAGTCTTAAAAGCACAACTTTAGACCATCTTTAATGAGCATAGATGGTGGGGTTCGGGGTCCCGCTCCTCCTTCAAAGCTGAAGTATTCAGAACTCTGCTTTAGGTAATCTTTGAAGGATTTAAGAAGAGGGAATTTGAAGGCTCCCTCTCGATAAATTTTAGAAATTAAATTCTAAAAACTTTGGTGATGAAAAAGGGGAACCACAAATTTAAGTCAAATTCAATAAACTTAGGGGAAAGTGTTTGGGAGTGGGGGGGTCTCTCTCCCCCAAAATACTTCTATGCTGAAGTATTGAAATGCTATTTTGGCTATTTTTGAATGAATAAAGACTTTTAAGAATTCGGGGTCTTTCTCGAAACATTTTCGAAATTGAAGTCTTAAAACTTTGGGTTGTCTTTGGCGATGTGGGGAGGGAAGTTGCTCTTTCAATGGAAGACTGCCTTTAGTATGCCTGCTTCACACAAGGAGAGGGGGGGTATTCTGCTGCCCAGCCCGAAGAATTTTCATTTCTGAAGTTTTAACTTAAGCTATCTTTGGATAACTTAAGTGGGAAGGGAGTCGGAAGCTTCTGTCAAAAAGTTTCTGAAATTAAAGTATTAAAAGTTTTAGACAGTCATAACTCATGTATATAGGTAAAGGGGGTACGTACGGTTAATTGCAAAAAAAATTTGAAACTGAAACCTTAAAAACTCAAATTAAGGACATTTGTGGTGAACTTAGAGGAAGGGATTCGGGAGATGCTGAAATATTTAAAGCGCTACTTTAAGCTGTAATTGAGTGTCTTTTGAGGGACACAATTCGGGGGCGCTCCCTTTAGTGAGGATTCAGTTCCCCTATTGCTTTTTTATTAATGAATATTGGATAGTTTTCCTCGTTTAAAAAATATATCTACTCCATTGAAGCTGTTTTTTTTCTTTTTTTTTTCTTTAATTGCTAACTTTTCCACCTGCTATGATATAAAAGAATTCTTTTACAAATGAAGACCGGGGAGGGGAGCGATGGTGCCATTTAATTTAATCATAAATACCCTTCCCCCACCTTTCTTTCTTTTCTGGATTGTTTGCGCTATCTTGGGTAGATTTTCCGATCAGAACTGATTTATGTTGTAAAAGTGAAAATCTTATGTCCTAAGCAATTTTATTGCTGCAATAAAAAGGTTTACGATCAGTTAAAAAACTAATGGCTTGGAGCCCCGAACGCTTTTACCCCTAACATCATCCAACATCGTCTAAAATTGCGTTTTTGGAAATTAAATTTTGAAATATTGCCGAAGGAGAGTTCTTGAACTCCATCCCTTCGATAATGCATTTAAAAAACGTATAAATATTATGAAAGATGGTGTACAATTTCATTTTTAAAGCTTCAATTTCAAAATTTTCGAAGCTTCAATTTTAGAGAGGAGGAGAGCCAGCGCCCCCCCCCCCCCCCCTCTTTCTATAATATTTTTGAAGATCGCTCAATATTGTGATTTTGGGACTATCAGTTTGAAAAATTGATGTAAGAGATTCCATCCAGAACTTTACCAAAATGGCCTATCATTGCGTTTTGTGGACTTCAATTAAAAAACATTTCTGGGGGAGAGCCCCCAGACCACCTGCTGGTGTGTTTTTAGGTTTTTTTTAACTACGATATAAAAACGCTTATGTATTACAATTTAAACTAGGTCCATGTCTTTAGAAAATGTCAAAAGCGAAAAATTCAAAGTAAACACAGATTTCAAAACTGCCATAGTCAAAATCTACATGCTTATGTAAGAGAATGCTTACTTTTTAGAAACAATTAAAAACCGAGGATTCTTCAAAACAATAACATGCAATTTTTGAGGCTTTAATCGTTTTGTATTATTAAATTGTTCAATCATCTTAAGTTGCAAATTTGTTAAGCTCATAAACTATTCTACTGCCGTTTTGAAAATATTTGTTAAGTTTTGATTTTTACAATTAAATTGCTAATAGTGTTTTCGTCTGTAGCAGGTCACTAAATTTTAAATAGATAAACACTTAATTGGTTAGGTTTCATTTGCTTTCAAAATAAAACATTTTTATAAAATTCACATGTTTTTTGTATTTTTGCATGTTTTTGTTGTCCTCTCACAGGAGTTAATATGTTCTAATACTCAGGGGCGCCACAAACTTAAATCTTTGGGAGGGCTAGGGGGAGAATTCTTAATTTGTTGAATGAACTTTGAAATTTGCCAATTTTCTTGTCATAACTTTTAAATTATGTGTGTAGAATTTCATCCGACTTCATAAAAAAATATATAAAAAAACACACCTTTTGCAGTATTTTTAAATAATGGATCATTCAATGTGAGTATATCAATGCTTTTGACACCAGCAACATCATATTTTATAGGAAACAAAATGGTTAAAACTGGTATTTAATGTTCAAAAGAATCAGATTTTTTTCCTTTTTGTGATCGGTAACTCTATTATGAGCTATAAGTTTTCTGTCTTCATAAAACGCTTTTCACTTCCTACTATTTTTTGTAGATGTTTCTAACAACAAAAGAATAAGAACTTTGTAAAAACTGATATAAATATTTAAAAGGGGGAGGAATTGCTATGTTTCTGTTTGTTGAATTTTAAGCATAATTTTCTTACTTAATAAACTCATCAATTAGATTTAAGTATCTTTTGCTGTGTGTGCCTGAACATTTATGTGTGGGGATGAAGTTTTTTTTTGAATATGTTATTATCAAGCAAAATACTTCTTTTTCAGGAATTGGAAGACACCAATCGTAGAAATATTGTTCGAAGTGTTTTTTATGATGAACTAGTCAAATCTGTTTTTTCTCAACAAGAAGTAGATGACATTTATACATTCATTAAGGTAGTTGAATCATTATTTACTTCTTAGTACTGACTGTTTCTTGGGTATTGTTCTCGCAAAACTAAAATTTGTCACAAAACTATTAATTTTAAGTGTTACTTATCATGCTTCATCTATCAGATTGTTAGGTTTAATAATTAAGTTGTTTATTAATACTTTCAATGCAAATACCTAGTTTTAAATATTGTCCCCTGACATGTCATTTGGACAATTAAGGTCAAGGATCAACTGACACTCCCCCCTGGATTTCAGAAACATAATGTAATTATGTATTTTTTAAAAATGTATTTTATTGTTTTTTCCCTATGAAACATATTGTAACGGATTCCGGCGCAACTTCCACTTTCTTGAAATGAAGACACAGTTCTTGATAAAAACACAGGAGCTTTATTTACACTATGTACTGGAGAAATCGTTAACAACTGCTAAATTATTCATCAGCAATTAAGCAATTATCACACAACACCATAAACTCAACGTTTACTCACGTATTTACTTCCAAATACGAAAACAACACAGCGAAATGCCTCGCAATAAACAGAGCAAATACGCTCTCAGTTCGAAATCTCAATCGAAACTGCCCTCTTTATCCAGCGTAACGGTTTATATACACACCGAAAAGAAATCTGTCAAATATTCCACACGCTTCTGGAAAACAGTAGACCGTTATCAAATTTTATCAATGAACAAAAAGGAAATAGGGGGGTCGTATACTTTAGCCATATGAAAAGGGGTTATATATTCATTACGGGAAACTATTTACATGTTACGTTACTACAATAATTACTATTTACAGGATTTGTAACAATATTGAATATATACCTTTGCAATGGAAGGTTTGAAATGATGGACGAGCTCTCCACTGGGTACCCTTTTAAGCAGAAGAGTTTCTTTGAAGACAGTGGTTTCCATTGAGAATCCAAGTCTCTTGAACTATCTGGGTGTCAAGGTCCCAGAACATTCGTCCTTGTTCTATTCCTGATTAAAAAGCAAACTGAATCATAGTCATAAAAGAAATCAGCCGCATTTTATTTGAAATAATTAGGTAGTTCAATGTGGCATTGAAATTTAAAAGTATTAAACTTGTTTTTGACCTGTCTAAACTGCCTGATATCATTCTCCTAAATTACAGATAACTTATGTAGTCTGCAGACCCCCTTCTTTGAACAAAAGGCTTTAAGGGACCCCAACATGGTCAAAATTCTTTTACATCATTCTTGAGGCGTAATTTCAGCTAACTAATTAATCTCAAAGCCACTGTGCTTGAATAAATATTGGGGGAAATGGATTGCTGGTTATTATGGTAAATGATCTTCCATATTTATAAAAATAAATATTAGGGATTAAAAATTGTAATAAAAATAAATAAAAAGTAACAAATCATATTACATTAAATTCATACTAAAATTTCTTGATTAATTATTGATCAAAATTCTTTTTGCAGCTGAAATACAGCTGTGTTGAAACCACAAGTTTACCTCTGTTTCTGTACTTCTACATAGTTTTTCGTATTCTTTGAGTTTAAATATAACAGTGCAGAAAAAGTCTGTTCATCTTAATATGCTGTGCAAAACTGAATCAACTGTTATAAGGGTTTTCGAAGTGCAGGATGATCAGATCTGAGCAGTAACTCAAAGTTTGTGCATTCAGTTTTGTTGAACTGGAGTTTCAAAGGCGTATTGTATACAAATTCTAAGAAACTATCTTCAAGTGTAAATAAATGTTTAGCACTAGTGACTGTCATGTTGAACGGATCTTGAATCCAATTGCTGTTGGATATTCAGGCGTTCGATATTAATTCCTTTAACTGATTTTTAGATCCATTATATGTTGAGGCAGGGGTGTTCACCTGGGGGGGGGGGCATGGCACAGACTGTGCTATTGAAATTTTTAGGGGGGGAGTGTTTTGAGGGATTTTTTTCACCTTTTTAGGGGGTGCTGTTTCTTTTGAGGGGTTTTGCAATATGGAGGGGGCACCCTTGCCCTTATTGGAGCACCCCTGGTTGACCAAAACTTTTTGCATTTCATTATTTGAATAAAACAAAGATTGAGTTACCTACGTTGAAAACTGCTTTGCGGCTCCCAGTAATGACTCTGTGGTTCTCCAGGGATGCGTGGACGGTGGTTTAAAAACCCATGTTTTAAATGAATTCTTAATGTTGGAAATTCGATTTTCAACTGCTGAAAATATACTGGACGATTTTTATATTGCAGGAGGAGCAACTCCGCCAGTTGTACTGGAGCCCTACTGTAGTTTGCAATGGTCATGAGAAATATGATCCCACAATGCCTTTTTATGAGCAGTGCCTGATTGATTATGAGCTCTTTAGAATGTCTTTTAATCTTTTGCCCCCTTGGGGAAAAGGTGAAAATGCCAAAGTCCTTTGTGCTCGAATTTTTAAGGTAAGTTTAATTCAGAATGAGTTAAATTGCTATAGTGTTTAAAATAATTGCATATTGATTTAAGAATGTTCATTTTATTACCTGTTATGTATTATATTTATATAGTTAAAATAGTTTCCATTTTCAATGAAAGCGATTAGAATTTTCTATTTTTCATTGTTGCTCAATTTAAAAGACTATTTTTAAACTTACAGTGTTTTATAGTATATTCTTATAAAATATTTGCTGGTTAACTCATGTTTATGTGTGATTGAATTTAATTTTATGTCATTACAGTTGAGAAGTTATTTTTGAATAAAATAGGTAAAATTAATTCAAATTAAAATGTAAAACTTCATTAATTTCTCTTTGTATCTACAATGAATAAATAAAGAAAAAGAACAATGTGAAACAAGTTTCTGCTGCAAAATTTTTAACTGCTATTCTTCTCATGTAACTCAAATTTAATTTTATTTTTGTCTTTAGTTTGTTTTAATATTATATTTACATTTGCAAATTTTGATGTTTTAAATACATAACACATATGAATGCAAATATCTGCCCTCGTTACGTGAATGTTTGAAAAATGATCACTCCTCTGCTTGGATCGCTATGAAAATTGCGGTTCTTTTTCTTAGAATTCTTGACTGGTGTGTCTTCTAATTCTACATCCTAAGTAAAGGGATAATAAATTGACAATTATTGATGATAATAACGACTTGAAATTCAGTTGTGTGTTGCATTTGTTATATTTAAGTTATATAAACGAAAAATAGCTCTTTCAAAGCAAAGAATGGTTTTACTAACAATGGTGCAGCCAGAAGGTTGGTTTTGGAATCAGAACCCTGGCCTTTAACATATATTGCCATCCCTAATACAGTAGTTTATACAAATTTAAGGGAGGTAAAAAAAAAGAAAAAAGAAACCCACCCAGAAAGTAATTTCTGGTTGCGATACTGTTCACAAAATAATTATTTCATAAGCTGTTTTAAGATTTGTATGTAATATTTTTATGTACATGTGTGTGATGCACATCTTACGATCTCTGGTATAAATAAAGGGTACAAATAAGATTTAGTTCTCCTGTATGTGTTGCACAGTGAGCATGTAGTTATGTGTTTATTTTTCTTTTTAAATTTAATCATGTATAATCAACATGTTAAAAATGAGTTTTAAGTAAGTTTTAAACTGAAGGAAATATAAATTTAATGTTTAAAATTTAGTTCTTTACTTTTTTATGTTGCATTTATGATTTGACATGCTTTACGAAAAAGCTGAGTATGATTTTACATAATTTGTTTTTAATAGTTAATTGATGATAATCAAGATAACATGTTGAGCTTTTTGGAGTTCCTGCAGTTCCTTGCAGTTGTTTGTAGAAGTGATGTAGAATTGAAACTCAAGATGTTTTACTTATGCCATTTACTCCGTTCATCTTCTGATGTAACTAGTGACACAACTTCATTATCAGGTATATGATTATGTAAAGCTTTGTATTAATTGTGCGGAAAATAAGTAGCTTTTTTTTTTTTTTAATTGTCGGCATGTTAACTATCCATAGATGGCCAATTGTTGTTTATGATGTGTCTGCCTTATAACTACTAACCTTCCTCAAACTAAATGCATTCCTCATAGACCACACTTTCATGTGGCACCACTATTGGTGGATGCCATTACCATGAAAATTTTTACGCTCAGCTTCCCAGCCACATGGAGGCAGCTGGGCTCTTAACAATGCAAGACTGCACTGAGAATTGAATTTTGCATGAGTACTCAAAGCCAAACAAGTACTCAAGGAATCTTTTACATGCTGCATAATAATATGACTTGGATGCTGTCAATTTTCCGCATCTTGAAAATTCACCGACTGGTACCTGCACCTTTGGGCATAACTGGCCAATGCTAAACCAATACACCTCTCTGTTGGTGGAGATGTTAATTACGACCGATATTTTGGTTTCTACAAAAGATTGTAAAATTAAAGTTATTGGAGATATGTATTTTCTAGGCCTTTGTAATGCTCCTTGTGTTTTCTTCAAAAAATACCTTCTTAAGTTTTTTCCTGGAAAAATATTCTAAATTTTGTTATGTGTTTTTTAACTTTGCAATAAGTCTTTTCTGTGCAGGAAAATGACAAAACTTACTTTCATAATATAACTTGCGTTTGAACATTATTGCTATTTTTTATTGACTTAATTTTATTTTTATGAATTATAAAGAAAACAACTTCATGATGTACAGTACAGTACTTCATGTCAAGTGCACTCCTCCCTTGCCACTTTGTACTTTGACTTTCGCAGCTTCACTCTATCACGGTTTTTTCAAACATACTCAAATTCATTAGCCTTTTCTAATGAGCTTTTCTTAATTCTTTCCCACAAAAGAGTAACAAAATATTGTTGTGAAGTAAGGAAAGTTCTTCTAAGGGTCCCATATAGTAAAGCCAAATGAAAGGGGGATTTATACAAAAATCGCTATCTGCTTTCAACTAATGAACACTTACCGGGGAGTTTTATAACACAGTATTTATTGCAAGCAGATAACTGCATTTGAAAATAGTGTTCAACTTTTTTTTTCAAACATTACGCATTACTTTCAAAAGAATGCAGAGGCAGGCAAGAGAAATACTATGCCTCTCTTTTACTTACTTTTTCATTGAGAAAGTTGCACTATTTTCATATGTTATTGGTACTCTGTATCAACTGTGGGTGTATTTTACTACACAATAATAGTAATTTGATACTTAATAGCATCTAATTTTTTTTATTTTCTCATTTTGTGTAGTACATTGGGTGATGTGAGTGAAGTCTTGACTAAAGGTTGTTGTTTTATGTGTAAAGAGCAAGCACTTTATGCTAAAAAAATGCATTTATAAGGTTGTAAGCAAATTTTCAACTCTCTTGTAGGAAAATATTAAATTTATAAATAAAGAATCTTATGTTGCGGAAATTCACTTACGGCCTTAGAGTCTGGAATAGATTAACTGCAATAAACAAGGGTTTGTCTGTTCCATATTTTTGACCTGTTAAGTTTTGGCCATCATTTGTTTTTAGCATGAAACACAGTGTCTTTCATAATTTTGCTTCAAAAAGTTTCAAAACTAAAAAATATATAAAATGATAAATAATTCTTTTAAAAGAGGAATCTTAGCTCAAGTCTTTCATTTACTTTTAGGGGAGCCGGAAGAAGCTGCTGAGGCTGAAGATTTTTTTAGTAGTATTGAGAGTAATACTTCAGCAGCTAGTGATCCTTCTGCTCATTCATTTCCTGCACCATCAAATTTACCTGCCGGTAAGATCAGATTCGGAAATAATTTAAATGCAAAAAATTTATTATGTTACTTGATCATACTTTTAGGAATTCATTTTCGTAAAATTTAACATACTCATTTCAACCTGGACTGTTTGAGAAATATGTCACAAAGAAAACTATATAGGAAAAAATATGTGGGGAAACTCTCTTTTATTGGGTAGATATGATTGATGGATTTTTGTGAAGCCAAAAAAAAGGTCAGTTTGGATTAAAAATCCAACTTTAATTTCGAAAACAGACTTCTTTTTCAAGTGGTTTGAAACTAATTTACATTGAATTAGTATTGTTATTGCAGTCAAATTCGCTTTTACGAACCCTGATTTAACGAAACCCCATATTTGAAGAGTTGAAAATAGATATTTGGTTTGTTCAGTGTCAGTAGCATAACTAAGGGTTGGCAGGAGTGGCTTTCGCCAGTGGCGCAGCAGCCAAGGGGCGGCATTTCAACTGATTAAAAAAAAAATTTAAGTTTGTTTGTTTTTTGATCATAGAATTTGAAAAATGCTTTAAAAAAAAGAAAAAAAAAAACCTCGCAAGAGCTAGAGACACATATATAAAATCTACTGAGTAGGAACATTAGGCATCATTGAAAACAATTCGAAAAAAAAAAAGAAAGAAAATTACAATGCTGCCTCCTATTTGTCGAATCAATGTTCCAAAAAAAGAATTTTTTTTGGAGGTCACAATGACCTCCGGTGACTTCCCACGTGGGCGACCCTGAGGGGGGGGGGGCGCAATTTCTTTAGTTCGCGAGGGACGCCAGACCCCATAGTTACGCTACTGTTCAGTGTTAAGTCTATGGAAGCAGAACTCGCTTTTAACAAGCAAACCCCACTTAAAGCATGCATTATTTTTGTGATTTATAAAATTTCTATCGACTTACAACTCAGTTTATTATTTCTCAGAAAAATTCCTTTACATTTCAAAGTTAACCAAATTTGGTGACGTATCGTTAATCCTGAGAACTAACAATGACCAGGGTTACAGAGTCAGAGTCAAAGAGTCGTTGATGGACTGATTTTGGGGTAAAGGAATCGGAGTCAGGAGTAGAAGTTTTCAAGTTCCAAGAGTCTGAATTGGTCATATTCCCTCAAAATCTGTAACTCTGCCAGTGCTTGCGGAGTCAGAGTCCGACTGATTTAGGGGTAAAGGAGTTGGAGTCAAAGACCCCCCCCCCCTTTTTTTTCAATAATTCGTTTTACTTGTGTATCCCAGAATATTAGCATTTATGTTACTTCTAAAATTATATTAATGAATCATGCTATTAAAATTAGAAATTGCTTTAATGGTTTTATACTTCTTAACTGCAATGCTCTTCAAAACTTACAAAAATAATGAACCTATTTTAGCAATATTATGTTGCCTTCTTTAATTGGAGAATTGAATTTCAATTTGTTATACGGCATTTGTCATTGTTCAATAAACTTTTGTTCATGGTTATATCTAAAAAAAATTTAGCAGTGCTACTTATGTGTTTTCAGGATTTTTTCATATTTTACTCTTAATACAATTTTTTGATGCATTACAGAGAATTTTACTGCCAAAGAGCTTAAAACTTATTTGCTTAATACTTCTCTTCATTTGCCAATTATGAATCAGGCAAGTACCTAGTATTCTTCTTGAAATTATTTCATTAATTTTGACTTGCTGATTTAATCTTAAACTAGCATTTTTTCATGTGTTCTTGTAATTAATTTTTGTTTATCCTTCTCTGTCTCAGCCTCACCTGTTAGAAGCACTAATAAAAATTGCTGCTAAGATTAATAAAATGTGTTAATGCTGCACATAATTAGTTAATATTCTTGTTAGTAGATGACAGTGCTGAAGAAAGGGTATTTCATTGACAGACAAACCATAGCTTGTTTGCAATCTAATGAAAATTACATTTTCTGAAATGGAAAATGATGTGCTTGTGGATCGATTTTATAGTAAAAAACTAGAAAGTCTCCCGTCAAGGTATGACGAGTGAAAATTGCTTCTACTTTTCTACATTTGAACGAAGCCATTGCCTGTTTGGTGATATTTTGATGGTTGAAATTGTAACCCTAACTCCAGTGGATGAACCCTAAACTCCAGTAGGTAGTGTTCATTGTTGAGTATTTTTTCGTTTCTTCATTCCCCTGAAATGACACAGTCTTACCAGTAAAACAGTTAAGTTTCTGGATCGAGTTCAGCCTCGTCACGATAAAGCCTTTCCCTGCATGTTAAACATTAATAAAACATATTATCAAATTATCATGCCGTGGCACGAGTTTCATTGTTGAAGCACGCGGGTTACTCGATCACTGGCTATTATTTATATGGGGATTATGAAACACACTGTAAAATCCTTAAATACAGTTCATCTTCATCTATCCACACTGGGACCAAAGGCAATCTAGATAAACGGAAAATCTGGGTCATAAGAGTGATAAGTAAAACACATTCATAAATAAGCTGACTTATCTTTTATTACAGCAAAACAAAATGCTTAGTAACAAATGTACTTAGGATTGTTACTGGCAAACACTTTATCATTTTTAGTTCAGCTGCAGTGGTGTTGGACTGGCACTCCAAATATGCCATATTGTTTATTAGATGACTGTAATTTATTGCACGACCTAGTCAGGAGTTGTACATTAAATCGAAATAAGGAGTGAATATTGACGGTTCATAGTTACATTTTGGCTATCGTAATTTAGAATTATTATTTAAGCGAGTGCAAATATTTTTAAGCTGCACAAATTTGATCAGGAAAAATGGTGACTGGGTAAATGAGGTGTTGCTGTATTCAATACACTGTATCAGTATTCAAATCTTTCTTCTTCTGATTTAAAATGTTGCTATTTTAATGCCACCACTCCAAAAGACACTAAGTTTTTTAAAAATAAAGTTTTTTTTTTAAATAAAAAATGTGTATATTTATTTGTATGTGTTTTGAACTGATTAAAACAAAAACAAGATGAAAGAAAAAATGTATATATTATTCAAAGTTTGTCTTGGGTCTGTAGAGTTAAGTACTTTTTTTTAGTCTCTAAAAATTGTTTTATTTGTATTTTGAAGTGCAAATCATGATTTTTAGGAACGATTTATTGATCTGTGGAAATCTATGTATGATATGTTTGTCATGCATGAAGAAGAGCAAAAAATATATCATTGTATTGCTACAATTGGTGAGTAATATTAGTGTGATTTTTTATTTTGTTCAGTTTCGCATTACCACTTCAAAACTAAACTCGAAGTAACCAAATTACTCAATATTAAATTTCCGCCAAATATGTTTTTTTAAGAATAATTTAAACACATAAAATTTATTTTAAAAAATATATATACTGGCAACAATACCTTTAGGCACCATCTTGATCACTTTTTCTAGTATTTGTATGACTGGTTTAAGTCTTTAATGATTAGTGTAGAATATGATGGTTTTCTCTGGACCTTCTTCAAAAGTATCCCCACCCCAAAATAAAATTACCTGCCAATCCCTAGACTATAGCTTAAATGTATAAGAAAACAAAATGTTTGTTTGAATTGCATCAGAGCTGATATTATTACACGGGTTAATAAATTAATTTTAATGAGGGTGGATCAAAACGTCTGATTTATTAAATGAAATTCCTGCTCAATGAATTGTTATTTAATAAGATTTGTTTTTAGCAATTTTAAAATAATGTTTTGCTTTTATGTATACTTTTCATTGGTTGTGTTTAAATTTTATTTTCAAGCTTTGCACAATAAATTTAATTGCATCTTTAGGAGCACTTGTATAAACTGCAATGGGCAGAAAATATTAATTCACTTTGTTAAAATTTAGTATGGTTCTCAGTTAGAAAAGCTACATTGTTGCATATGCAAGTTTTGATACACTAAGATTCTGAATGCCTGAGAAAAAATTGTTTTAGTTCATTTGTGGTCTTTCCGTTAATTACTATTAATGTAATAACATTAACTTCTCTAATGTAATACAGTAGAGCCTCATTTTATGCAGGTTTATTTTACGCAATTTCGATTATACGTCGTTTAAAATTTGACACCTTTATTTTATTTTACGCAGATGAGTTTCAGTTTCACGCAGATGCTTCAATGCAAATAGATAAAATTTTCTCCTCTTTCAAAATCCAAACTCCTCAAGATTGCAGATTACACGTAATAAACTGCATTTTGGTGTGCTAATAATCGAGCTTGGGCCACCAGAGACATTTTATGTGATTGGTTCCAGAACTCTTTCCAGAAGTCAAGTTATTAAACTCACACAGTTCAGAACTCACTGGAAGCAAAGCTTTTAGGAGTGACAAAGGCGGCCAAAACCAATAAGGATATCAACATCGGGACACACAATCAAAAACGTTCACATTGAAATTTTTGAGCCGTTCCCTAGACAATAGAAATGATAAAGTACTTTTGTCGGATGTCTTTTCATCCATAAGCTCATTATTTTTTGCATTGAAAAAGGCATTCCCTGTAACGCTAAAACACGTGTCTGCTGTAATTTGCAAATTTGTGCTTCTTCTAACGTTGTTTTGTCTTACTTTGCTGTTCAGCACAAAGGTATTTATTTATCTTAATAGAAATGATCTTTCTGATTTGTTAGTGAAGGAAGATTCTATCTTGGAAATGACGCAAGTGGTCATGGATGCATTAATGCTCTGCAAAGAATGACAGAGAAAAATTCTAAATGATTGCCAAAAGACTATCATAGCCAGCTCCTCTTTATAAACAGAACACAAAATTAATTTATGTTTTCTTTATGCATGTTGTGCATAAAAACCGATATAAGTACACATTAAACTTATTATATAATTAGTTATCGTTAGAATGAAATAGTTTTTTTGCCTACGGAACCTAACCCCTATTTTAACACTACTGTTGTCTCAATTTACCCGGAATTTCCATGGAACATAACCCCCGCATAAAACGAGGGTCTACTGTAAAACAAGCCTTTGCTTTAAACTTTTTCTACTTTGAAAACGTAGTTCCTCATTGGTTAAAAGTATGCATATGTAGCAATGTTGCGTATTTTGTTATTTGACAGCGTTGATTTTCTATCTGAAAGTAAATTCTTTCAAAGCATTAAGTACCCTTAGCAAAAACATTTGTTTTCTAACTCTCGTAGAATACCCTCTACCTCATAAAGAGGCTATTTCAAACCTCGCAGTGCAATGTAATTCCAAATTGTCAGTGTGAACCTCTACACCACCTGTAAGTTTTTGCAAATAGTTTCATGATTTTTTTTTTTTTAAATCTTTTTATTGCACTTGCAGAATCAAATTACACTGTCTCACAACTTTGAAAATATAAATTCTTTACAAAACCAGATTCTAAATTTATCATGCACAAAGTCACTTAGTTGCACTGTTCTTTAAAATAGAATTACAGTAGAATCTCGAAACTCAGAGTCTCGGAAGTTTGTGGTTCCGCTTAATCCGAGGTGCTTCATTTATATTTGAAGTTTAAATTTTTAGTTGTTGAAAACATGATTTTCAATAAAATATTAATATAGAAATCTTTTGATACTAAAAAATTCGTTAACTTTATATAGTAAATAAAAAAACGGCATTGAGAGAGTCGTTTCAACAACACTCCCTAAGTGGCCCAAAAAATTCATTAACACAAGATATGGATTAAACCTTGGGAGATAATCACTAGATCTGCACAAAATTGATATTGTTTTGCCCCAAAGAAAGTTTTTACACTCCTTTTCGAATATCCGTTTGTAATAAAAAAAGGACCGCACCTTGTGCTATATCATAAGTGATGTCTGGAAGAATTTTCAGGATAATCCGAGTTTTCAGCAATCCGAGGTAACATGAGCCCCAATTACCTTCGATTTTTGAGACTCTACTGTACTGCAATTGAAAACCTGTTTTTAACTTTATTTTATGCAATATTTTCTATTTTCGGTGCAGGTACATTGCTACTTCAAATGGGAGAACTTGGAAGTATAGTTCAGGACCTTGATGACTTGGATTTGTATGGCGACAATCTCAGTTCCAGTGCGCAAAGCTTAAGTTCATTGCGATCATCATCCAAAACAGCGAACCAAGTTTCTAATGAAAGTGATGATGATTCTGTTAGTTGCACAAAGTCCAGCAAAACAGATTTTCAAACCCATCCAGAGCCTAATGCTGAAGAGCATGTCTTAAAGGAATGGGGCATTTCTTTTGAACAATTCCAAGGAACTCTTTATACGCAGCAGTTTTTAATCTCACAATTTGATCATCGGATAAATATATCCCACGAAATCGACAGTTATCGCAAGCAGTGTTTTGAAAAGATTACAACTTCATGAATACGTTTTTTGTATTTACTGCTGAAGTTTTATTCTAGTCTCTCTTTGAATAGTTTTTATATTTTAAATGTTGTTAGTATTGTCCTTTGAAAATTTTTATCTATGCTTTCCCCTGGAAGATATGGAATGTTCCGGAAATGTTTCACTCTTTTCTTTCGAAATTTTTAACTGATGAATAATCAGGAAAACATGTTTTTAGATTGTAAATAGATATTACATTGTGTTGCTATCCAAGTGTACTGAAATTTCTATGCATAGTGTACGGATGTAAATGCTTCAAGTATATGTGAAAGATTATTCTTATATGCAGTTTCTATATTGCTGGTTAATTGTTTTGCGTATATAATTTTATTCTCATAGAATAGGATTTAAAACTCTGTATGTATATTATGTACATAAAGCAATATAAAAATTATTTGTACAAAAATATTTCAAATGTACTTTTATCATATTTCACTTAATATATTCTTTGTTATGTGTGTGTGTTATTTTCATCTTTTTTTAGTAAAATCAGTTTAAACATTTATAGTCTTATTAATTTTGCTCTTAATTATGAAAATGAAAATACAGTGAAACCTTAATTGTCCAAATCTCTTGTTCATAATCTTGTTTAACTATATTCAGTTGCAGTGAATTCTACTTGCATATTTTTATTTATTGCTAAGTTAACAACATTACTTCATGGTCACCAAAGCTAGGCATTTCTAATGCAGGCAACAAATTATCCAAGTATTTCAATCACTTCTACCCCCCCCCCCCCACAAAAAAAAAAAGTTAACCCGTAATTTTTGCAAAACTATACATACTCCTAGTCTTGAAAATGCTGTTAAATTCATAGGCGATCTAAAAGTAAAATATTCCTTTATTTATTTATTTTTGTGATGACTGATTTATTTTCCGATTAAAATGCCATTTATTTACTGTGATACTCAGGAGAGGGTCATGGGTGTTTTTTGCACCCAAAAAAACCTATATTCTACCGTGTGACTTTTTCCCTCTCCTAAAATAGTCGTCTGTATCTGCCCCTGATGACATCCTATTATAATGAGAGGCCAAGGATCCAGCATATATATAATGCTAAGTCACTTAAATTCTTTTTTTTTTTTTTTTGACATCTACATTCATCAAAGTATCTGTAACTCCTGATTGTAACTTTTCATGGATGATCAGTGAACGGCAACCATCATCAGATGCATCATGTTTTTTTGTTATGTCCCAAAAAACTGCAAGTAGATAAATCTTTGCTTTAAAACTATGACCACTAAAGTAAAAATATCACATTTCTCCGGAAAAACCATTTTGTCTTTGAATAAATAAAAGAAACTGGTGTTTTCTATTCATCTAATTTTTTTGCAGTTTGAGCTGCAATTTTGAATTCTCTTTTCGGCAAAAATCAATAGAAATTAATTTTTCTATTTTAAAAAAGAACAGTTGTAAATTAATTTTTTCTGTAGTTGATATTAAGAAAGTCATTTTAATATGAGAATGAGTGACTTTTTTCAGGCTAACAGATCATTTACTGGTACATTAACAGAATAGGTACTTTGCATGACCTTGGGTATATCATAGTTTTGAATATATCCAATGGTGTTGCTGTGGGGGGGGGGGGGCGTTTCGCCTGGGTATCACCTGCCTGGGTGTGTTACACCCAAAGTGAAATTGCAAGTTTTTGAAAAATATAAAGCTAAAATGCATTCTTAAGACTACAAATTTGAAATTTCCTCTTTCCCACCCCACATTTTGGAGTGAATACTATACTCAGGATTAGGTTCATATTGCCGATACTTAGACCTAGTAGTGACTTCCTTAAATACCAAAAAACTGAACTCCATTATCTTTCCCTGTGTTTGAAATCCGTTTGAAGCAATTAAGGGGGCATCAATTTCATACACCCTCTTACTTTTTTGATCTCTCTATGGCCTGCACGTTTGCGTCGAGGGCAAGTTGTAAAAAGCGCTCATAGTTTTTATTTGTCTATTGTACATTAGCCCACTTAAATTTTCATTTTACACAAATGTAGTTTATGTAAGGTTTATAAATTTTATGTTTACATAGAACATAATTATTTTTTTTTGTGTGTGTGTTTGTGGGGCGGGGGAGGGGGGGACATAAATTACCGCCCCAGGTGCTACCCATGCTAGGTATGCCCCCGATATATTGTTGGCTCCATGCTAAACTAATGAATATGAAAAATCGTTCTTCAAATTCACTGATTTGACACGATGCTCAGAATGGGCTACCTACTGGTTATAACTACTACTTTAAATGATGGTTTTACTCTCAAAGTTCTCTACAAAAATTAAAACATTGAAAATAACTAATTGCCTCGGAAAAAAATTATTGTTTTGGCTCTCCTAAAAAGTACCAATTTCCATTCGTTAGTTTAGCAAGATGCCAATGAATCATGTTTTTTTTTTCCTGACAAGCGCAATATCACGAAGGCTTACTGTGTTATTTTTTTATGGTAGACATTTCGTAATCCGTAAAAAACATCCCTATTATCTTTGTTTTTTTCCCTCCTTGAAAGTGCTTTGGTATGAAAGCTTTTTTATGAAAATAATGCAAATAATCATTCAGCTAAATGCTATGTACATACAATCTTTTGTTACTTTTTTAGTTTATAAATAGGTGTGTATAACTGCTGTTAAGATTTTTTATAGTTTACTTCTTTTTGTACTGTACAGTTGTATATACATGATTGTCAATTTGCCAGCCACTTTTTTTGCTTTATTGAATGGCTCAATTTTTTAAACTTTACTGTTAATGTACTGTATATTTAAAAAATTTTATTAAATGTTTTGCTTATATATTTCCTTACTCAAATAAAATAGTTTGTATCTGTGAACAATGACTTAATTTGTAATAAGGGAGTCTATAAATGTTAGACTTTTTTTCATCATATTTGACCTTTCGCCCGCTTCGTCACAAAGTGTTACTCTTCACCTCCCCCCCCTGTCATGAAATATTACATAAAAACACCTTTTTATTTAAAAAAACCTTTTGATGTCACATTTTTTGTCACTTCCCTCTCTGCCCCCTTTGTCACGAACTCACAATTTTACAAACGCGCCTCCCCATCAAAGTGTGACATTTGTGAACAACTCCTAAGGTGATCAATCTATTATGTTCAAAATGGTTTATTAGTTTGTTTTTAATTTTTTGTGCTTTTTAAATTTTCATAAAGCTAATTTATACTCATAAGTCATTTTGGAGTAATTAAAAATTGAATTTGAAGTTTTTTTTTTATCATAATAAGTTCTGATTTTTTTTTTTTTTTGGACGGCGTTGTATTGATTGAATTTGAAGGGGTTTTTTTGTATCATAAGTTCTGATTTTGTTTTTTTTTTTTTTTTTTTTTGGGCTGCATTGTACTGAAATAAAATTTTTAAATGAAGAAATCGGATTTAAGCATTAAGAAAACAGTTGTTTAGTGTAAGGATAATTCAGGGCCTGATTACTGCAAAGGCAAGCTGGGCAGATGCCCTTGTGACATTTTTTTGATAACTTTGCTTCCCTGATCAATGATAAAAAGTCAAGAAACTGAAAAATATTGTAATGTGTTCCTCACTGCAAGATTTCTTCAGTGTCAGCAGTTTACATGTTTGACTAGAAAAAAAGATGAAATTAGTTTTCTAGTCATTAAGTAAATCCTTTGTTGTTTTACTATTTCATAGTATTTTAGCTAAAATGTTTGAAAAACATTTTCATAAAGTAATTTTGTGATATTTTCATGTTTCTGATTATAAAAATAATCTATGAGGGGGATCTGCCACAAAGTGTGTGCCTCGGGCCCCGTACTGTCATAATCGAGCTCTGGGATAGTTATATCTTTATAGTAAAACCAGTATTATATATCAACTATGAGGTCTTTTTCCTTTTATCTCACGCAATTTTTTAATGTTTAAAAGATAAATGTAATAGTGTTTGAGAGTTAAAGTGCTACTCAGGGAGCTTCCCCTTTCTCCCCTTGTTTTTCCAAACTACGGCCTCGTGCTGAGCCTTATTTGAAGATTTCTGAGTACCTTCTGTTTTTAGTACTTTGTAGCTCCGTGGTAACAAGTTTTTCTCAGCCCTCTGTCTCATAAGAGGTCCTTTTTTACTGCATAAGGATGAAGCAGTGTAAAAATTAGCTATGCAAGTAAATAAAATTCTTTAGAGGTTGACTAACAAATTTTACTTTTATGCCAGTTATAAATTTGCATAAAAATAATATTTAAGCCAAACTTTGCAATAAGTGTAGTCAATATAGTTTCAAGTTTTCAAAGAATCCCCTTTATAACGCATACAAGACCGGATCTAGACTTATAGGAGCCATTAGCTGTTTCAGGCATGGGGCTCTTCTTTTGTAGTCCAGAAACCTTTTTTATGTTGATAGCAAAAAGGTCATTTTTTAAGTTTCTTCTCTCACTGTGTGTGTGTGTGTTTTTTTCCCTCTGATATGCAAAGCCTTTTTATTTTTTAAATGCTCTTGCTGTCTTTTTCAATTGGCCTTGGGAAAGGGAGCGTATCAGGAGAGTGATGCATGGATGTCCTTTAAGCAGAGTATAGAATAGAATCTCATCAATTTTAAGTGATCTGTGGTTCTCTCACGTATACATTAGGGTGGTTCAAAAATGCATGTGAAAAAAAAAAAGTTTCTCCTAGATATCAGATCAACCTTCAATATTTTTAGACTTGTGGATAGCAATATACTGGAAGAGTTTTAGCTTCCTATTTCAACTGAAAGAGGGTGCTCAACTCCCTCCCCTAAACGTATGGGGAGGGGGTAAAAAATACAATGAACTGTAAAAACAATGCTACATATTATAATATACACTAGTAATATGCATATACATTGCAATAAAATCATTATTTAAAAAAAAAATGCTGAGGAAATGAAATGTTTCTAAATTTATAGCATTTTCTATGGTATGGCTAATGCTAAATTAAGGGGTCATTGAACACCCTCTTATAATTTGAGTAAGAAGCTAAAACTTTTGCAGCATAATACTATTAGTAAGTGTAAAAAAATAGGGTTGTCCTGGAATCGAGCTGAAAAAAAGTTTTTTTGAACCACCCTAATATACATACAGTAATTTCTACATTTCAAGGCTTTATAAGTGGTACACTATGGGGAGGCTTCATAAGGGGTATTTGGAACTGCAAAATAATAATAATAATAATAATAAAAATAATAATAAGCAACCAAATATTTTTTTTTTTTTAAGGTATGCACTATTTAACAACTTAAGATAATACAGAATAAAAATTGTTTTGGTTTCGACAAATCGTTATCATTGAGAGAAAGGAAATCCGAGAGAGGAGAAAAGATAACCTCTCATCACTTGCTCACATTAGCTTACGGTGTAACATATTCAAAGAGTACAATTTTCTCAATTTTTCAGTGCAGAAACAAGAAAAAAAGTATAATTTTAAGCTTTGTTGGTTTTTCAGGTAAAATAAACTTGAATTTTTCCAGTAGAAGTTGATGATAAAAATTTTTGTATGTCAAATGCTTTTCTAGAACTTCTCACAGTCGTCTCTTTTAAAATAATTCTGGGTATTGAAGTGATTAAGTAGTGCACTTTCTTTTTTATAAAGCAACCCAAGCCAAGTTTTCTAAACTGCATCTTGGAGCATTATCATGAAAAAATACCTTGTACATATTCTTTTATTAACACTTCCTACAGTATTTATATCAAAGATGCTCTTCTACTAATAAAAAGTTTGGCAATTTTTATTACAATAATGTTTGTAGACATTGAACTTCTTTTATAGATTTGATTGTACTTAATCGCGTGACGAGTAAAAATGTTAAATCTTTGAAATTCATTTTTGTTTAGATCTTTTATTGAAGCTGCAATGAGTCAGTTTTATTACTCTTTGAACAAATAAATGAGTCTCTAATTGCAGCATTTGAGAGTCTTTAATAGCAGTAGTTTTAGTATTCAGTTTTGCAATGTTGGGTGCATTTTCAATTGTAGAACTTTTCATTCTGAAATCTGATTTATGCATTGAAATCATATGAGGTAGTGAAAAGAAAGGGCTGTAAGTAGCAAAATGAAAAATTTGGAGACAACCAGTACAAATGGTAGGTGAACCTCTCTGTCTTGGGGCAAGAGATAGTACTAGTAGCCCTGGTAGGTACTGCTGTACAGCATGATTTAGAAAACAAAATCAATGAAAGCCTACCTAGGAAATTATATTTAAACAGGTTTTACTCAGAACTTGAAAATGTCCACTTAGATCCCTTTACTTCTCACTGCCTCATTTGTTGATTTTCCATTCTTGGAAAAAATTACCTATTTGATTCTCTGAATGTAAATTTTATTGACAGAGTTTTATGATTTTTAGAAATTTAGTTGATGCTGCTGGTCAGCAACTGATTTTTTTTTTTTTTTTTTTGAAAATGTTAAATATTATTATTGAAATAAATTTCTATTTTTCGTTGCTGTTGATTTTCTGAAATAATGTGTGGCTATTTTTAAAAAGTGCTAGACAGTAGGATATGCATTTTTCTTCATTTAAAATGCATAACTACTTTTTGGAGTGAATAATACTACTAGGTAACTACAATTCTTTTTTTTTTTCCATACTGTTTCAAGAAAACTCCTCAAATTATCATTTACTAGAGGACCCGACAGACGTTGTTCTGTCCAAACTTCGTAAATTGAAAAGTTAAAAAAATTCAATAAACTATCAAGTGTTTGAACCGTTCTGTTGAAAAAAATGTCAGTGGCTAAAAGTACTTCTTTTGACTGAAGGACATAACCCCATTGTTTGCTTCTGCCACTATCAGCAAGGCCATGACTGAAGTACATTAGCCCTTGGTCTTTGGCGTCCACAAATTTGGCGACAATTGGGAAAATTGCTAAGACTCCTAGTTTTTAAACTCTTCCCGCAATTTCTACATTGTCTGGGGGAATTATCATACCGTAGATCGTAAATATGCAGAATTGGCGAAAACATTTCCCCATTGCTTAAATTCCGACGCGCCAAGTTTGTGGACCTTTAAGAAATTAAAATGAAGCAAAGCTAAAAGACGTAACCATGGCAATGCCAAACAAAACATCAGTAATTTTAATGGAGATTAGATTTATTCAAACTTTATTTTTAACGGCTTGTAACTTTTTTCCCTTTGGAGATGGAAGGTTACTTTTTCGACCAGAGGTCGAGATATTTCTGGAGTAAAAAATGTCGCTTTTTCCAACGGTGTCAAAAAGAAAACTGTGGGACAATTCCTTCACTTTTTATTGATAGATTTAATGAAGAAAGTAGTGCCAAAATTTCAGCTAAGCCTAAAAAAGTTTGAGATTAAAACGCAAATTGCTCCCGTCGTAATGAAGTTAGAGCATTGGAACAAATTGCTTAGAACGCGGAAAATTCTACCCTTTTCAACGATGTAAAATATTAATGTATGCAAGTAATTTTTCACCCCTTTAATAGCCAATAATAGGCAATTTACGTGAAATTTAGGTCTAAATTGGAATAAAAAAAGAACTACTTATCGGATTTTTTTCGAATTATAGCCTATGTTACTCAGTAAGAAGGCATCTTTCATACAATGAAAGAATTTTTCAAATAGATGCATTGGTTCTGGAGATTACCTCGAACATATAAACACACAAAAATTCGTTCTCTCTCTTCATAATATTAGTAAAGATTTATTTATTTACTATTTTTTTTAATGATTTTCGAAGAATGTAAAGATTTGATTTAAATGTTGTTCAACTTCCATTTCTAAATTTTATTGAATTAAAAGTATTTACGTTTTCTTTCGAGCCCAATTTTTCAACAGAATTGTAACATTCTGTTTTTTCAGCTTTGTAGTTACCTAGTTATAGTACTCAGCCTGTGATTTAGGCTTGTTTGTTTACTTATAGGGAATATTTAAAGAGCCTTGTAAATGTAAACCATACCAATTCATTCAATTTTTTATATCAAAAAATGTCCCTTTTCTAAAAGGTAATATTACATATAAGTCATTTTTGTTTTATAACTCATTTATGTGGAGATAAGTTTGTAGGTGTTTTGTACAAACATATTGAATTATTTTGTTTATTCTTTGAAGAATTCTTTGTAAAAGTGTGAAACGCTACAGTTGCTGTGCAATCGGCAAGGAATTTGAAAGAATTATAATTTTTATCTATGTTGAGCTGTGTAAATAAAAATAAATATTATATTACTTTTTTCATTTTTGTACTTTTGTTACTCATAATGTCAAAAACTTCTCTTTTATCGAGGAGAATAATTACAGCCTCGTTAAAATCCCCAAAAATGCGAGAAAGTTTAGAAAGATTTGCATCGAGCTGAAAATCGGTAGAGACCTTAAATGCATCATTGTAAATGAATTGTCAAAAGTCGCCATCTAACCTAGTGGAGCTAAAACATTTTATGCAAAGTTAAAAATCAAAACAGACAAAAAAAATTTTAAAAATTGGCATGGAGCTGAAAATTGGTACAGACCTTAAATGCATCATTGTTTTTACATGCAGTATCAGAATATGGTACTACGAGAGCGTTTTTCAAGTGAGGTGAAACAAAAGTATTGAAATCATTTGAAAAACATCTGGGTTTAATTGATTGCTCTTAAGTAATCAAGTCGAAAAGTTCTTCTGGAGATATCTTTCTCGTAAATGGAATTCGCTTTCATCTTGCTGTGTATGGAGCTTTAAAAATATATTAAAAAGAACTCCACAGACAAATATTTAAATGGCGTGAAAAAGACACGTAACAATAAAAGTTATCCTGCTTTTCTCGAACATCTGCTTCTGCTTATAGTCATTTATGTCATATATACTTACAAGTTCAAGTGTGGTTTGGTAACACACTGGACCCTGAGAACTGGGAATGAGTACTGAAAATCAATGGTTTGGATCAAATTTAGTCTTCATGTGCTCCAGAAAAACTACTCAACATTTATTTTAGTTATTGCATGAAGGGTTGTTACTTTAATTGTGGCTGCAAAAATAGTCAGATTGTTTTGTTCTTAAATATATAGTAATTTCCAAGGCCAGTCTTACTCCAATGTTAAATCAAATTCAACAGATGCTGATGATGTCGCTTAAGAAATATGATCCATCTTTTTTATTTGAGCAATCTATAAGAAGTTAAGGACCAAGGAGAAGAACATATCACGGATGAAAGATTTGAAGAATAATTGAAGCACATTTTAAAAAATTAAATGGAAAACTGTATGATAACATTTTTGTCATTGCAACCTGCACTTCTAACAAGACTACTCTCCAAATAGCTGCTGGCATGGCTTGTGAAGCATAATATATGAAACCTTTAAACGAGTGCAAAAATCATCCTGAAATGGCTTCACGGATTCCAATATCTTATTGTTGACCAATTGATGCTGTTTGCTTGAGAAGAAAAAGTACCTGAACTGTTTAAAGAATGGGCTTCTTTTTCTAAAGTAAGTAAATTTTTCTCATTCATGATCCTTCACATATTATGGGCATGCTTTTAAATTGCAATAGATCCTCGTTTATCCAGATCAAATTTGTTGAGTTAAAAAAGAATATGTTCACTAAAAGAATTATTCCAAATTACGATAGCAATAACGGAACTATGAATGCGCCAAATATTTGGTCTTTATTTTGATTAAATGTACAACTCCTGCATGCTTCGCACAATAATTGTAGTACTCTGACACTAACGAACAACATGGGGTATTTTGGAGTGTTAGTCTGACATCATTGCAGCTCCACAAAAATGTTAAAGGCTTTGGAAATATCAATCCAATGCAATTTTGTTACAAAGCGCCGTTTTTTGCTGCAATAAAGGATGAAGTCTGCTTATTTACGAATGGGGTTTTTTTTCATTATCCGGATTGCCTTTGGTCCTAGTTCAGGGGTGCCCACCTAGGGGTGGTCATGGCACAGACTGCCTTTGAGATTTTTAGGGGGGTATTTTTTTTCTTTTAAGGAGGGTTCTTGCTTTTGGGGGGTACGCCCTTGCTTCAAGGGGTTCCAGTCAGTTCGGATAAACAAGGTTTTACTGTAGTTCTAAATGAAGTAAACTTTTTAAAAAGTTGAGAAATAATAAATTATACGGTCCTCATATGAGGCTTGTATAAAGAGTAGAAAGGAAAACTTGAGGGGGAAAAAATATTTTGCTACTGCCCCACAGTTATTTCTATTAAATGGTGAAAATGTAATCATATAAAATTCATAATTCGATTTCGGGAGGGTTGAAGCAGATTTGTACCTCTTTTGTACAGATTGCGTGGTTTGCAAACTTTGTACGCACTTATTTCTTGTGATAGCACAAACCATTTAGGAAATATTACTAAAAAAAATTTATTTATTTATTTTTTTGACCTTTAACCTTGCATAAATTTTCCTAGCTCAAGTGGCATTGATGGAGACTTTTTATGTCTCACTTAAAATGATGTTGTTTAAGATCTGTGTCAATTTTTTAACCTTTTTTTTTTTTTTTTTGACCTTTGACTTGTCCTCAAATTTTTAGTTCAAGTGGGAGATGGATGGGGACCTTTGCTGCGTCTTTTATATATACTGATGTACTTAAGGTCTGTAACTATTTTCAGCTCTATGCGAATTTTTCCAAAAAAAAAAAAAAAAAATATTTTGACCTTGAACAAAATTTTAGTTTAAGTGGGATAGATGGGGGACATTTGATATGTCTTTTGTAATGATGTATTTGAGTTCTGTGCCGATCTTCAGCTCCATGTGAATTTTTCTATGGAACTAACGTCGGACATTGGATGACGTCAGAGGCTCGATCAGTGATTTTGGCTATTATATGCAGTGAACCTTCGATAACTCAACACCCGGATAACTGGACTCCCCAGTAACTCGACATTCATTTTTCTTAATGTGTGGGTGAAAATCTTTCTAACTTGACCCACATTTACAGAAACTCCTATTAGTCGACACTTAATTGTTATTGTAGTCCAGGTTTTGCTACCAACATTCTTTCATATAGACCTCATCTCAGAATTTTACGCTGCAGTTTCTTGGTCAGTCAATACAACATGCAGTCCTGGAAAGCTGTAGCGAATTCCATCCTTCATCCAGGGGTGTCCAGTCACCACACTTTGTGCTGTTAGTGTAGTTCTAAAAGGGTAGGATAAATGTACTCATGGAAGTCCTTTAGAGAAAGAAGACACCATGACATGTTTTGCACAAACTGCTCACATGTTGTGAGCTGGCCCTTTTATCTTTAACAGCTGACTGACAAGAAGCTTTTTCACCGCTTTTCAAAAATTATGGATTTATTCCTCATGAGGTACTCAAGTAGTATTAATGATTTTATTATACTTTTCAAAAAAAAAGAAAACGAAGAGAAAATTTTATTTAGGAATTAATTTTCATAATGTGAATGTTAACGTTAGTAAGTAGGCGAGATACAGATACTTTTTAGGAATTAAAATAATGAAACCTCTATAAGTTGACATCCGCTTTAGTCGACATGTTTTCATGTTCTCTTGGGGTGTCGAGTTATCGAGATTCTACTGTATATGAGGATTTTAGGTTACATTTGGAGGATTCAGCTGGTCACACTCTATCTACAAGAAGCAGGTTGAGCATTGTTTTAGAACTTCTGAAGCTTATACACTGATTCTGTTGAGTACTATTGTCTACCATCAGCACCAATCCCATGAGGAAATAAATGGGATGCTTCCATTTATCGTCTAATTTTTGGTGGAAAAGAAGCACGTTAGGGTAAAAAGGGAGTTTCTTTTTATTGTCTAGTGTTTGGGTAAAGGGAAACACGTTAGGGTAAAAAAGGTGTTTCTTTTTATCGTTTACTGTTTAGGAAAAAAGTAAACACGTCAGGGTAGAAAGGGAAGACCAGGCTCTAAAGTTGAGTTGCTCCAGTTGAAACATTGAAATCATGTGTTTCCCATTACCCTAACTCATCCTATTTTTTTCGGTTGTCGTTCTTTTACTTATGTCCCAATTAATTCAAACCGAAAGAAAAGGCTCGAAAGTTGAAGCATTGAAATTTCCCTAACTTGAATTCCCACTACCCCAACAGATTTTCTCAGTTTTTATACATTTATTTTACTTATGCCTTAGTTTATCCATAAGAAAGGGAAATAATTAATTTAAATCATTGAAGCTCTGTTTCCGTTTACCCCAACTGACATGGTCCGTTTCACAGCAGCAACACATTCGAGGCAGTGAGAAGTAAAGGGATGTAAGTGGACATGTTCAAGTTTTGAGTAAACGCGTTTGAAAATAAGATCCTTTGTAAGCTTTCATTGAAAAAATTTTCTAAATCATGCTTTATAACAAAACGTACCAGGGCTACTAGTACCACCTCTTGCCCCAACACAGAGGAGAGGTAAACCATTTCTTCTGGTTATCTCCAAATTTTTAATTTTGGCACTTACATTCTTTAGCTTCTCACTGCATCAATGTGTTGCTGTGAAACGTACGGAGAATATTATCATTAACCCTTGATTCGCCCGAAATATTCGATGTATCACCGATGATTTTGCTACTGGGGTAAAGTGGTCATAAAATCCAGGTTTATCAACTTAAGTGCATAATAAATATAATATTTTTTTTAAACAAATATATTTTTTTAAGTATTTTTTTACATTACATTAATAAAGAACATAGTACATTGAATTTCAGGAAGAAAAATATTGATTTAAGTAGTCTTACACCACTTTCTTTTCCCTATGTATTTGTGACCACTTTACCCCATAGGCTGAGGGGAAGTGGTCATAGTTAAAAAAAGATGTAAAACCATTACAAATTATACTATTTATAGGGTGTACAAGTAGTAGTACAACTTAATTCGGTTCGTTTCTTTTCTTAAGAAATGCATTTATTTGAATAATAAAATAAATTAATACATTATTCAAAGTATTGTAGAACTGAAAACATCCTGAAAATTACGCAGTGAAGATTATTTTTGCACTTGTTCGATTCTTCGCTGAAATGTAACATTTAACTTTCTTCAAAAAGACGATACAACACATAATAAAAACAGACACTAATCTTGGATTAAAAAAATCTATTTTATTCATATTACTTTATTTTACAAATCTATCTAATAAATATTAAGATTGTTTTTGAACATCTATTTATCAAATGTAATTTTAACACAACAGTTTTGATTTGGTATTGGAATCCCATTATGTATACAGAAAGGTAGCAAGAAGTGGAGAACTGAGCTAGAGAGAAAGCTTTGAAGACACAGAGCGAAGCAACACATTTTAAGTCCAACCATGGGCAACCATCGATTAGTCAAGTTAGTAGGCAGTAGTTATCATCATCAGTTAACATCACAAGTCATCATCACTGGTGAGTAGTCATCATAAGTGTTTTGTCAAAATCGGGAATTATTCATAGTCATCTTCTATGACTGGTCGTTATCAACAATTAATCGAGACATTATTTCGTTCTCATAGTATCTCATTGTCCGTAGTCACTAGTATGTCATTATAAGTCACGTCACAATATTCACATCCAGATTGAAAAATGTAAGAACACAACACTAATTAGTCAATCAAACTTTTTAGTCATTCTTCAATATTCACATAGTAAACAAAAAGTCTTTTTTTTTTTTTTCAATTGGCGTCAAAAATCAATCACAGTTTTCAAAATAAAATAATCACATTTTCTTGGAAATTAAAAGATAAATATGTACAGTCATAACAAAATAAATCTATATACAGTATGTACACTATGCACAGTCATAAAGAGTTAATTGATACAGTAACATATGCAGAAAAATAGCAAGCTTTTTTAAAATGTTTTTTTACCAGCCGCAGGTTTTCGCGGCGGTTTTGGTGGTGGAGTTTGTGTGGCCACAGAGTTTTTGCCGTAATTTGGTTTGCATAGAATAATTAAATATAGGCATTTTTGGTTGTTGATTTGCGTGGCCACATGAATTTTATTAACCACCGGCTTCATGCGAAGCATTTTGAAGTATTTTCTGCCATAGTCTAAGGCGTGAAGAAATGATAAGGCCGAGATGCTGAGAAGGAAGCCAGCCATATCATGATATCCAATATAGTTGGTTAGTTTAGCTCCAAAGTAGGAGTTGAAAGAAATGAGAAGAAATAGAGTAATCGACATAGTCGACATTGTAAATCAACTTAAATAACTTGCAGATTAATCACAAATCAAAGCAGTTCAAACAGAACTCAAGTTTTCAAATGAATGAAAATAAATTCATCTAACTAATCAATAATGTTAAGACTGCAATTGTTGTTGCCAATAAAATACATTGAATGGACAAGACAACAACAATAAAATACATTGTTATATGCCGATATTCTTAGTGTAAAAAATATATTGTTGCAATAATTGAATTTCAAAAGACGACAATAGTTTTTGAATAATACTTACCCGGTGTAACCTGGGATGGTAAACATGAAAATCTAGATCTATCTATGCTTTGCAATTTCCCGCTAAGTATGAAACAGTATCGAAAAAACAAGCAATTAAAAAAATAAGGAAAATTGGCAAATCGTATAGAAGACTTTTCCGTTATAGGTACGTCAGTTGGCTTCGCGAGTTGTTTTCTTTCTTCCTTGGGGAAAAGTAGAAAAATAGCGCTTTTTCATTGCCTTATCTGTTCTTTTTTTAAATTTTATATTTTAATGGAACTATTTAACATTGATTAATGATTCGTGGGGCTTTTAATCTCGCATTTTTATTTCCGAAGATTATTTCTACAGTCGGTAAACTTCCGCAACTTTAAAATTGTTAGTTTACAATAGCAATATATTCATTAGAATAGCCTACATTAAAATGCACCAAGTGACGCACTTATAACGGAGAAGTACCAAATTATATATTGTATGCGCACATGTGCACACATACAGGGTGGGGGCGGCTAAAAATGCAAATACTAAAAATAAATCTATTTGCATGTTGTAAAAGTGACTGGGACGCTCGCCTCCACAGTGGAGTTTAAAGGATGTCCGAGAGACACGAAACGTTTGCCACCAGATCCGCATATTCTGTACCATGAGCTGTGATTTCACTCAGCTGAAATACATTATTGCACTGCGCAATCCAAAGCTTAATATTAGATTGCGAGGGATTAATCATAACGTGGAACACTTGGCGCGATTTGAAAAATGTTTCACCAAACTATCAAAACAATATGCATTTAAGTTGCTATTAAATAAATAAGAAGCTGTTTCTAAAAAAAAAAAAAACAAATCATCAATTTTATAATCGCATCCAAAATGGTACTTTTCCGTTTAAGGTGCGACACTTGGCGCATTTTTCATTTTTGGTAGTTTTAATTTATTTATCGCTATATTGCAAACAGAAAATTTGACAGTTGGCTACATTCAACGTCTTAAATTTCTACATTCTAGGGCCGTTATTAAAAAAAATTTACCTCTTTTTAGAGAAACGGAAATTGATTGAATTAAATGATGAATGAAAATATTCGTAACACATGTTTTATACACAAAAGCTGCAAAATAAAAATGAAATACAGAAAAATGACTTACAGCGTAAGATCCAAGTATCAAAATTTAAAATAATAAATCTTCCGTGCACTTTTAACTCTAGCAACAGCTGTCGTGAATAGTTATCGAAATAGAGTGCAATCAATTTCGCACGGACTGAAGCATTAACGGATACGTGAGCTCTGCATAGAAACGAACTAGATCCAGGCTAAACTTGACCTAGTACCTACACAATTAGACAGTAACTGTGACAACAACTATTTCAACCTTGTTTCATTTCTCCGGTGGTCCGCTTTCGTTTACGTTACAAATAACATAAACTACGTCAGATTTGTTTCCAATTTGGCATCTTCCACGTTATGATAATTCCACCGTGATTGTGAAAAAAACATAATTTGAATTGAGGACGTCAAAATTCAAGTGATTTTTTTTTTTTTTTTGAACAATCACGATTGCTTATTGTTCTCATTTTACTGTTTTGATGCTCCTATGATTTTAGTTTCCCACCGCCTCCCTCTCCAGCACCACCGTTGACCGGCTTCAGGATGCTGCTCCTCTAGCGAAAGCCGTCTCCAGGTTACGTCCATATCCAACATACACATGCATACATACACACACCTGCACTGACACATACAAACACACACTCATGCCTGCACGCAGACACAAACACCCACGCATACTTACACACACACACATACACACACACTCAAGCCTGCATACAGACATAAACACCCACGCATACATACACATACCTATACAGACACACACACACTCATGCCTCGACACAAATACACACGCCTACATACACACACTCGTGGTTGCGAAAAACATAATTTGAATTCAAAATGTCATAATTCAAATTAATTTATCTTTTTTTTTTTTGGATCTATGCCTTGCGTCCGATATTTTTTCGAAGTCGGTATTCTATATTTGAAATGAAGGGCTCGGGGCAGAAATGTTAACAAGCCACAAAGGAGTGACTTTTCGATCAAAATTTTTGTTTCTCGTAACTAAAATTGAAATAAACCTGACAATGGATTATGTCATTTGGAGAAAAACACATCTGGTTTTAGTGTTTCAGAATATAGAATGCATAATACCTTTTAAAAATTCTACGAATATGTTTCCACAAGTTGGAAATTGGCCTACTGAAAATTCACATCATGTGGCATATCACATTCTTGCCACGAGCCCTTCGAATAGAAAGTGTCATGAAAACCAATCATAATTAACTCAATGTTTACCGGTCGATATATCCATCCGGATAATCAATGCCACACCTCTTAACACTCAATCCTCATTGATATAATAGCCAAAATCACTGATCGAGTAACGCTCTGACATCACCAACAATGAAACTCGCGCCATAGCATGCTAGTTCAGTCAATGAGTGCTCTAAAGCAGGGGCGGATCTAGAGGGGGACCATGGGGGCCATGGCCCCTCCCAAAGCCTTGTGATTGTAGGAATTTCTTTAAGAAAAAAAGGGGAAAATATTATGAGAAGATAACAAAATTTAGCACATGTGTTTTACTGAAAAAGAAGTAGAAGTGCATGCCTTAACTGGGAGATAAATTATATCCCTATCCTCAAAACAAAACTTTTATTTCCAAAATTTTTCTCCATCTTTTACATCATTTCTTGATTTCAACTACAGACACTTGGACGATCTCTAAATGCTGCTGTTCTCAGAGAATGCCTATTGTTCACAAGACCAAAGATAGCCTAAATTTTCGTTTTTATGACTTTAATTTCGGAACTAGGGAAAGAACCCCCTTTTCCCATTCATTTTCACAAATGCCTTGATATGTAGCAAAAAATTGCATTTTAAGTCTTTTATTTGAAAAAAAAAAATGTCAATGGAAACTAGCTTATCCAGCTCTTATCACTTAACTTGCTTAAAAGCAACTTAAATGAAATTTTTTGGGACTTCAATTACAAACGATTTTTGATAGGATCCCCTCCCTCCCTAGTTTATATCGTGATGATAGCTTTAAAAGGAGGTTTTTGGAGGAGCTCACGAATCTTCCATCCCTTTCTAAAATATGTATAAATAAAGTTAAAAATCGAATTTTTAGAGCCTCAAAGGCAAAATATTTCCAGGAAGGAAGGATTCTAAGCACCTTCACACTTCCTTTAATGTAAGCAAATATTACCTAAAGGTGCATTTTTAGGTTGGACAGCTGAAGAGTTAGAGAAGAGCACCCCTCCTCTTCTAACTTCTCAATATATAATGACAGAATATTTTGGTTTCTGAGCTTTATTTTCAAAAAATATTTTGGGGCCAGCTCCCGAAACCTGACTTTTCTCCGCACATCATCAAAAATAGACAAAATGTGTTTTTAGTTTCCTAATTTTCAAAAATTACTCGGAAATTTAAATTTTAAAACATTTTCGAGTGAGATTCCTAAATCCACCCCCTCACCTAAAGTCTCGATACCTCGAAAATTGAGTTTTTAAAACTTCATTTTAATAAAATTTCTGAGGAGTTCGGAGTTTGTTCAAAAATTTCGGATGGCCCCTCCCAAAACAATCGGCTGGATCCGCCACTGCTCTAAGGAGGGATGTAGCGTGCATGGAATATGCGATAATTTTTGAATTCAGAATATTGTTAGGGGTAGTTAGTAAGTAAACATACTAAAAGTCCCCGCCCCTAGGGGGTGAGCTAAAGGTGAGAGGGGGAGAAGCAAATTTTGGATATTTTGAATATATGTCGGAAATCGTGGGAAAAATGCGTTCAAAATAAAAATTCATGCTAAATAAACTTTTTATAAAACTGTTTCTACATAGATTTGTCAAATTTCCAATAATTGTCCGGATATATGTTATGAAAAATCGATAATTTTCGGAGAAATTCTCTCTTTTTGTCGAACATTCGCTCCTAGGGCCTCCGAGGATCAGTATTGACAAATTACTCATATTATTTATGTTTAAAATAATCTGTTACAGTTATTCAATCACACTCGGGGCAAAGTGAATGGAGTAAAAGTGAAATAGCTCATTTAGTTCACATATTCATTCATTTATTAAATTACGAATACTTATGTATTCATTTATTAATTCATTTATTTGCATTTCTTTGTTCATTAAATTACTTACGTATTCATTTATTAATTAACTCTTTTGCATTCCTTGATATATTATTTTCACTTATTTATTCATTCATTCATGCTATTTTATTCCCTCATTTATTTTTTATCATAAATTAATTTGTTTATTTGTTTATTAGTTTATTTATTGTTTTATTATTTACATTCACATGATGAAAAATACTTTTAATAATCAAGTGGAAAATATTTTATTTTTCACTTTGCCCTAGGAAAAAAAAAAGTAAAAATTTTCCCCCTTTCCTTGAATGTGCAAATTTACTGCCAAAAATGAAAATTAATGTTTCAAAGAAAGTTTTATTTTTTAATACTTTTTTTATGTTCTGTAATTTTCAAAACAAATTTCCAATTTGCTCATTTTGAAATGGGTAAATTATCCAATTATATCACTTTGCCCCCATTTCCCTGCACCTAAATGGCTATCGGATTAATAAAAGTGTAATAATGAGGATTTGCTGTATGTTCAAAATTTTCCTCCGTTCTATTTGGCATTAGTGCCATCAACTTTTGTAGCAAACCTTCTTCTAAAAGACAAGTTATAAGTAAGAGCAGAAAATAGGATACAGAACAGAACTTGAATCAAGCACCGAATTTGAACAAAAAAATTTCTGGCAAAGATGGTCCCAGTTTATCGTAGGGGGAGGACAGTAAAATTGATAAAGGTAGTAATTGAGATGCTTGGGCGTGCTGCAGATGGCTCCCAGAAATAGATATTCTGCCTTCGTGTTCCACTCAAGATGTCGGCCGTATACTTTCTTAAGAGTACGTTAAAATAAACTTGTTTCTGCGAAGACTTTGATCTGACTCTTTCTGTTTTTAGAGAGACTCATCAGGAAGAATTTTTGAGAGAGAGCTCCTAAAATTGATTTATAAGCCATAGCCGGGATTGAGGGCCGCCTCTAGCTTTTGCGACCTGGAGCAAAAATGAAGTCGGAGACTCTCAAAAATAAACTGAAGAAAACGGTATAAAAATTCAGAGATATATTATTTTTCTGTTTAAAAATCAACTATTTTCTTGTTTTAGAAACATGCACATAAATTATTTACCTATACTGTCTCTACGGGAGGCGACAGGGCGGTCCACCCCGGGCGCACTTAAAATGGATTTAAAAATTTATTTCAAAAATAATTCAATTACTTATTTGAACTCTGAAAGTTTCCACCAATTTTCTTAAATTATATTTAATTTATCAAATTTTAACGTAAATGGAGCGTAATATTGCGTGGAGGTGGCGGTTATATATTCGTTTAGGATTAATTCTGCATAAAACGTGTTCTTAATTTATACTTGTCTTTTAATTTAAACATCCGTTCAGCTCTGGATTTATTATGTTAAACTTCTTAAATATCCTACTATCTGGCAGATTCATAAACTTCTATTGATTCGTATACGAAATTTAAAAAAAAAAGGCCAACACAGAGAAATGCGGAACATTGCGTGAAAAAAGGAATCGTTTTACTTAAAACGAGGAGTTCACTTGGCACTAAGTGAGCCTAGTTTCCCGTATATCAACATCGATTTTCCAACAGCAGCTCTCTTCGGATTGTCTTAAATTCCAAATTAAATAAAATTTAATTTTTAGGAGAAAACAAAATTAAAAATAAAAGAGCTCATTTAAATGAAACCAGTTATTTTATGAAAAGCTGTGTATTAAACAAATTAAGAATGTCAAAACCATACCAGATTGATTCTCTCAAACTGTCAAACTGTTATTCATTGTGCTTAAAAGAATAATCCAATTGTTATTATTGTTGTTTTTAAATCACGAATAGGTCAACTTTAAGCACTTTTTCTTCTCAACTGGTGGAGGAGAGGGAGACACAAACTATTAAATAAAATGCAAAAATCCTCCCGAAATAAAATTTCCTATTTAAAAAGTTTTTAAAAAAGAATCAGACGAATCATGTCTATATAATGTTGTTCAAAGAACCTAATTTTGATTAGGTGATGTTAAAAATCAAATTATTTTTTGCTAAAGATTTGAGTTTTAATCGTTTTCAGAAAAAAAAAAAACACAGCATGAAAACTTAACATTTATTCCAAAAGAGTTTTTGCTTTTAGTTTTCAATCTTTGCCGGTAAAAAAAATGAATAACAGCTCCTTTTAAATTTATTGTGAAAATAATGATACATAACAGTCACTTGTATCAAAAATAAAATCTTTTACAGGTTTCTCGCTAATAGAAATTTTGATGCAGTCAATCACTCTCTAAGTTTCGCCAATGTTAAGTCTACTAGAAACTGCGCTTCGATTTCATTAATAACTTTTCATCCATTTCTTGAAACAAAAAACTGAAAACATACTCAATCTCAACCATTTTGTATATTGTTCGGTACTAAAAAGTTAATTTCAGCGGTGTTTTTGTTTTCTTGTTTTTTTAGATAAAAGAGTACAAAGAAAACACCCTTTGGCAACATTGTTGATTTTTTTTTTTTTTGAATTACTCAACAAACAAGTTACATCAGTCAGAACAAACAACGTAAGTAGAAGCACAAATTTGTAAATTACCGCAGACACGTGTTTCGGCGTTACAGGGAACGCCTTTTTCAATGCAAAAAATAATGAGCTTATGGATGAAAAGACATCCGACAAAAGCCAAGAGCAGATAAGCATGCAGCTTAAAAGATAAAAACAGCGGATTAGCCAAACACCAATGACAAAGTTATAAACCGATAAGGAACCAATAGGAATGCAAGCAAAGGCCAGGAGCTTTCCCTTAGGTACGAACCCAGAAAGAAAGAATTCAATTGGACAAGGATTAAGCCGAAGCTTAAATAAAAAGAAAAGAAATTGTCAGTAACCGTGAACCGCAAGAAAGGAAAAGCAGAATGGAAAACCATGAAATAAAATAAACAGAAACAAAAAATATTCGAAAAAAGGAAAAATAAAGATAAATAGAAGAAAATTGGGGGGGGGGGGGGGTGTCAATCAAGACAAAAAGGTAAAAATAAACAAAGGAAGATAGATAAAAATGAGTGGGAAAAAAGGGGGGTATTAAAGATATGGGAGCCAAATGTTAGAAAAATATGGAACTGAACTAAGATCGTTAACTAAGCGTTTAACATTTGAAGGAATAGACTTAACAGACTTGACAGCAGATGCAATAGTTTTTAACTCTTTATCACTAGGATCTTTAGAAATTTCAGCATATGGCCCAGAAGAAATCAAATCATTAGTTTTATCAACATAAGATGATTTGTCAAGAACAACAATTTGGCCACCCTTGTCAGCTTTGGTAACAACCAGATCAGAATTCGAAACTAAGTCTTTAACAGAACGGCTAACAGTATTTAATACTGTTTCGTTCCAAATAATTCTTTTATGGCTTCTTTTGATGTTAACTCTTTATTTACGAACGTTCCCGTCGAGGGTTCATTGTTATGCCTTCGTAGAAGACTTTCTGAATTTCATTTCACCAATACGGAAATTGAGGATTTAATTTTCCTTACCCGTACTTGTCTTAAGCAATGTTCTTTTGTTTTTAATGGGAATTTTTATATTATGTTAGATGGTCTGGCTATGGGTAACCCACTTAGCCCCATTCTTAGAGATATTTACATGCATTATTTTGAGGTTAAGCTGTTCCAAAAACTGCAGTTCCAATTTTATGTTCGGTATGTTGATGATTGTTTTGTTCTAATGAACCAGAATCAGTTTGAGAGTGATGAGGTTTTATCTATTGTAAACTCCATTGATCCTCATATTCAGTTTTCTTGTGAGAAAGAACGGAATAATTGCATTTCATTTCTTGATGTACTTGTTTCTCGTACTGAAATTGGTTTTGAAACTACTGTTTATCGCAAACCTTTTGCTGTCTCTTTACCTCCTCATAGACTATCGTCTCATCCTCCAAATCAAAAATATTCTGCTTTCAATTCTTTTGTTTATCGCGCAATTAATATTTGTTCTTCGTCGGAACTTCTTAAAGTGGAACTTAATTATCTTAAAGCTGTGGCAATTGATAGAGACTATCCGCCAACTTTGATTGATTCCATTTATAAAAAACTTTCAAATAAATCCCAAACTAATGTTCTTAACCGAACCTTCATCAGAAAGAATTTGATTGTTTTGTCATTCTTTAAATCTGTAAGCTATCAGGTTGCTAAGATTCTAAAACGTTTCCAATTCCAGGTGGTGTTCTCTCCTATTAATAAACTTTCATTCTCTTCTCTTAAAGATCCTATTCACCCTCTTAATTGTTGTGGAATTCATAGAATTAATTGTAGTTGTAAACTTGCCTATATTGGACAGACTCGGCGTGCTTTAAAAATTCGCTTGAAAGAGCATCAAAATTATGTGAAAAAACAACAATTAAACAAGTCTAGTATTGCTCAACATTGTTGGGATTCGAATCACTCTTTTGATTTTAACTCTTATCAGATTCTCCAAAAATGCCCCAATTCATCAGATCTTGACTTTTGGGAATCCTTTCATATTTTGAGGAACAGTTCTAACTTAGTTAACGATCTTAGTTCAGTTCCATATTTTTCTAACATTTGGCTCCCATATCTTTAATACCCCCTTTTTTCCCACTCATTTTTATCTATCTTCCTTTGTTTATTTTTACCTTTTTGTCTTGATTGACACCCCCCCCCCCCCAATTTAATTCTATTTATCTTTATTTTTCCTTTTTTCGAATATTTTTTGTTTCTGTTTATTTTATTTCATGGTTTTCCATTCTGCTTTTCCTTTCTTGCGGTTCACGGTTACTGACAATTTCTTTTCTTTTTGTTTAAGCTTCGGCTTAATCCTTGTCCAATTGAATTCTTTCTTTCTGGGTTCGTACCTAAGGGAAAGCTCCTGACCTTTGCTTGCATTCCTATTGGTTCCTTATCGGTTTATAACTTTGTCATTGGTGTTTGGCTAATCCGCTGTTTTTATCTTTTAAGCTGCATGCTTATCTGCTCTTGGCTTTTGTCGGATGTCTTTTCATCCATAAGCTCATTATTTTTTGCATTGAAAAAGGCGTTCCCTGTAACGCCGACACACGTGTCTGCGGTAATTTACAAATTTGTGCTTCTACTTACGTTGTTTGTTCTGACTTTACTATTCAGCACAAAGGTATTTATTTTCTTAAAACAAGTTACATATTTAAAAAATATATAATAAGTCAATTCCTGTTTTGGTCAAGTTTGCCCTGTAAGTGGAAACCATATTTTTATTCCTTTAAAAACTGGGTGTCCCCTACTTTCCGCCGACACGAAATTTCCTCCCCCCAACCCTATTTCTCAATTCAATAATACTACCTTTTGACATTTTTAGAGGAGGTAGGAAATTTTCACTGTCGGTGAAACGGGGGATAAATCAGAATAACAAATTGGAATAAAAATAAATTGGAATAATAAATTGGAAATACATTTTAATAAAAGTATTGTTCAACATTGACCGTGATCAACAATGAATTTCCAACTAAAGGCTCAACTGCATTTTACCATGAAATTAGTTTAGAACAATTAACTTACGCTCTAATTTCCTTGGAACATTGAAAAAAATTTTATCTGATGCAGAAAAATCAGCTGTTTCTATAAATATTTAATTCTATTTTTTCGAGCAATTTTTCGTCCCCATACTAGATAATTTATGCAGAAATGTTGATTAAAATTAGAGCAAACTAGTAATTAATAGTTAATTAATGAATTTGATCACAGAATATTGCATTGTCGTCAGATCTGAGGTCGCATACGAAATTTCAAATGAATCCGATCACAAGAAGTGGGTGAAAATTGAGTTGCAAGATTTGAGCAAGATATAGGATGTAGAGAGATTGTGAACCGGTCAAGCCGGACAATTTGGGGAGTAGGAATCGAAAATTTATTTAAACAGATAAATTGAAGGAATCCAAGAATATCTTTTGCACAGGTTCGTTCGTCAAACGTTCTTTGAGTAATTAGGCAAAACACTCAACTTTTTGGGACGAAGGGTATTGTCAGAGAAATATTCCCTTAATTTACGTGCCTTCTTTATCTTTACTAATAATAAAGCTGAAAGTCTCTCTGTCTGGATGTCCGGAGGATGTCTGGATCTCTGTGACGCGCATAGCACCTAGACCGTTCGGCCGATTTTCATGAAATTTGGCACAAAGTTATTTTGTAGCATGGGGGTGTGCACCTCGAAGCGATTTTTCCAAAATTCGATGTGGTTCTTTTTCTATTCCAATTTAAGGAACAAAAATACCATAAGATGGACGAGTAAATTACGAAATTATCATAACGTGGAACCGTAACATGGGCACAAGCCAATTGACGAGATACGAAATTATCATAACGTGGAACCGTAACATGGGTACAAGCCAATTGGCGAGAAAATTCACCATACATTAGTTGTAAATATACAGGCGAACCAAAAGACCTTTTAATTTTTCTATTACGGGCAAAGCCGTGCGGGTACCACTAGTATTACTATATGTGTGCATAAACCAGTTCGGATAAAATATGTTATAGTCAGAAGTAATGATCTGTAGTTTTTCGGCCAACTACCAGTCCTTACAGGCTCAGCTTACGTATTCATCTTTACTCCTTTTCTTCTCTTAAGTTTAATGACTTTCAGGCTAAAAAAATAGATAAATAAATACATAAATAAATAATAAAGAGAAGCAGGCAGGTTGTGATAGGTAGAATATTCTTGAGAAATTATTCAACGAGCCTCTTTTTTTTTTTTTTTAAAGAACCTCTTCTCGGCTAAAGATAATCAGAATCCCGAAGGCATGACAACTGGTAATTTCGTGAATGTGAGCGACTTCTGAAATGGCACAGGCATATTCACCTCTTTTGACGCGCTGCTTAAATAGGCGCTCAAGGGAGCGTACTCAGAAATTTCTTCTCGGAACTAGAAAGAAATGCCGCTATTTTTTTTTTCCTGTTGAAGAGAGAGAGGAAAAAAAAACTAACATAGCAAGAACGATGGAAAAACGGGGGGTTGTGAGGAGGGTGTAGGAAAATCGGGAGGGACGGAGGGAAGTATCCGGACTGAGTGTGTGTGGGAACGGGTCAGATCTGTGTCCCGGGGGTGTGGGTTCTTCATTCATAAAGAGCGTCGAGTACAGGTTTCTTTTTGGCGTGGAACGCTAGGAATCCCAGCTACGTTAATATTCAACCGCTTTAGGACTTCGAAAAAGGTAGCCATATTTGGCAATTTTGCTCTTCTGTCTGGCTTCTTTGTTAGCAGGGCGTATTTTACGTCACGGGTAAGAAACAACAGAATGACGAAATTTGCGCTTCCACACCACACTCGGTAGCATTTAAGATTTTTTTTCTTTCCTGTTTGTTTTTAAATGAACATTTCTAGCGAGAGTACTGATTTATTGACAGATTTATTGATCAGTATTCAGTATATTTTTTCAATATCTTATCTATCATACACAAAAGTGCCCATAGGGGGGGGGGGGGGTCATGGCGCAGACTGCGCCATTGAAATTTTTAGGGTGGATTGTTTTGAGGGGTATTTTTCTCATTTGGGGGCTCTTGCTTTGGGGGGGGGGGGGGAAATCCGTAAAATTGAGGGGTTTCTCTTTTGCCCTTAGGGAGATCGACACCTTTCCAATACATAAGAAACAGATCCAGAAAGGGGGGGGGCATAACTCCCCTTTAAACGATCAAATACATAGCCTAAATTTATGTTTTTGTGGCTTATATTTCAGAAAATTCGTCTCAGACCCCCTATTTGTGCCCGAAAATTTCACTTTAATCTCTCCCATTGTGATGATGACCCCTTTCAAAACCATAGGCTAGATCCGTTTTTGCCTATATACTGTATTCCCATCCTTCGGAAATACAGTGAAATCCCGTTACAACGAATACCAATGCAACAAAATATCCGTTTCAACTAAATACATTTTCATTCCCGATTTATTTACCATTATATTGCTTAAACTCTATTACTACGAAATTCCAGTTACAAGTGCAACGAACAAAATTTACGGTTACTTAAATTTCTTTGTAATGGGATTTCACTGTAGTGATTTCAGAAAACAGTTAAACCACCAAGAAGCAAAGAGGTGTCCCATTTTTTTAAAAAGCATGTAGATAACTAGTACAATAATAATGGTAGAGATAATGCAAGTAATAAGGGTAATAAGCACCGGAAATCCTTAAATAAGCATAATTACTGTTCATTGCAACAAAAAAACATATTTTGTGGCAAAACTAGATAACATTGTTTACAAGACATTTAAAAAACTATTAAAACAACTAAAAAATCGCTTGTCAAGGCGTGACGGGTGAAAATTGCTGCTACATTTGAACGAAGCCATTGCCTGTTTCGTGATATGTTGATAGTTAAAATTTTAAAGCTTAACTCCAGTGGATTTACTCTAAACTTCAGTAGATAGCTTTCATTGTAGACTACTTTTTCGTTTCTTCATTCTCCTAAAATAACAGTTTCACCTGTAAAACAGTTAAGTTACCTGATCCAGTTCAGCCTTGTCAAAACAAAGCATTTCCCTGCAAGTCAAACATTACCAAAAAAAAAATATTATCAAATTATCATGCTATGGCGCGAGTTTCATTGTTGATGACGTCAGAGTGTTATTCGATCAGGGAATTCGCTATTATATATACAATATAGGATTTTTCTGTTATTTCTTAACAAAGGGTTAGTCCGCTGTGTTCTGGTTTGTCGTTTGAATATAGCACAGTCAATCTAATGCTTTATCATTGTAGTTGAGCTTCAGTGGTGTTTGTTAGATATAGCCAGTTTTTTTTTTCGTACGATATATGCAGATGCTATACATTTAAATTATCTATGAGCCTTTTTTTTTTTTTTTTTGTAAGTTACAAATCTGATTCGGATATCCGGAAAAAGGAGGTTCTACTTTAATAATGACATGGGAACTGGACGTAGATCTCTTGAAAATTTATTTTATTTTATTTCATTATTTATTTATTTATTTTTTTAACTAAGAGTACAATTAAAACAAAAAAGTAAAATATTTCTATCATAAGTTAGGAAAATAAAATGAGGAGAGAAAGAAAGAAAAAGAAGCGTCAATAAAAGAGAAGGAAAATGAATTAATAATATCCACTTGTAAACTCACTGTACGAACGCTTCACCCCAGACTAACTAATAAGATCATGAAACAAACTTTACAGTTAAGTCGCCTCATCGTTGTGCCAAGTTAACTCGTTTTCTACGTCTTTTTTTTTCTTATCGCTATTTCTACTAATGATAAAGAAGAATGTTTGTCTGGATGTCTGTCTGTTGCGCCTTACGCGCGTGCGATCGAGACAATTTAAAGCCTTTTTTCGAAGTTAAATTTTTTTTCTGTGTTTTTTATTTCAGTTTTAGCCTCATTTTCCACATAAATTTAATAATATGGAGGAAAAAATATTTCATGCACAATTATAAGTTTTAAGTCATTTGAAAGCGTGGAATTTTCTGCATTAGAAGGAAATTGTTCGAACTTACCAGCAGCCTTGAGAACTAAGAGAATTGTTTTTAGAAAACTTGAAACCGAGGCTAATCTTCTATTGAGCTCGAAAATAAAATCAAAATTTAAAAGATGAATAAAATTAATTTTCGCATCTAAAATTAAAGTTTTCTTTTTGTCTTTACCCTGGTTACGTAGTTTAGCCCCTATGTTTGTTTCGTTTTTTCTTTTTCTTTTTTTATACGTTAATATTTTTAAAAACATTTTGAAAAAGTACTTTATTGATCAGCGATCTAATTATTCTTTCTTATTAGCAAGAAGTTCCGTCCAGAACTAAACGAGCCTACTTTCCCGTATATCAATATCGACTTTCTCGTATCTGATCAGTATTCGCAAAATTGGCTAAAATTACAAATTATTTCAAACATAACTTATTAACATTATATGCTGATTTCTAGAAATAAAATATGCCTTGCTCATCTAAAAAAATAGATGCGTAAAAAGTAAATAAATGAACAAATAAAGTAGTAGTACCTTTTAAACAAACCAGCTAATACATTATTTTCCTTTAAAAAAAATCTTTAACCGCTGTCAAACAGAATGAAAAATAATATTAGCTCGTTAAAATAAATACTTTCTATCACAAAAAAAAAAAAATGTTTTTCCTCTGTTCCCAAAAAATAATTCGAAAAAAAAAAAAAAAAAACGAGCTGATGTGTGCATCACATGACTTCCTTTTACACCAATTTAATGCTATTTCCCTATTATTGCAATTTTAATGGGATTCTCTCTCTAACTCTTTAAATATCACTAGCAATGGCCACATTGAAAGCAGATTTAAAAAAAAAAAAAAAATCGCCAAATTTTTCGCCAAGTTGGCGACAAAACTTGGCAACCAAAAGACTGGCGATATATCGCCAAGTGACCGCCAAATTATAACACCACTTGAGTTTGCATCGAAATTAACAATGATTATTCCCCCCCAAAAAGGTGCAAAAGACCCCTTTAGAAACTCCCGAATGCAACCAAAATAGGAGGTGCACAACTAGACCCCACTACGAGTCTATGTACCAAATTTCAACTTTCTAGGACATACCATTTTTGAGTTATGCGAGATACATACGCACATACGCACATACGCACATACACACATACGCACATACATACAGACGTCACGAGAAAAGTCGTTGTAATTACCTCGGTGATGGTCAAAATGGATATTTCGCGTGTCTATACATTCTTAGGCACTTTTCCGCATGTGGTCGAATCGAAAAAAAAACTCAACATTCATTTGGGGGTGAGCAAAATGGAAATTAAGGGCGATTTTTGAGTGAAAATTTTTTCGCGAATACAATACTTCCTTTTTTGTAAAAGGAAGTAAAAAAGGAACAAATGTACTTTGCAAAAAAAAATTAAAAACAATAAAATGTCATCTTAAAAAAATAATTTTTAAGATAAAAAAAAACCGTCTGCGCTTAATCTTTTTATTAAAACATGACTTCAAATTTCTCCCCTGAAAACTGAATACTGCATAAATTTAACAATAATTATTTCACAGTAAAGACCATGGCTGCGGAGTAGGAGTCAATCTCATTCTGGGTTTCAGGAGTCAGAGTCGGGAGTCAAAAGGTTTTTAATTCAAGGCCTCGGAGTCGGAATCGGTCACTTTCTCTAAGTCCCCAACTATGTCAATGTTTGCGAAGTCGGAGTCATTTTTAACCGACTTCAAAAAGGAGGCGGTTATCAGTTCATACCGTATGTATGTTTTTTTTTTTGTTTGTCCACTCACAGCGTCTCACCTAGTGAACCGATTTTGATGATTCTTTTTTTAATGGATAGGGGATGGCTCAACTTAGGTCCCATTACTTTATTTGACAATATTTGTCCTTTAGAAAAAAAATTATGGGCAAAAAACCATACATTTCATGCATTTTCCCTATTAAATGATTAAATATTGTAACGAAGTTCGCGCTTACCTTCCGTGTATAACGGTGGCTCAGTGGTAGAATTCTCGCCTTCCACGCGAACAACCCGGGTTCAAATTCCGACTAGGACGAAGTGAATTTTACTAAGATTTCGTTTCTACTGTTTCTCGTATTTTCTCGAATGTTCTATTGATTTCTGTATCTTTCCGATTCTGGAAAATTCCGGCATTTTCTCAAGTGGTAAAGATACATTTTTAGTGTCAATCGCTTAAAGTTTAAGATGTGCTTATAGTTTTTTTTAGTATGTAGCATTTTTAGGAAAAAAAAGGGTAAAGTTTCATGATGGTAACTTCTTACTTTTACAGAAATATATACATTTACACTAAAAAGGATGAAAAAAAAAATTTTGAAAAAAATAGAACCGACTTCAAAATTGCTCTAAAAAGGGAAAAATAATTTTATTCTTTAAACACCATCGATAATACTTTTAAACATAATTTTTGAAGTTGGCGCAATAACGATAGAACAGATCATTCACCGCCATAATTCAACTACAACTATATATTTTACCAGGCCTAGTTCCTTTACTACCACATACATTATGCATTGATAACAGCATCTTTGGGTAACGATATAAATGTTTCGTTTCTAACTTTGGATGATTTTCTGAAAAAAATATGAACGAAGCATGGTTACACTGGATTTTACTTTTTGTTTTTGCGCCAACTTCAAAAATTATGTTTAAAAGTATTATCGATGGTGTTTAAAGAATAAAATTATTTTTCCCTTTTTAGAGCAATTTTTTGGATAATCGAGTCGGCGTCGAAGACTTTGAAATTCCAAGAATCGGAGTCGGTCATTCTTCCTCCGTGTCTAATTTTTTGGCGCGTGAAGTCGAAGCTGAAACGGATCACTTCATTTTGTAATAGGTAGGATCAGTGAGAACGCGCGATTTTACTACTCGAGCGTTCTCGCTGATTGTACAGATTTCAAAATGAACTGATCCATTTTCGCTTCCAGTTCACCCGCCATCTCTCCACGTCCAAGCTTTAATACCATCTCTCGCACCCAAACAGATAAGAGATTCATCTACCGATCTACCTCTTGTACAAGTTATCTCCAAATTTTCAATGGAGTCGTTTCCAAAATTTTAAAAGTATTTTTTTCTGAAAGAGCATGCTTAAAAACATAGGATCTGACCATTTTTTAAATAATTTGTTTAAGTTTAACATTTTTAAAAAATTACTTAAATCGACGCGGTTTCAATGTTTATGCTTCTGTCCGATGACATCACAAATGATTAAATGCCATTCTGTGTTGCCATTCACGGAGCAAAGTATTTAATTCGCATCTTTACTCACTTGTACTGGCAACGGTATGGTTGATAGCAAGCGTAGAGCGTAATTTTAATTCGCTTCTTGATTATCATAACGTGGAATCTCGGTAGAAAGATGCGCCAAAAACCATCATTTGTGACGTGATCAAGACCACGCCTTGTTTCAAAAATCGGAAATTTAAAAAAATTAATTTAAAAAAAACTGTGGGAAAAAGGAAAGTATTTTCTGGGTCCATGTAGTTTTTTTTTTTTTGCTTATTCTATCAATTTCAGTGATAAAAAGTACTACTTTTGACTGAAGGAAACATACCCATTCCGGCACTTCAGGTAAAACCACCAATAGTTGACACTGCACTACTGTAATAGGTAGCTGACACGCATGAAGAAAAAAATAAATTAACAAATGATAAATTATAGAATTGTTTTAAAATTATAAAATATTGCTTGGATTTACCATGCTTACTTTTCAGCTTATTCTTAGCTGCTTTTTTTTTCCCGCCGGTGTTTCTTGTTGATTTAGTTTTCTTCATAGTGTTAACTACTAGTGAAGTGTCAAGTAGAGGAATGTGGGGCAAAGTGAAATGGTTAAGACGTTTTTTTTTTCAAAATGAGCAAATCGGAAATTTGTTTTGAAAATTACAGTGCATAAAGAAAGAACATTGTATTTTATAATGAAATTTGTGTTAAAACAGTATTTTTTAGTTTTGGCAGTTAATTTGAGTCTTCAAAAAAAAAAAAAAAAAAAAAAATTCACTTTTTTTCATGGGGCAAAGTGAAAAATACAATATTTTTTAATGATTTTTTTTTATTTGATTATAAAACATATTTTTGATTAAAAAAAATCAGTAAATAAAAGATTGAATGAATAAATAAAAAGATAATGAAACAATAAAGGAAAAATTAAATGAATAAATCAATTAACAAAGAAAGAAAAATAAATGAACGAGTAAAAGAATGAATGAATAAAAAAAGAAGTAACTTTATGAATAAACAAGTGAATAACTAAATGAAGGAATGTAAATGAATTAATTAATAAATGAAAACGAAAGTAATTTATGTTAAATGATTGAGTGAGTAAATGAAACAAACTATTTCACTTTGCTGCTTCCACTTTGCCCTTTATGTACTTGACTAATTGTACAATTTATTTAAAATACAAATAAGCTTAATATTAACTAAATTAATACTGCATTGAATATTAGGAGGTCTCAATCAATATTTAAAATGCTAATAACAAGAACTTTATCATTTTATAGTAACAAAAATAATTTTTGACTTACAGCAAAATATTACAATATCAGTGCCATTTCTTTTTTAAATTGCTCATATTACCAAATGCTTTAATCTTCGTCGGTATTTTTTTCCTGACTGGAATAGACTTCGTATGGTACCACATAGCTAAAATAATACCAGATAGATGGAGCTAAAAGTAGAGTAAATATTTCACCATTTAACTTTACCCCGCTGTTTCACTTTGCCCCATGTTCGTCTACTAGTGCAGTGTCGACTACACGTGGTTTTACGCTATACTAAGAGCTAGCTGCACAAAAACGTTGATTATACAGTAACACCTGTGCTGTCTACAACGATACTATTGGGACCTTAAAAAAATACAGTAGAACCTTCATTAAGGGACACCTCCGAATAAGGGACACCTCTATTTAAGGGACATTTTTTCTGGTCCCAGTCCCTTTGAATAGGGACTTCTATGTATTTGCCTCTAATTAAAGGACACTCTGTTTAAGGGACAGTCAGAAAGCCCAAAAAAATGCAAATAATAATGTATAAGCTCATAAGAAATAGTGAATTTACTGGAATTAAAGTGTCACTATTCCTCTAAAAGTTATTTGATCTAAGTTTCATACATATGTGAAGAAAGCCAGTAATGTATTATATAAAAACTTGCTGAAATTGATATGCATGATTTGTCCTCTCAACAACTTATTCAAGTAGATTCAAAGCCGATGCAGAGTGCACAGCAACTAATTAGCTTTGTATGTTAAACTTAAAATTTGAACATTAATCGTAATTCACATAGTATTACATTGTAACTTTCAAATATATGTAATGAATTACTTCAAAATTATTTCTGTATGCTACAAAACTTTGTCATTACAAAATTCTTGATTAAATTTTTATTAATAAAATAATATAAACTTAGAAATTTGAATGATTGTGAATTTTATTTAGCATATATGAAACATTTTCAGTATTTAATCATAATTGTTAATACTTAACGTTTATTGTGATATTATATTACTAAGTGCACGGCATGCATCAATTCATCCACCTCCAAATAAGGGACACCTCTGTTTAAGGGACAAAATGTCTGGTCCCCTTAGTGTTCCTTATTGAGAGGTTCTACTGTATTGTTATAGACAGGTCATCGCTACAGACAGTTTGGATATTTTCAACTCTACATGCTGTGTGCATGTAACATATTGGGTTTTGTTTAAATAAAAATTTTAACCAACTTAGTAATCCAATAATAGGTAGTTTAATCTTTTAGTAAGTTTAGCTTTTCTAATTAACATTAATGAAATTTGAAATGTAATTACATACTACACAAAGATTTTTTCGTTACTATCAGCATTAGGAACATCTTTTCACGATAAAAGTTAGGTCGACATCACCACTAGTGTCACTTCTCAGTCGCTTTCGTTTGGTATTCACTTAACTTTTGACCCGACTGCGCGTGCGCGACGCCAGTGGCGTATATAAGTTTTTATTTTGGAGGGGGCCCAGAAAACCAAATTTAGCTCCCCTCCCCCACTTTTTTTTGTAGTTTCAATTTTTTTGGGGGGGGGGGGTGGAGGCAACAGTGCCCTGATCTTCTCATTTTTTTCGAGCTGGGGCAAAGACTTCATTCCGTCCCCCAGGAGCACAACCAAAAAATAGTCTTAAGAGGGCACTCTTAAAATATTCTCGCTTCTAATTGGGAAAGGGGGGGGGGGGGGTGCGCGGGCTCTCTCCCGGAAATTTTGGAAATTGTAGTCCTAAGAACGTAGTTTTAGACGGTCTCTGGTGATGCTACGTTAAGAAAAATTCTGGAGGACTTCTACGGAAATTTTTACAAATTGAATTCTTAAAAACGCCATTTTCGGCTATATTTGTTGTAGTTAGGGTAATGAGAGAAATGGGACTTTTTGAAGTTGCCCCAAGTTCCTATTTCTTTCCAAATGAACGTAGGACAATAATGGTCGGTTAAGATGAACCGGGACCCGCTATCTACCCTCCAATATCCGCAAAATCGACCATTATGGGGGTGGTGGTTTGGCGGTCTGGGCAGACATCAAGTTGGATGCCCTCCATATCTTTGAGAGAGGCTCTGTGACAGTTGCGAGGTATAGGGATGTGGTTTTGGAACCCCCTGCTCACCTCTTGAGGGGCACTGCTAGCCCTGAGCTAATTTTAATGGATGTTAACGCAAGTCCATATAGAACTCTTCTTGTCGACGAATTTCTGGAAGGGAGAATATTCCCTGGATGGATTGGCCAAGCAGATCTCTAGACTCCAATCCTATAGAGCATGTCTGGGACGCTCTCGGTAGGGCAATCGCAACTCACAACACCCCTCCGGGGACCCTCCATAGCCTGAGAACAACGCTAATGAACGAGTGGAAACAATTGCCCTAGGATCACGTAAACTGCTTCATTGCAAGTATGCTGTCACACTGTGGGGCCTATATGTCTGTTAGAGGGGAATATACCACCTACTAACCCATTGTTTTGTTAAATTTTTCAACCGTTGTTTCCTACCATTCAACTCTAAAAGAGTTTTTTTTATGATCATGCGTGTGTATTTTAAATTTTTGGTGGTTATTTGTTTTGTGTGGTTTTAATGTATGTACATACCAAATTTCATGAAAATCGGTCCAGTAGTTCTGGAGATAACAGACTGAATCTAAAAATTCTCTTAACAAAGAATTTTTCTGATAAAACGTAGACAGAGAGAGAGAGAGAGTGAAGCCTTCATTTCTCTCTCTCTCTCTCTCTCTCTCTTGAAAGCAACGATTTTAGGTCCCGTGATATATTTTAAAGCAAAGTACTGGAAGAAATCGGGTTTCTTTCACTAACCAAATGATGAGAAAGCACCGTAGCAACATTTGTTTCTCGGCTCAAATCCATGTGAGTTTCGGCACCAATGGAAGTATACTTTAAGGATTATCAAACTAATCAGTACATTATTAAAATAAAAGATGGTGGAATTTAAAGACGAAACAAATTTTATTTTCGTCCAGATAAATTACAACAGGGTAGTTCTGTACACAAAAGATCAGTGCAGTGGAAGATTTTAATCTTTGGTGGAAAGAAGAAATTAGGCAATATATGAAGATCATTCAAGTACGCAAGGAAAGGTAGTAAGTGAGACAACTGCTCAGCGAGAGAGCGGGATTTAAAAGCTTTCGTTCAAAAGATCGGAACGCTAATCGATCGGAGTTCGCTTCGCTTACTGACCGACTGGATTACAGTAACGTGGTGGTTTGGCGACTTTGGCTATAAACAATAGAGTTGCGTGATCGTTTGTTTACATTTTAAAGCTTCTGTTAATGTAATTTATTGTATTTTTTGTTTATTTGGCGAAATATTTCAAATCGCAAAGAATTGTTTTTCGTTTTTAAAGAGTTTTGTCATTTTAGTTGAAGAATGTGTTTATTTTACATCGGAAGGGGTGGGGGATGAATGATTTTCGCTTATTCAGAGAACTATTTTTACCTTTATCGTTTTTTAAAACGATATCCTTTCGATTTTTTTATTCTTTTTCATATGGGGGATGTTGCAGCGGGTTCTAAATGGGTAGTTAGTTTTTCACACTTAATATCTGAGAACGATTTTATCCTTTGAGTACGGCTGAAGAAACAAACCATCAAGCATGGGAGAAAAAATAGTTAATAAAACAACTGCTCAGTGGGCGTTAGATAAATCAAGTTGTAATAAATATACGCATTCTGACACTTAGCAGCTTAAAACATTTTCTTTTTATTTATTTTTTTCAACAAAACGGTTTAAACATTTAGTAGTTAAATGAAATTTTTTAACTTTTCAATTTAAAAAGTTTGTACAGAGCAACGTCTGTCTGGTCCTCTAGTACTTAATAAAATTCTAAACTACTGGGCTTATATTTTTTCTTTTTAGTTTTTTTTAATTTTTACGCAGTCGGTTTTTTTGTTTTTATTTAATAATAATTTTTTCCTACTATTATTTTTCCCTTTTTTAAAAGAATACCTATGGTTGGCAAAGAAAATCCCTATTTTTCATCTGTATTTGCTTGTTTTGATCCTTTATCAATTAGATGCCTGTAAAGTTTATCTTTTCTCCCAATTGTCCTGAAATCATTTCTTATCAGTGTGCTTCCAACATTTCTTATCTCATATTCGGGACATAGTTTTAAAATATAAAAAGCAGTGATTATTAAACAAATTAATTCTTTTGTTTTGAATATATATATATATATATATATTATCGTTATGGACAGGTGCACCTGAAATGTGTTTATCGCTATAGACAGGAAAAAATACATTAGGTAAATGAGAATATCGTCCGGACCAAAGGGAATTTCGTTACAGACAGGTTTATTGTTATAGACAGTATTGTTAAGCACAGGTTTTACTGTAAAAGGCAGGGAGGGGAACGTGAGGCAAAGTTAAGTGGTGAAATATTTATTCCGCCTTTAGCGCCACTTACCTATTAGTAATGTTTTAACGATGCAATAACATATGTGGTATATTTCACTCAAGAAAAAATTATCTCTGAAAATCAAAGCATATGATCATACAAGCAATTTTTCAAAAATTGATCTCAAATTGTAATATTTTGCTGAAAGTCAAAAATTATTTTGATATTATCAAATGATAAAATTCTTGTTGTTAACATTTTAAATATTAATTGGGACCTTCTAATATTCGGTGCAGTATTTATTTAGTTAACATATATCTCATTCATATTTTTAATATTTTTCGTAATTAAAAATTGCATGCGGGGCAAAGTGAAATAGTTCACTTCGTTCACTCATTTAATCATTTAATAAATCGCTCACGTATTCATTTATTAACTAATTCATTTACATTATTTCATTTAATAGTTCTCTTACACTGTTAAAAAGTACCGGCAGCAAAGTTGCCGTAAATATTACGTTTCCGTTAAATTATTTTCCGTGACTTAACAGAAGTTCCATTTCTCATTTCTCCGTTTAGTTCTGTTCTTCCGTTTATAAATTTCCCGTGATTTATCGAAAATTCCATTTCTTTTATTTCCGTTGATCTATTTTTCCGTTTTTAAATTTTCCGTTCATCTATTTTTCCGTTTTTAAATTTTCTGTGTCTTTACAGAACTTTCGGTTCTTGATTTTTCGTCGCTCTATTTTTGCGTTTCTCATTTCTACATATTTTACTGAAATTTCATTCTCGTTTTTCTGTTCTATCTTTAAAATGATATATAATAGAAATAATTAACCATTCAAAAACTATTATTTTTTTAATTTGTATTTATTACTCAAATATATTTTAAGTGAAAATTTTGCCTGATAACTTACCTACCATAAAGCTCTTCAAGCACCTATCACGAAACACCTTCAGATGAATAAAAATAATCAAAAAGTACCAACAAGGAAATTAGTGGATTTAAATATAACACCAATTTTTGATGCTGATACTGTTCGATATTTCCTTCGACATCCCCTCGTACATATTCTGGCGTGGCATGGAAAAACATACATGAAAAATAGAATATTTTTATTTGCAGGATGAGTCAAATAAAATACCATTAAAAACCGGTTGACTTTATCATGGAATAATATACCTGATGGAGAGTACCGCATACAACTTTACTGTGTTTAAAAACAGAATCATTGACGTACACATGAAGAATTTTTGGCTCAGATGATGTATACCCCCCCCCCCCCCCCCCGGTGATTTCCGCATTTTCCACTCATTGGAATAGCAACATAGATTTTTAGTGCATAATCATTATACTTAGGCTGAACATATCAATCAGTTCGTTTTACCCGAAATGTTTTTACAAGAAATTTGCAATAATCTCAAATAAGTTGTTGGATGAGATCCTAATAAAATAAATTAAGTAATTTATATTTATTATTAAGAAGGAAATCCCGAAAGGAGTAATGAATGTTTCCAGATTTCTAAGTAGTCAAGAAAACTTATTCTTGTCAAAATTGTATTTTCAAAGATCTGCTATGCCTTTTCGCAAAAAATATAACAGCAAGAAATACTTTTATTTAGAGATTTAAATTGTTTACTTTTAATCTGTCAAAAAAAAAAAAAAAAAAACTGAGTGATTTTTTTCTTTCTTGCTCGCACACCACGATTATCTCCGGTTGATACGAAATGTTGGCATTTAACGTTTTAATGACTTCCAAGAATACAATGCGTTAGAGCAAAAACAATAACTTTATAATAGTTCTATAAATTCTAAATCAGCTATCATCGGAATTCTATCAAATGCATATTAACAAGAAAAATACATTTGTATATTAACATGTACAAAGATATTCAACAATACTTACATGTGACCAGCGGTGCTAAGTTTAAGTATCTCCATTACATCTGGATACAAGTAATCCAATAGCCTTTATTTTAAATGGATAACACTAGATCCTAAAACTATTTTCACCGCTAGAACACACAATATGACTAACGAATAGAATTGTTCGAAGTACTGAGCAAAATAATACACCGCAATAGTATTCTAATACTGACTCAGTAAAACCCACATCAAATCACCAGGGCGATCAAAACACATCTGCCTGTCTGAAAATGGCGCGAACATTTTTCCAAACCTACAAAGCCCAAAGGCGTAAAAACAATTTCGACATACGAGTATATTACTCTCCAGATATGAAATAGCAAGCTATCTATTTTGTCTACGACATCTGAGTTGTTATTCTAAATAAGCTTTGAATTAACAAAATGTAACAGTGCGATTTAATAAGCACTATCAAACGATGATGTTTATCATAACCTGAAGGCTAATCAGAATATTAACAAAGTACAGCACAGCGGCAACTCTAGAAATGGAAAAATTCCGTTTTCGTTATTTCCTTTCGTTGTTGTAAGGAAAAAATACGTTTTGAAGCATTACGGAAATAGTCTGTTAAAATAAGTCAGAAAAGTATCTGAACTTTCAAGTTTTTTTAAACAGTGTATTTATTCATTCATTCACTTATTTTCTTATTCATTCACACTATTTGATTCACTCATTTATTTTCTCTCATCCATTAATTAATTAATCAGTTTTTTTATTAGTTTATTGTTTCATTATCTCTTCATTTATTCAATTATCCTTTTATTTACTCAGTCATTTGATCAAAAACATTTTTCACAATCGAATAGAACATGGGTTTTCAAACTGGGTGCCTCCGGAAAAGGCAAGGGGTGCCGCGAAATGCCCATGGTATCAGTATAAGGTTGCTGCACCAAACGACCAAACAAGGCCATGGAGCCCAATAAGGTCCCCGACAAAAAATAAAAAATCGCTAGATTTTGACTTAATCGTCGTTGGAAATCCTAACAGACGATAAAGCATTACCAACAGGCAAAGTTGAAGCAAATGTTATTACAGTTCTTCTTTTACTATAAGTTTTGTTTCTTCATCGTTCATTGTGGTTTACTAGTATATAAAAAAAGTTGCTAATTGTTCTTCAGATCTAAATTATATAGTTGACAAACTTAAAAAGAAAAATATCGTTGTGTAACGTTTTTTCCTATGATTTGACAACCTAAAAAAATTGGTTGTAGCTCAATAAAGCCATGGCTCACCTAATTAGGACACTGGAGTATCGGATGGAGTTTATGATAAGGTTGCACACATCGCACACCTAATGCAACATCGCCACAAGTCAAAAACTGTCGATTTTGAGTTATATACATTTCCTGGTGCATTTTTATTAGTTTTATTAAAATGCAAGACAGCAACAAACAAACAAAAAAAATTTTTAAACCTTATTTTTGAAATGTGTCAGTGTGTTACTATAAGAATTTAAGCTAAGGCGCATTACATTTAAATTGATTTTTCTCGAAAAGTGGTTTTTGCAGCTGGAGCAGTGTTGTACTAGGTGTGCGATTTGTGCACGAATTGTGCGCAGTAGTGACTAAAAAAAAAGAAATAGCGAATTATTAAGGCACCGACCTTGACGATTGATCCTTTCCATTGAAGTAAACATGAAATATTTGATAATACTTTTGAGTTTATCAAATGTGGTTTAATGAGTTTTTGTATTGATATTAAAGAACTTTTCAATTTTTTAGTTTGTTGGTACTTTTTGGCGTATTTGGTTTGCAATCCTGCGCGAGGTAGTCCTTGGACAGAGTTGGTCTTGTTAGGGGCTCATGTTTGTAATAAGCTCAAACTACATTTTCTCTGTTAAAACAGCTGAAAAATGTAACTGAGACTTAAATTTTCACTTGGAACTATTTTTTATGTGTCAGCTGATGACTTATGTAAAATGTGGAGTCTATTGAATCATAAATGAGCGAGATATTTGGCCAAGAACAGTTTTATGACCTCATTCGGTGCACTTGCACTATATGTAATGAATAGAGATAGGCTAAGGTAGAGCCGCTATATAGATAGATAGGCCGACGCATCAGCTTAAGTTTAGCCATTTTGGATCGGATTTTCATTGTTGCACTGCTGGGGTTACCACAGCAAAGTTTCGGATTTTGCCAAATTTGCCGAAAATCATATTTTATTTAATAAAAACAATTCACGTGCCGCGAATAATCGATCGCAGTGAACAATCACCAAACGCGATAACTTGCCAGAAAAGGCAACCACTCAAAAACGCGCTCCGATCCAAAAAGGCTGATCTTAAGCTGATGCGTCGGCTCGTATATATAGGGGCCTTAGGCTATAAGGTAAGGCCGCTATATATACGAGCCGACGCATCAGCTTAAGTTCAGCCATTTTGGATCGGAGCGCGTGTTTGAGTGGTGGTCTTTTCTGGCAAGTTATCGCGTTGTTGAGTTTTTACTGGGAACAAATTATTAACTGCTCGTGAATTAAATATTATTTTTGGCCAGTTTGGTGAAACCCGAAACTTTTCTCTGGTAACCCTAACAGTGCAACAATGAAAAATCTGATTCAAAATGGCTAAACTTAAGCTGATGAGCCGGCCTATCTATATAGCGGCTCTAGGCTAGGGTGCAGTGAGAAAATTCTAAATATTTAATGGATGCCGCGAATCGGGAGAGTTTGGGAATCTCTAAAACGTATTTCATTCAAAAAAATTTCATTTTTCACTTTGCCCCATGGAAAAAAGGGGGGGGGGGGATTTTCCCCCCTTTTTTGAAGGAACAATTTTACTACCAAAAATAAAAATAATGTTTCAAGGAGTTTTATAAAAGAATACAATGTTCTTTCTTTATGCACTGTAATTTTCAAAAGAAATTTCCATTCTGTTCATTTTGAAAATGCTCAGTCATCTTAACTATTTAACTTCGCCTCACATTCCCCCGCATCGAAAATTTTTCATTACTAAGAGAGCACTCATATAGCCCAGCAGTTAGAGACCGGCGCGGCGTGCAGTCAAAGAAAGCAAGGCACATGTTTTGTAGATTTATACAAAGTATCACGTTGCTTTTTAAACACATATCTTTACTAATTCCGCAGATAACTTATACTTTTTTTATAAATGTCAACTACTGGTAGAGCAAGAGCCCATGAGTGCCAGACCTACGTCATAGTATAAAGGCTAGAATTTTTTCTGCATAAGCGCATCACAGTAGGTTAGAACTGTTCACTATTATTTAAGCTGAGTCACGTTGCCTTTGGCAGGAAGCAGGTAGCAAAGGTGCGTCGAAAACTGAGTCATTCTATGTTAAGGGACCTCGTCGTCTCCACACGACCATCTTCGATTTGAACGAAATTTTATAGAGGCGTAGACATGCCTTTGGAATTAACCTATACAAATTTTCAGCTTCCAAGACCCAAATTCTGAGGATAAGTTTAAAAAAAAAAAAAGACCCCAAAATGGCGGATCATCTTTTAGTGAAACGAATTGTCATGTTTTGCACGTTTCCCCCATTGGAGGCCATTGTGGAGCTCACTTTCTTTTCTTTTTGAGGTATCCTAGATCCTCATGATTTTTGTCTTGGAAGCTGAAACTTTGAATAGGTTAGTTTCAAAGGCAAGTCTGCACCTCTCGAAAATGTCCTCCAAATCGGTGATGATTGGATGAGGACCACCAGGTCACGTGGCATGGAATGAATCTATGATGCTTAGTTTTTTGAGGCAATTTTACGCAATTTTGCTACTTGTTTCCTGCCAAAGCCTGCACATCTTAGCAATAATAATAGTTAACCTTTCTTTCCTGCTGTGATGTCCTTACGCAGAAAAATTTTGTATCTTTATACTGTGACGTAGGTCTGGCACTCATGGGCTCTTGAACTATGGTAGTTTTACCTCATACCAAGAGCTAGTTACACAAAAAAAATTGATTATAAGGTGCAATGAAAATTTTTGCGTGAGCACTCATACCTTCCTTGCTCATATTGTCGAACAGTTAGCTCCAAGTCTGTCAGGGCGGATATAGGGGGGGCGGGATAGGACAAGGAGAACAGGTAGTCAAAGAAAGCACATTTTCTGCAGATATTTTGTAGATTTCTGCAAAGTATCCCGTTAATTTAAGGACACAAATCTTCATTAATTCTTCAAAATTCTTCAAATAATTTACTTTTTCTTGAGAAGTGTCAACTACTAGTGCAGTGTCAATTACTGGTGCCCCCCCCCCCCCCGGTAGCAGAAACAGAGTGCGTCGCTGCTGCTGCAGGGTGCGTCGCAGATTTACGAAAATGTAGACTATTTCATCATAGGTTAGGGAGATAAAAACCTAAAATAAAAAAATCTTACACTTCAGCTAGTGAAGATTTGTATGGTTTTTCTTTGATTTTATCCATAGTTAGCATTTACTACATGTACTAGCATCTTATTTTTATGCATCTCTCGGTACCGATTTTAATTTTCCGATTGCAATATACAGTAAAACCCCTCCAATACGGACGCCAACGGGACAAATTTTTTTGTCCACAATAGAGTGGTGTCCAAAGGACAGGGGTTTAATGATGTTATTCGCATTGTAATCGGGGAATTAAAAAATGTCCGTATAAGAGGGGTGTCCGTTAGGAGGGGTTTTGCTGCATTGTTGTTTTATCTCGCATACTATTTTTTGATTTTTGATTTGCATTGCAGACTCCTGAAAAAGTCGACTACACTGGGCTGGTGGATTTGTGCCTCTTTTCTTAAAAGTGCTTCATATCATTTGCAATTAAAATCAAGCTTTCCCATTTCTGGCAATCCATAGATAGCATGTGTACTCAGAGGTGTCAACATAGGGAGGGGGGTAGGGGTCATGGCACAGACTTCACCATTGAAATTTTTAAGGGGGGTTATTTTAAGGGGTATTTTTCTCATTTTTAGGGGACTCTTGCTTTGGGGGATCTTCGTTATATTTAGGGGGTGTACCCATATCCTTAGGGGGTGGGCACCCCTGATGTACTTGTGCTAGCATCTTATTTTTAAGCATTTCTCGGTGCCGATTTTGATTTCACGATTAATATTTTGTCGGTTTCTCCCACAGACATTTTTTTATTTTTGATTTGCATCTCAGACTCCTGAAAAAAAAATCTGCTACTGGGCTGGTGGCTTTGCACCTCTTTGCTTGAAGGTGCTTCATATCATTTGCAATTAAAATCAAGCGTTCCTATTTCTCCCAAACGCAATTGGTTGGGCCTTTCTTCACCAATTTTCATTTCAATGGTGTGATCCAACTTTTTTTGTTTTTATATTTTTTTTTTCGAGAAAGACTCTCTCGCAGCTTAACTTGGCGATTTTCGGAGCGAAGCTTTGCGGCAACCTCGCCTGGAATGTGACCGCACGCTGTAGTCAGTGACCGCCAGTCATGCCGCCGCAGCCCGTCAATGCAAGCAGAGAAGTTGCCTTTTTTTCTTTTTACTTTGCTTTTTTTAAGCATGTTTTACTACTCTCTTTATTTATTTTTTCGCCTCAGAGCTGTGCCTACACCTGCGAATTTCAAGATGCAGGTGGTCTTCTCTGGTTTTAAAGAAGGAGAATTCTCGTAGCTAAAGGATTCCGCCGACTTGCCCAAGTAGCAATAAATAAATGCTAAAAAAAAAACCTACCGGTAAGAGTTTTACTTAAAAAAAGAACTCTAGCGCACGATATATGAAATAGGCATTGCAGTAGAATCTCGTTTATCCGGCTCTCGTTTATTCGGATCTCCGGTTTATTCGGATCAAATTTGTAGAGTTAAAAAAAATTATATTAACTTAAATAATAATTTAAAATTACGATAGCAAGAATGGAACTGTAAATGCGCCAAATATTCGGTCTTTCTTTTGATTAAATGTGCAATTCCTACATAGGGCGTGCAACAAATTATAGTCATTAAAAAACAACATGGCGTTGATGAAGCTTCAGAAGTAAATTTTTAACCGACTTCAAAAAGGAGGCGGTTATCAGTTCATACCGTATGTATGTTTTTTTTTTTTGTTTGTCCACTCATAGCGTCTCACCTAGTGAACCGATTTTGATGATTCTTTTTTTAATGGATAGAGGATGGCTCAACTTAGGTCCCATTACTTTGTTTGACTATATTTGTTCTTTAAAAAAAAGTTATGGGCAAAAAACAGTAAATTTCCCTATTAAATGATTAAAATGATACTAGCGAAGTTCGCACTTTTCACCCGTGGATAACGGTGGCTCAGTGGTAGAATTCTCGTCTCCCACACGAGCAACCCGGGTTCAACTCCCGACTAGGACAAAGTGAATTTTACTAAAATTTCGTTTCTACTGTTTCCCGTATTTTCTCGAATGTTCTATTAATTTCTGTATCTTTTCAAGTCTGGAAAGTTCCAGCACTTTTTCAAGTTATATGTAACGTTCATTCGTGGTTCTGAATAAAGATCTCGAGTTGAGACTAACGAGTATTCGCTTCATTTGGCTTTCACATTGTCTTCGCTATCTTCATCTACGCGACAGTATGAAACTCATTGTTATAAAAGTTTGGTGCCATATAACTGTAACATTAATAGTAATTGTAATGATAATTTTGAATAAAGGCTTTTCTAAAGCAATACAGTGATATAGAGCCGCACTTCTTACTAGGTAACTTCTTTCTTTTACTGAAATATCTACATTTACACAAAAAAGAATGAAATAAAAAAATTTTGAAAAAAAAATAGAACCGACTTCAAAATTGCTCTAAAAAGTGAAAAATAATTTTATTCTTTAAACACCATCGATAATACTTTTAAACATAATTTTTGAAGTTGGCGCAAAAACAAAAAGTAAAATCCATTGTAACCATGCTTCGTTCATATTTTTATCAAAAAATCATCCAAAGTTAGGAACGAAACATTTATATCGTTACTAAAATATGCTGTCATCAATGCGTAATGCATGTGGTAGTGAAGAAACTGGACCTGGTTAAATTTATACTTGTAGTTGAGTTATGGCTGTGAATGATTTTATCGATCGTTTTTGCGCCAACTTCAAAAATTATGTTTAAAAGTATTATCGATGGTGTTTAAAGAATAAAATTATTTTTCACTTTTTAGAGCAATTTTGAAGTCGGTTCTATTTTTTTTTCAAAATTTTTTTTTCAAGTCTCATTGCCTCCAAATAACACTATTGAGCAAGATTTATGAAGGAGTAATCATCACAAATCCAGACTTTTCCGTACGAAATAAGCTGGCTATCAAAAACAAACACTTTTGAAAGAGTATATGAACTTACAAATGAACTGAAGGTTTTTCAGCTGGAGCAAAAGACAATAATATTTTTAGCAGTTTTCAATGTTTTGCATGATGTCGGTTGATATAATCAGCCTATCTGTTGCCTATATTGTTGGTAAACTGAACTAAATCTCTATTTTCATTCAAAAGGAGAAAGTTACCTCTTTTTATAAGACGACAAAAGCACTCGATGCACCTCCCTTCCTTGAACAATCAATCGATGCCAAAGTCAACTCAAAACTAATCCACTAATCCACTAATGTGTTAACAATAACAGTTGAGGTTCCCTCTTATTACTTCAGTTTTTGTTTGAATTCTTACATTATTTTTCAAGAAAAAAGCAGTCTTTTTGTTCTGACACCCCTTGGAAATGAATGAAGGCGAAACCTTTTCAGCTTTTCTCCCATTCTGGTGCATATGAGCACCAATTTTTATGGTAATTCTTGTATTACTGTTTCAAATACAGCAGTCAGACTAATAGCGGAAATCATTCAGATGTGCCACCTTCTAAAGAGATTGACGTCAAAACTAATAATTACCAGTTCACATGGGGGTGCATATGTATACCAAGTTTTGTTCAAGTCCATGCATTACGTTTTGAGTTAGAACGCCCACAATTAATCAGTCAAATACATGCAAACACAAACAGATAGACAGATGTACTTAAAATACACCGCCAACTCAGTTATTTTATCCGAGGACTGCAGTTTCGTGCTTATTAGCACTCATCAGTCCGGAATAGGAATTACCTGAGCTGGAGGCGACAAAAATTCTTAAGGGAGCCAAGAGAGCCAAACAAACTGGTAGCTAATGTAATAAGCCAGCTCAGGGAATTCCTATTCCGGACTGATGAGTGCTAATAAGCACGAAACTGCAGTCCTTGGATGGAATAACTGAGTTGGCGGTGTATTTTAAGTATTTCTGCCTTAGCCCTGGCTGTGGGCGGTAACTTACTACAAAATACCATGCTTTGCCATCAATCTTTGAGTTGAACTGCACCACTGCTGCGGTCACTCATCTGGTGTGCTAATTCTACTTTAGTTACCAGTTTGTTTGGCTCTCTTGGCTCCCTTAAGAGGCTTTTCGCCTTCAGCTCAGGTAATTCCTATTCCGGACTGATGAGTGCTAATAAGCACGAAACTGCAGTCCTCGGACGGAATAACTGAGTTGGCGGTGTATTTTAAGTATTTCTGCCTTAGCCCTGGCTTTGGGCGGTAACTTACTACAAGAAAAAAAAAAAGATAAACATATAGTTTCCAAAAAGGGTCAAAACATGTTCAGCGTTTAGCATTAAAACGCGTTAGTCTTAAAATACGAAAATTTTCACATGATTGATTGTTCCTTCTATGTAGAAGAAAGCATTCGGATGGTTTTTCGTATAGTTATCATTTAACTCCCAGATCATTAACATTTTATCTTTAAGTCATAAACAATAATGGGGTTTCTTGAGGTAAAAGCAAAGCACTAAGGGTTCCGCAGCCTAAAAGGTTTAGGAACCGCTGCTCTAGAATGGCGCTTTTGAAAAAGGTTCCTCTATACTTAATTATTTTCAATTTAAATTTGAGACATAAAAAATTGCTTCTCAAAAGGGTGATTTGAAAGTAGAAAATATAGGTTATTTCAAAAAATCATGTGATCTTGGGGGTTTCTAGGTATTTGAGGGCTTTAGGCCCCGGATTCATGGATGAGCCTTTTGAGTATACTTGAGGCTATATAAATAAATTAATAAACGAGTTATTACTATCACGTTTAAAAATGCTCTATGTATAATGGTTTTAACTATCAGGGGAAACTAAATTAACCTAATTAAGTCTTTTCTTACGATTTCGATGAAAGATTTTTCTGCATAAAGGAGAAATTTCCTGTTTTAAATTATTCCGAAATTTTAAAATAATAGTTTTCATGTTGTGCTGGAAGAGTCAAGTGGTTATACATATGCGAGTATCTAGGTGTGTGTGTTCGTGCATTTGTGATATTATTAAACAAAAAAAAAAAAGAGACAAGAAAGAAACTAGAACTTTAATTTTTATGAAATGGAAAAATTGATATGTAACACCTTCGGTGCTTGCTTAACATTTGCTAACTATGCACCACTGTTCTTGAAACTATATCATTATCACAATCCAGGGTCTCCTGAACCTACCACTATTTGCGGTTTAACCGGTTGGATGGAGCCTTGAAGACAGCTCTGTTGTTTGTATCATTTTTTTTTAATCCAGAGCAGAAGCCGAGCAATCTGCTCCAGCATCCCCAGAGTATTGATTCACTCGGCGGACTTTGTGACTACGACATATTTAACGTGCCCCATTCACCATTAACGAACATGGAGGATCTTCAACCGGCTAGCATCGAACCTGGGACCCTTTGGTTACGTAGAATTTAGTAAAACTCCAACTATTCGAACTCCGACCATCCGAATCGCTTATTATCCGAGTCGCTTTTTAGAATTGAAGAAAAAAAAATAAGATAGAAACGTACTGCGATTCGCCAAATAATGATTCAGTCTATGAGTGCTATTACCCTTCCCTCTGCGAGGCTGGTGTGGGAGCAGTGTGAACATTATTGGACTGATGAGCCACCGTGTCGTAAATAGTTCTATTATTGAATTTTAATGTGCAGTAAATATAAGTACGCTTAAAATGCAAAGTTGTCGTTGTCGTGTGCCAAATAGTTCAGTTTGAGATTCCTTATTAACTTCGGACCACTCTAATACGGATCGAAAGCAATCATACTATTGGTAAATGGTTCAGTGTGAGATTCCTTATTAACGTCGGATCACTCTAAATAAGGAGCGAAAACAATCATACTATTGGAAAATGGTTCAGTTTGAGATTCCTTATTAACTTCGGACACTCTATTGGAAAATGGTTCAGTTTGAGATTCCTTATTAACTACGGACCACTCAATGGTCAATATCATTAATAAGGAGCGCAAGCAATCATCTGGGCTGGCAATATGGGGTGCGCTGTTTCACTTATCCAACTGTACCGTAATTTGGTGTGAAGTCCGACTTGCACAGCACACACATGCCATAAGGACCCATTTATAGGGTAGGCAGTCATTCACAGCACAACAACACATTCACTCAAAGAAAGGACAGGAACAGGAGAGAGAAAGTACATCCATGTCCGAGCTGGGGTTCAAACCCGTGACCTCCCCGTCGCAGTCAGACTTCTCTGATCACTATACAAGGCAGGCGGCAATATGTAAAGTGTTGTCTTTCATTCAATTCACTGAAAGCTATTTTTTAAATGTTTTTCTCCTCCCATTTTCAATATACATAATGAATTTAAATAAACCCTTTTTTTCGGAGAAAGTCCAGTTTTCCGAATTTTTGAGTATCCAAAGGGGGTTCTGTGCCATTTAGTTCGGATGATTGGAGTTCTACTGCACATTATTTACTTCAGGCAGGGGCGTGCACATGGGGGAGAAGGGACACATGTTGGCACGGGCCCGAGTTTGAAGGGGGCCCAATATTTTTTAAATGAGGGTTGAAATATAGGGGTAAGTAATATGGAGCAGGGGCCCGGAAAAGTCATGTGACGGGTTCCAAAATTTCTGTGCATGCCCCTGATTTCAGGCTTTAGGTAACATTTGCAAATTTTGCAAGACTAAAATGGGATTGTTTCCTTTAGTCAAAAGTAGTACTTTTAGTCACTGAAATTGATAGAATAGGCAAAAAAAAAAAATAAATAAATAAAATAACATGGACCCAGAAAATGCTTTCATTTTTCCATCAGTTATTTTTTAATTAATTTTTTTAACTGTCCGATTTTTCAAACAAGGCGTGGTCTTGATGACGTCACAAATGATACTCTTTGACATTTTGCTCTGTGAATGGCTACACAGAATGGCATTTCATCATTTGTGATGTCATCGACAAGAAATGTAAACAATAAAAGCGCACCGATTTAAGTAATTTTTTAAAAATATTAAACTTAAAGAAATTATTTAAAAAATAGTTAGATCCTATGTTTTTAAGCATGTTCTTTCAGAAAAAAATACTTTTAAAATTTTGGAAACGACCCCATTGTAACGTATGCGAACAATCAAGCTCTGGCGAATGTTGTGCGCCAAGCTGTGTACTATATATGTCGCAGCGTTAACTGTCCTTTTAAACCCTTTTCATTTGTAATCAAACGAGCCGCGAAATTAAATTTGTTCGTTTGTTTTTCAAGCACATTTTTTTCTTTCTCTTTTCGGATGAGAATAAAGCAGTCTAAAAATAGTGCTAGTGTTGTGATAGACTAATGGATTGTTTAGTTCTCTCGCCTTTCGTTAAATGAGGCAGAATTCATGAGGACTTTTTTTTTTTCGTTTGGCTGATTTCGGGGTGTCAGTTAATGCAGCGTGAAATCGTCTGGTCGTGCTTTGAGAATGAAATGGGGGGATAGCATGTCTTCGGAGGGTATTGATGTTCTTCTTTCTTGACACAAAGCGGTTTTTAACTTCCTTTTCTGATTTTGTACACTGAGAAAAAATGAAGTTTTTAAAAATGAGTATATTCATGCTTCCACGTTTTCTAGAAACCTTTTGTTTCAAATCTGGGTACCCATGTTTACAAATAGTGTGCTGAATTATTTCATACTCAACAAGCAAATATAAAATTAAAAATTTTAAGAACCCCCGACTGAGTCGCAACTGTAGAATCAAGAGGGAAAATTGAAAATCCTTTTAATAACCTTATACTATTAAAAATCAATTTCAAGTATTTTATTTGCTAATAAATAGAAACTGGCAACAGAGGAAAATTTTAAATCATTGCGTTTAATTTCTTGTCGGCCAGCAATGAATGGGGTTGTTTCCTTCAGTCAAAAGTAGTACTTTTTGTCACTGAAATTGATAAAATAAGCAAAAAAAAAAAAAAAAATATCATGGAACCTGAAAATACTTTCATTCTCCCAGCAGTTATTTTTTAATTAATTTTTTAAAATGTTCGATTTTTTAAACAAGGCGTGGTCTTGATTACGTCACAAATGATACTCTTTGGCGCATCTTTCTACCACGTGTCCACGTTGTGATAATCAAGAAGCGAATTAAAATTGCACTCTACGTTTGCTATCAACCATATCGTTGCCAATACACGTGAGTAAAGATGCGAATTAAATATTTTGCTCTGTGGTTGTCAACACTGAATGGCATTTCATCATTTGTGATGTCATTAGCAGAAGCGTAAATAACGAAAAGGCGCCGATTAAAGTAATTTTTTAAAAATAGTAAACTTAGTCAAATTATTTAAAAAATGGTCAGATCCTATGTTTTTAAGCATGCTCTTGCAGGAAAAAGTACTTTTGAAATTTTGGAAACGACCCCATTCGGTGATCAATCGCGTGAATAAAGGCTTAGCTGTTATTAAAATCTGCTTTTAGAAGACGTTATAATTCGACTTCTATGTAACATGGAAGTTCCAAACACATTCTATCAGACGCGAAAAAAAAATCTCTTTATTTTGGTATTAAATTTTAAATTTTTTAAATATGTTTTCACTGCAAAAATCGCGAAAAGCCTTTTAGGGTTTTTAAATTAATATCTTCACCAATTAATGTCATGCAAAGACGCAACCTAGCTAAGAACCCTCTCGATCAACTCTCCTTTTGAACAAAAAAAAATTTTTCAAAATCGATCCATCTGTTTAGGCGGTAGAGTGCCACAGATAAACACACAGATACATAGATACACAGATACACAGACACGTCAAACTTATAACCCTCTTCCTTTGTGTGTTGGGGGTTAAAAATGAGTACATAACTCGGTTAATACTCAATTCAAAAATAAGCACAAATACCTCAAAAGTGAGCATATGTTGATGTGAGTATTTGAATGTTACAAATTTGCATACCACATGTCGTAGCCATTTTGACTCTGTGATATGTTCAAATTTAAGTACTTTTTCCGTCATTTTTGAAATTGTTGTTTTTAGAGTATAAGTTTGATGGTTTAAAAGCGAGTCAAAATCATAAAGATCATTCCACGGAAATGCCGCCATTTTGTCCCGCACGTGACAGCTCAGAAATTTCATTCAAAAGTAATATAGTTTCAAAAGAATTATTTTGCTTTACAAATAACATATACGTTTTTAATTTTTTAAGCAACAGAATTTTGTTCGTTACTCTATCAAATTATTTCTTTTACTGAAATATATGAGCTATTACGCGCACGAGAAAATGTCCGTTTTTCCTTGGAATGGCTCAAAAAAGAATTGGCATACCTCTCAAAATTGCTTTTCCAGTGTTAAGAAATCATGACTCAAAATAAAGTTGTGGTGATTATAAAAGTGGCACGACTTCAGATGTCTATGCAAGTGCTAATTCATTTAAAGATTCGCGTAACTACTGAAGACTATAGTTCAAGAAAGCAACAGGTCCAGTTTTAAACCTTTAGAAATCACATGAATCGTTAAAAAAAATTAAAAACAAAAATATTTTTAAAAATCCCATGTAGCAGAGACTTCGTTTCATAAGCGTTTCAAAAGAGGTAGCTAACTCATTTGAAGGTTTGCATAACTATTGAAGACTAGTTCACGTAAGCGACAAATGCAGTTTTAAATCTTCAGGAATTACATGTATCGTTAAAAAAAATTAAAAACAAAAATATTTTTAAAAATCCCATCTAGCAGACATCGTTTCATAAGCGTTTTAAAAGAGGTTGCTAACTCATTTAAAGGTTCGCATAACTACTGATGACTCTCTTATTCAAAAAGGTGACAGGCCCAGTTTTAAACCTTCAGGAATCACATGAATCGTTATAAAAAAAAAAAAAAAAAATTAAAACACAAATATTTTTGAAAATTTCGTATGGCAAACAGCAGACTTCGTTTCATAAACGTTTCAAAAGAGGTTACTAACTCATTTGAAGATTCGCATCACTACTGATGACTCTCGTTCGAGAAAGTGACAGGTCCAGTTTTAAACCTTCAGGAATCACATAAATCGTTAAAAAATTAATAATAGTAATTTAAAAAAATTTTAAAAATCCCATGTAGCAGACTTCGTTTCATAATCGTTTCGAAGAAGTTGCTAACTCAATTGCATAACAACTGAAGACTAGTTCAAGAAGGTGACAGGTCCAGTTTTAAACCTTCGGGAATAACATGAATCGTAAAAAAAATTAAAAAAGTAAAACATTTTTAACAATCCCATGCAGCAGACTTTGTTTCATAAGTGTTTCAAATGTGGTTGCTAATAAAACGAGATCCCACTAGGCTTGATCTACCCTCATCGAGTTTCCAAAACTTGTTACCATAGATGAAGAGTAAAAGTTGTAAATAAAAGGCTAAAGTAAGACTTTCTACCACTTTCACGTGAACTAATCAGGGTTGCCAGTGGTTGAAAGGCGCCTAAAAATAAATAATTTACCCTCATCGAGTTTCCGAAAATCGTTATCATAAATGAAGAGCGAAAGATGGAAATAAAACGTTAAAGTAAGGTTGCTTTCCTTTTTCGGGTCCCTAATCAGGGTTGTCAGGGGCTAATAAAAGGTGCCCGAAGAGGGAGATAATTTATCCCTCATCGAGTTTCCGAAAACCGTTTCCATAAATGAAGAGTAAAAGATGGAAATAAAACATTAAAGTAAGGTTGCCTTCCTTTTTCGGGTCCCTAATCAGGGTTGTCAGGGGCTAATAAAAGGTGCCAGAAGAGGCCCCTCATCGAGTTTCCGGAAATTGTTGTCATAAATGAAGAGTAAAGGCTGTAAATAAAATGCTGAAGTTAGGTTGTCTACCCTTTTTCCGGTCCCTAATCAGGGTTGCCAGAGGCTAAAAAGTGCCCAAAAACGAGTAATTTACCCTCATTGAGTTTCCAAAAATTGTTATCATAAATGAAGGGTAAAAACTGTTTAGAAAATGCTTAAGTAACGGTTGCCTACCTATTGCGTGTGAACTAATCGGGGTTGCCAGGGGCTAAAAGGTGCCCCAAAACGAGTTATTTACCCTCATCGAGTTTCCACATAAGTTATATAAAAAAATTGTATGTAAAAATATTACAAAACCGATGGTATAGGGTAACTTTAGCAAAAGTGGTCCAATCATAGAGTTGTCGCTGTTCAAAGTTTCAATAATTTAACTCCTTCAACCTAGAACCATAACTTTAAACAAGTTTTACTCAAAACTTGAAAAAGTCCACTTACATCCTTTTGCTTCTCACTGCCTCGTTTGTGGACGACCCCAAAGCGAAACTGTTCTAGAACTTCCCTCAGCTCTAGAACTTCCTGTCAAATATCATATATGCATAATGCAAATGACAGTGAGGCCTAGACTAGCGTGAAATACGACTCGATGGCTTAAAATCTCTAAAAAGCAAAGCACTCAGTAATTGCTTCGTCCTTTACTATCTACATTACCATACATAATAACCAGAAGAACAATGCACCAATGATTACAGCCTACGAATCGCATCTTTATTTTCAAATCGTTTTCTTTCCTAAACTCAAAACGCACAAAAATTCCCCACACATTCTGTTCCGCCATTCGCTTTTGGTGGTATCAGGAATTGTTTCGGGGATTTATTTTTGTCGTAGCGTGGAATTCCGTTCTGCTGGAGTTATTTTATTGAACTGTTATTTTCATCCAATTTTTAGTGTAATAGCAACACGAACATGGACGAAAGATTATTTGCTTTTTACTGCTTTTTTCTTTTTGGAATCACGCTTCTTCATCTTTTAAGTTTATATTTAGAAACATCTCTTCAGGAACATGGCTGTTAGCTTAGTAAAATGCCGACTGATAGAATAGATTAAATACACTTTTGTGAGTTATGTAAAATTCTCTTTATTAAATAACGCAGTGTCGTTCAAACTTTTAATGTAAAAGAATATTTTTTAAGACTGTAACATACACTGAATTGCTTTAAAATCAATTTTATTCTTTTGCTAGTTCAATCTGAAGTAGAATTTCCAGTAAGCTTGCGCTTGAAGTAAAATGCAAGTATTAAGATATTTTTAAAACCGTTTTTTTTTTTTTTTTTTTTTTTTTTAACACCATTTAGCATATGACGAAGGTGAACCAAATTGACTTCGTGCCCAGTGTCCTTAAAAGTCATAGTCGTTAAATCGCCATCGTATTCCCATTGTAGTTTTGAAGTGAAGCCATTCGCGAGGGCTTTGAAATTCTCATTCATAACCTTTTTGTGAGACGGAAGTGACGTATTTTTTTAAATTCTTGCCAATAGAACAATGAAAAATAACAGTCTCTATAAAATTAAAATGCTTCCGGTTTTTGATTGTTGCCAAAAGCATTGATAAATAATAGTAATTATTAAGTTAGTTTTGTTCATAATTTTAAGAAATTAATTTCAAGGTTTTTTTTAAATAATGCAGGTTTTCGAAGATTTCTTTGGTTCAAGTCAAGTCAGTTTAAAAGCGTAATCCACATTTAAGTTCAGCCATGAAATTAGTCGGTTAATTTTTATTAACAAAATTAACTTTGTAATAGTCATTATTTTTCATTCGTTTTGGCAACAATTGAAGAGCGGATTTTAAGCATTGTTTGGTTTTTTCGTTGCTTATAATCTATTTTCTTCATTAAAATGAACAATTTTGTCGTGAATTAAATCAGGTGCAGAAAGAACAAGAACGTGGCATGAGAGAAAACTTGCACGTGAAGTTACAATTCAGAATACAAAAAAAAGAAAAGAAGAAGAAGAAGAAGAAAAGTTTAAAGTTTCACTTCCATCCTGTGTCTTTACGACGCACATTTTTTTTTTAGTTTGCGAGAGTTCTGGCCTTGGAAAAAAAAAATCCCAATGGTACGTATGTACAATAAATGTATAATGTTTACCTTTGGCTCCCAGTAAAACGTTGAAATGTCGGGCAGACTTAATGGCCATTGTTGCAAGTTTAGGAAAGATCTTTCGGATTTGGAATATTAGTAGCATTTTTTACTTTTACCGGTGTTTAAATAATTAATTTAATAAATAATTATTCTAGATTTTAAATATATACTGGTCACTATAAAGCAGCTATATATTAGGCAGCTTAAATTAGTGAAAGAAATGTAATTGTCGTTTTTGGCATTCAAATTATATTCCTTCAAAGGAAAAGATAAAAAAATTATTGAATCAAAAAACGCGCCTTACTGAATTCCCCCCCCCCTCAAACATAAATTGTATGAAAGGTATGGGATTTAGATAGAAAAATGTGATGTGGTTCATCGATGGGAAGTCACGGGAGGGCACTGTGACCTCCCAAAATTTCCTTATTTGGCAAATTTGACCTGACGATTCGGAAAAAGTATCATCATTCGGAAAAGTTTGGAGTTCCATTCGGCAAGGCAAAATTATCATCATTCGGCGAAATTCGGAGATCCATTTGGCAAAATTAACATCAATCGGCGAAATTCGGAGTTCCATCTGGCAAAATTATTATAATTCGAAGAAATTTGGAATTCCATTTGGCAAAATTATCATCATTCGGCGAAATTCGGAGTTCCATTCGGCAAAATTTGGAGTTCGATTCGGCAAATTGAGAGTTTCCGCTCTCCCAGAAGTTTCAGTTTGGGGCATACGCCTGGATGTAGGGGAAGCGAAGAATACTTTGAAATGTAAATTATTTAAAAATAATAAAGGAATTTAAATTTTAAAATACAAAATTGAAATATCAAGGGAAGTTTTAAAGCTACATTTGATAGAAAGTCAAAACAAAATTGGTTGCTTCTATCGCAGTCGCGATAGGCAAATTTAAGTCTTTGGCCAAAAAAAAAAAAAAAAAAAAAAATTCCCCTACTCTCTCCAAAGTTTCCAATACTTGAAAGCTGTGCAGAGAGCTTTCGGACCAAATTAAAACTGCAATTAAGTTGGCAGCTTCGCTAAAGCAAGCTCATTGGGTTAGATATCATCATCTGACCCCATTAGTTTGTGCGTCCGGCGGAGCATCATTCCCACGTCATTAGCGCGTCCAACCCATGCTCAGGGGACACAGGACATCCCGCCAATTGAGACAATCTGAAGAACAATCCTCGCGACGAGAGGAAGCGCATCATGCCGAAATTTTGGCGGATGCAGAATTGAGAATTTCAAATTAATAATAATAAAAAAAAATTGGGCTCTTGCGGAGGTACGAAGCATTTTTTACAAGAAATAAAGTATGAACTTCAAAAGTTCAATCATGCTCTTAGATAAACTTTAACTGGTAAAAGATGTTGTCAGATTGAACTCTTCACGGTCCGACAAATTTCGGGCGAATAAAAATATTACCTTGGCAACTAGTTCTTTCAGAACCAGAAAACATAATGCAGATAAACTCTGGAAAATAATTTGTCGGGACCCAAAATGCTTTTCCTGGCTCCTAAAATTTTCTATTTTTGTCTAACCTTAATTTCACCATTAAACAAAATGATGTAAACCGTGGAATTGAAAGCGAGGAGTGAAGAATTTTTTTCGTCTTCCACGCATTTATTTCGACCATCAAGGATTCCAGATAAATTAATTTTCGTCTTCTCTCAGAAAAATATCGCCATTTTATCTATGTTTTGTAAACCTTTTTGCTAAACTTACACATACAGCAAATAACAGTCATGCTCGCAAATCGTGTATTTGGAAAACCAGACACCGGCATAGTGGTTAGGCGCTGACTTCTTTCGCCCAAAGACTTGGGTTCAAACCCGGCTCCAGTCGGTGGGTTTTCAAGATGTAGAAATCGTCAGCATCCATATCGTATGACTATGAGGCATGTAAAAGATCCCTGGAGCATTCGTATGGTGTTTGAAGACTCTCGGCAAAATTAAATTCCTAGTGTGGTTTCGCACCGTTAGAGCCCAGGTGTCTTCATCTGGTGGGGAAACTAGGCGTCAAAACTTTCGTCGCAAAGGCTATCCACCGAAAGGGATGCCACATGAAAGAGTGGGTGCTGGCTCTTAAGAAAATGCTCTAGATCTGCAAATGACGAGGAACCAATACGCAGACCCATTACAGTGAAACCCCGATTATACGTCCTCCGAATCTACGTTTTCCCCGCATTTAATGTTTTTTCATCGGTTCCCATCATCAATTTTGCTGCTATGCATTTCCCGTATTTTACGTTTTAATCGTATTTTACACTTTTTACCCACTCTCTTGAAGAACGTAAAATCGGGGTTTCACTGTATAAACAAACCTTAACCAGTGAAATTTTCAATTTATTTTTCGCCGAAGGAAACTACGCAGTCTCAATGATGGTTAAATTTTCAGCTGGCTGAGGAATGCAGTTGCTTTAGAACTTAGCTTTAGAATTGGCATGCTTAACCTTATGGCATGAAAAATGCTTTTGACATTGTCTTGCCATCCCAGTTCATATAACAATTGTTTACCAGTCGCAGTATGTGCCTGGGGAAAAGAGAACAGCTTTTGTGTAAGGAAGGATCTTTTAAAGTTGGTTCTTTTCTCATTTGCATCTGGCGTTGGAGAAAAGAAAACCAGAATAACTCTTGTTGGGTAGCTAAACTAGGGTTAGTCAATTTGCCATAGTAAAATTAAGGGCCTCTCTAGAAATCTTGTTTATCTAAGAGGTGAAATATACAGGAATGTTAATCGACAACATCAGATTTTTTTAAACATTAAAAAACGAAATGAAAAAATTAATTATTTATTTTCAAACAACATTACATTAATTAGAACAGAAAACGTTTGCTGACGTTAACAGAAAAACTGAAACATATTTCTAGCAGCAATGCTTCTTTGGAAAAGACATCCTCGGATGTCTTATTATCTATAAGCTCACCTATTTTGCATTGTCAAAGGGGTTCCTTGCAACCCGGAAACACGTGTCTGCAGTAATCTGCATTTTTGTGCAATTATAAGTTGTTATTTCTTATTTTCACTTTGGTATCACAAAAGTTCTTATTGGATTTTATCGTGGATATATTTGGAAGAAACTAACGAAGGAAATAAATAACTGTAGAGAACTGAAGAAAAATCAATATATAATTAAATGGGACTCGTTTTCTCTTTAAACGTTTTAAAACTCAGTGATTTCGGTTTGGAAAAATGGCATTGCACAAGAATTTATTTTGAACTAGAAAAAGTAGGAGTGCACCCTTATAAAAATGTTTTGGGAGTTTGAGGCAAGTCGGCTGATGTGCATGTAAGGCATCGTAAGAGTAAAATGTAAAAATATTTTTCTATTTATTTATTTATTTCTTTTCACCTTTTATGAACGTCCGACTATGTCAGCCAGTAAAACATTGGAAATATGTTTTGTGGATTGAAAATTTGCTCAGTTAAAACAGGGGTGTCCCCCCCCCCTCTAAGAACAAAGGCGCACCCCCTAAAAATTGAAAAGACCTCCCAAGAGGTAGTGCCCACTAAAAAAAAATACCCCTCAAACCCCCCCTAAAAATTTCAATGGCGCAGTCTGCGCCTTGACCCCCTCCCCCGCCCTACTTGGGCACCCCTGGTTAAAAACTGCTACGTAAAAAAGTACGGGAAAATCCACTTTTAGCTAGTGTTTCATTAAAATATTTTCCCCTTGTTCCTTGTAGCCGTATATCCCCACCTAAAGCCTGACGCTTGGCCCCTCTTCCTCTCCTTAACTATGCCACTGTTAGTTACATCCAATTATCTCATCGCTTAAAAGAAGTTTCAGGGAAAGAAACTATTTTGGCGGGTTTTTGAAGCATGCATCATTACAAATTTGATTCACCTCAGGTAACCCTAACTAAATACTCACTGGAAAGACAAAGAATCAGCTGCTTGCCTAACCACTGCAGATTTTGACAGCTGTTCTGTAGCTATAGCAACTTTAGAAGACATCTTTTATCACCTGCTGCATATGCTTCTGCTTTAAGTAGCGAACAAGTGTGAATTTTATTGCCTTTCCGTGCCTAACCCAACTGTTAGAAATGCGTCTCGTGTATTCCCAGATGTTCTACCTCAAGCAATGCAGAATTATAAATACTGCTTTATTCTTTCATACGGTAGGTGCTTTTTTGAGAAAAGGACTCATCTCATCAGCCTTGTTTGAATGGATTACATGCTAAGGCTATTTTAGGCCTGAAAATTAGTCGCCAGTGACCGGTAGATACTTATAGTTTAGTGGCCACTTTATCCAGTATTTTTTTTTGTTTAATGAAAACATTAGCATACGAGTCCAAACTGCAACGCGACACTTATGAGTGTTGTCAAGTTTCACTATGTCCCCTTCTCAGACTTGGATTTACGTACAAGCTAAGCAATCTATAGCTTAGGGCCCCCGTTTTGTTAGGGGCCCCTTACTCCCGGAAATTAGCATGATTTGTTCCAAAAGAAATAAAAGAACTTGAATGAATAAACTTTATTTTTTTGTGTGGGAAAACCTTGAAAATTTGGAAAAAGTGTGGCTACAAACTACAAATGGGAGGGGGTAGGGAGAAGGAATGCCAATTTTAGTCAAATTCAACTCCTTGCTACATCATGCACCAAAAATGTAAAAACCATGGTTCTCACGTTTCTGAAACACATTACAAATTTTTGTGACTCGCGTGTTTCATATTTTGCTATTTATATAATTCCGAATGCAGTATTTTGGAAATTCTTTTGTTATTACTTGCTTTTAACTTACTTCTTCTGCATATTGTAAATCTGTTTAACACGGGGGGGGGGGGATACACTACCTCTATTCCTTTTCGTTTTCTGCCCCACTTACAACTGAAGCAAAGTTGTTGTCATGAGAAATCTATAGCTCCTTTTTCTTTAAATTTAAAATAGCTGTTTCGTACAAAGTTAGAACAGGACCGTAAAACTTTACAATCAATTACTAAAATATCAGAGACTGGGAAGTACAAATGAAATGTAATATATACGTTAAATAATTTTAATTGTTCTAGAGTCCTTGAAAATAATTAGATATGTCTTTGAAAATCCTAAGCAAAGTGCGGGCTTCAATTTTATTTCTCATCAAGTGTATAAACTATGAATTGTTCAAATGGGCAGTATATTACAATCATGTTGTCTATTTTCTAAAAGTGAACACCATTTCTTTACTATTTGCATTTTTTACTATTGATCATTTTTTTATTTAATTCATTGTTGTATTTGTTGGTGGGTTGGAGGGGTGATTAAAAACTAATTGTGCCGAAAGCCAATGTGAGCAAGTAACAATGCAATTTCTTTTCTCTTCCCGCTCTTTTTCTCTGTCAACTGCTATCATTGACTTGTGTCGAATCAAAAACAATTTTTGCTGTGTATTATCTTAATTTTCGAAAGAGTATATAAATTTTTAAAAGTTTTATTTGTCTATTTCTGTCCTGATATTTTGTAGTTTCATCTACATCTTATAAAGCTTCAAAATACAGAATTTTCTATCCAATTTTTAAAAATTTCTCGGGGGGAGAAATCCCCTGACCCCCTACAATTGGGAATATTCTATACTCCAATAAAAGGGGAGTCTTATCTTGATACCATTCTTCCTCTTAAGGTCAATTCAAACAGGTCATCAAGGCAAAATTAATACACGATAAACAAATTAAAGTATTTCTGTATGTATCAGAGTAAAGAGACAAAGGGGGGGGGGGGGTATAAAAAATGCCTCTTGCACCACCAAGAGAAACAATGTTCAAACTACAAAAGGGGCCCCCATACCTGAAATAGCTTAGGGGCACGTTAAGTCTAAATCCGACCCTGCCCCTTCTCCCCATTGGCTATTTCGAAGGGACGATGAAAATCCCGCATCCGTAACCCGTGCCAATTACAGTCAAACCTGTTTATCTCGAACCTGTGTCTCGAAAACCTCTCTATGTCGAAGTTTGTTATTTTCCCTGCACATAAAGTATTAATTTAATGTTTTCCCCCATGTTTGTCTCGAATGAAATTTTCTGAAAACTTGTATACCTCGAATTTCGAATAAAGTGTCTTTCTTGAATTCGATCCCCAACGATCATTATTAACTGGAATTTGGAGACAAAAAGCATTTCTCTTAACACTAGCAACCACATAATCCTCCAGAATTAAAACTTTATGTACAAAAAGCAAGTTTTCCAGCAATTATATACATTCGGAAACTGAGAGGAAGGGGACATTGTTGATTAGTAAAGTAGCTTCCAAAGTTTTACTTTCAAGTCATTGCTCCAATTACCTATTTTTTTTTTTTTAAATTTCAAAACCTCTGTATCTCGAAACCTCCAAATCTCGAATTTTTCTTTTCTCTCATAAAATTCGAGATAGACGGGTTCGACTGTAGTTATTGGAAAGATTTTTCAAGAAAGAGGCAACTCTACGGAAAATACTGATTTAAAGAGTTTAATGATAAAATTCTGGAAATGAGAAATTATATCCTAAAAATCTCAATTTTTTTTCCCAGTAATTTATCGATTTCTGGCAGAAATGACGTCATAAATCGCTCACTCCTTTCAAGAACGTCATGTCTCAAAAAACGTGATTTTTCATTAGAACGGTTTTGAAAATTAAAATTAGATATCATGCAGAAAAACTATATTTTGAGCCATTGATTGAACTTTTTCTGACGCATTAGGTCTTTTTCAACAAAATCTGGCGGTTTTTTTTTTTTTTTTTTTTTCTCTCTGTTTCATTAAGAAGTTAAAAAGTGAGTTTTAAAAAGTTGCATTTTACTCATGACGCTCTTGCACTAAATTTCAAAAATACTGTTTGAAGTATTTCAAAGTATGTCATTGTTGATACTAATTGTTCTCCTTAAAATACCGACATAAATGCAAATAGTGCGTTTTTGATTAAAAAATACGAATGAAAAATGCTCTTTTTACTTCCTTTACAACACTCTTTTCACTCTTTTACAAAAAAGGAGGTATTGTATTCGCGAAAAAATTTTCACTCAAAAATCGACCTTAATTTCCATTTTGCTCACCCCCGGATGAATGTTGAGTATATTTTCCGACTCGACCAAATGTGGATAAGTGCCTAAGAACGTTTAGACATGAGAAATATCAATTTTGACGATTCTCGAGTTCATTACAACTAGTTTTCTCGTGACGTCTGTATGTACGTATGTATGTATGTGCGGATATGCGTATGTACGTATGTATGTCGCATAACTCAAGAACGGTATGTCCTATAAAGTTGAAATTTGGTACGTAGACTCCTAGTGGGGTTTTGTTGTGTACCTCCCCTTTTGGTTGCATTCGGGTGTTTCTAAAGGTGCCTTTACCCCCTTTTTGGGGAAATCATTGTTAATTTCGATGTAAACTCAAGGGGTGTTATAATTTGTCGGACACTTGGCGATATATCGCCACTCTTTTGGTCGCCAAGTTTTGTCGCCAACATGGCGAAAAATTTGGCGATTTTTTTTTTGGTTTCAATTTGGCCACTGATGGTGATATTTAGAGAGTAAACAATTGAACCACATTAAAATTGCCAATAACGGAAAAGAGGCATTAAATTGGAGTAAAAGGAAGTCATGTGATGCACACATCAGCTCGTTTTAATGTGCAATACTGTTTTACGAATAAATAATACCATCTTTCGCTAGACGACACAGATGTTTCATGCCTAATGGATCAAGCTCAACCCAGGATGTGACATTCTTGAAAAAAACATTCCGGAAATACTTGAAAACGAAAATATTTTTGCTCTCTAACGGCGAAATATTTAGTTATAGAAATGCAGGTCTTGCAGAGATATGCTACTCATTCATTGCAGTTCAAAAGAAAAAAGTTGATATGTGCATCACATGACTTCCTTTTACTCCAATTTAATGATAATAGTGCCGCAGATTAAGCAAAGAAACACTTTAAATGTTTTCGCCCCAAGTTTGTTGCGAATCGAAGCAAAGAAAACGTTTTATTTAGATAAATTTTCCGAAAATTGAGTTTTAGTGTGATTCAATGGTTAACTATATAAATATGGCCAAATTGAAACCAAATTAAAAAAAAAAAAAACGCCAAATTTGTCGCCATTTTGGCGACAAAACTTGTGATCAAAAACTTGTTGATACATTGCCAAGTGTTTGCCAAATTATAACACCACTTGAGTTTGTATTGAAATTAACAATGATTTTACCCCAAAAAGGAGTAAAAGACCCCCTTTTGGAACATCCGAATGCAAACGAAAGGGAAGGTGCACAACTAGACCCCACTAGGAGTCAACGCGCCAAATTTCAACTTTCCAGGACATACCGTTTTTGAGTTATGCGAGATACATACGCACATACACACATTTACACATACATACGTACATACGGACGTCACGAGAAAACTCGTTGTAATTAACACAGGGATCGTCAAAATAGATACTTCGGGTATCTATACGTTCTTAGGCATATATCCACGTGTGGTCGGGTTGAAAAAAAAAAACTCAATATTCATTCGGGGGTGAGCAAAATGAAAATTATGAGAGTGATTTTTGAGTGAAAATATTTTTGCGAATACAATACTTCCTTTTTTGTAAAAGGAAGTAAAAAAAGCATAACCCAAAATCGCTAATTTTTGAAACATGACTTTTTTGAAAGGAGTGGGCGATATGAATATCGTCAATTGTCACGGTGCCCCCTTCACCCCCATTGACTATTTGGAAGACCGATAAAAATCCTGCTTCCGCCACCCCCGCCGCACAGATTAGTTATTGGAAAAAGATTTCCAGAAAGAGACAACTCTGTGGAAAAGATTCAACAAGAGAGTTTTATGATAAATTTACTGAAATGAGAACTTATATCCTAGAAACACCATTTTTTTCTCAAGTAATTTATCAATTTCTGATAAAAATGACTTCATATTTGTTATCAATTTTGTTTATCTTTCAGTTTTTTTATTACCTCGTACTTGTCAACAGAATTGTATTTTTGAAATATTCAATATTGCGTTGCGACTTTGTGAACAGGAATGTCTAGGATTTATCCCGTGAGGCAAATTTGTAGAGCAACGTATATTTTTTTTAAATGATTTTTGTTTTGCACATTCTTTCATAAATTGATAGATTTTGAAGAAATTTCACCTTTTAGAAATGCTTAAAAATGAAAACTAATAACGTCGATTCTCTTTTCGTTATGTTTGCGAAATTTTTCGGAAAAAAATTGCAACCTTTTATCCGTAAAAAGGGGTTCGTTTCCAAAATTGTAAATTTTTTTTTTTTTGAAAGAGCATGCTTAAAAACATAGAATCTGACCATTTTTTTTAAATAATTGGTTTAAGTTTAATGTTTAAAAAAAAAATACTTAAATCAGTGCGCTTTCATTGTTTACGCTTCTGTCGTGGTGAAATCACAAATAATGAAAAGCCATTCAGTGTTGCCATTCACAGCTCAAAATATTTAATTCGCATCTTTACTCACGTGTACTGTCAACGTTAGGATTGATAGCAAGCGCAGTGCGCAATATTTAATTCGCTTCTTGATTATCATAACGTGGAAACGTGGTAGAAGATGCGTCAAATTGCATCATTTGTGACGTCATAAAGACCACGCCTTGTTTTCAAAATCGGACAGTTTAAAAAATTAATTAAAAAAAAACTGTTGGGAAAATGAAAGTATTTTCTGGGTCCATGTTATTCTTTTTTTACTCATTCTATCAATTTCAGTGACTAAAAGTAGTACTTTTGACTGAAGGAAACAACCCCATTATACTATCGTTCTCCAACAATCTTGAACTAATTTTTTCCTTGATAAGCAAAAATGTTTTTTTCACTGAATGCCGCACATGCTTGGTCTGAGCAGTGAGCAATCGGACGAAAGACGTCATTTTGAGCAGGGCTGCGGAGTCGGAAGAAAAATGGCCGACTCCGACTCCAACTCCTGCTTTTATTTATTTTTTTAGTTTTTGAAATCACCCCGTCTCCTCTTTATGGGAAGGGAGGGGAGGAACCATTAAACAGAGATTGAAATATAAGTTCCTTTTTATGAAATTTTCGCGATGTATTTTATTGTAAACCTAAGATGAATACAACGTTAGAATTAGAATTTGAAAATTAAATTATCCAATAGTTGCGATTTCTAAAGTAAGATTACTTAAAAATAACATTTAAAAAATGAAAAGGATTAATTTGCTTCCCTTTAATGTTTAACAAATAGATGTTGATCAAATCCTGTGCTTTCAATTTTTGAAAGCACAGAGAAGAGTGAGAGAAATAGTTTTGGGAAAAAAATAGTATGCTAAGTAACAAAACAATAGTATGCAAAAAACTTTTCTTGAGAGGGGGCGGTCCCCCCTCCTCCCGGATGACACCTCAACTTAATATCAGAGTTTATAAAAACTGAAATAATTTAATTCTGAAAAATTTCCACAATAATAAATTTTAAATTTCATCTTAAAATTTTCAACAAAAATATTGCACTAAACTGCGGAGAGAGGCCGGGTACATGAACGTCTGGAGCAAAATTTACACAAAATGCCGAGATATGCAGCTTTGTACGAATAACTTTTATTATACCAACATTTCTTGGCTCAATTTTTAATTTTAATTTTATTTGCAGCTTCAGAATTAACCTTAATATGAAGATGTTAGGATTAACTACAATTGTTGAGTGTTGCGTTTAATAGATAAAAAGTGTAAACCTTTTATAATATAATTAAAACTAAAGATTAAAAATATGGCATTGTAACTAGTGAACGCACTGTCGATAAAATGTATATGAAAACTTAGCATCCGGTATTGTAAGACTTGTTGAGAAAAAAAAATGAAGAGTTTGATTTTGTAGGTAGTCGTTATGGATTTTATTTAAACATCTTTTCTGTTGAACCTGGGGTTCAGAAATGTGTTATGTATGCTTGAAAAAAGCTTTTTAAATTTTTAAACGTTCCACAAATATCATATTAGCCCATTAGCAGAGATTTCGGTGATATTTCAGTTGCTCTGAGTGTTGTAACCAATAAATCATGTACTAATTTTATTTTGTACTTTTCAATAATAACCAAGCTTTCTCAGACAGTCTTTAGATTTAAAAAAATGTATATATATATATATATATATATATATATATATATATATATATATATATATATATATATATATATATATTTTTTTTTTTTTTTTTTTTTTTTAAATCAGATCTTTTGGATTTGCCGTTTCGTACCATTAAAAAGATTTTATTATTTTTATTTGAAAGCGATTACTTGGAAAATGTTAGGCAACAAAACTGTTTGCTGACAGTTGCTATCAGTTAAATAAAGTTAGAAAATAAGTAAACTAGGAGACAGCGTAGGTAGCTGGTAGCTGTTACAGAAAGTTTGATAAACTATCAAGCCAGCTGGTTGCCGCAATGACAGTTATTTTCTTATTAGTAGGCCTTTATACATGTAATCAAATTAATTGGTAGTCAGTTTTTTAAAAAAATGCAAGGAGAGTCAGTGAAAATTAAAGAAAAAAAAAACCCGGAATCGGAGTCGGCATGTTTCCGAATGATTCCGACTCCATTATTCTAAAATCAGTCCGACTCCGACTCTTCAATTCCGACTTCACAGCCCTGATTTTGAGCAGGGCTGCAGTTGAAAAGAAAATAGACAGACTCTAACTTCTGAAATTTTAGAGCATTTGACTCTGACTCCTTTACCCCAATAAGTCTGACGCCGACTACACGACTGCAACTCATATGGGAAAAAGCCACGGACTTCGACTCTTAGAATTTATAAAATCTTCAACTCCCGACTACGACTTCTTTACCCCAAAACCAGTCTGACTTCGCCTCCGCATCCCTGATTTTAGGCATAGCTAATTGACGTGCTACGCGCCACTCAATGTTGTTGTTTCCTTCAGTCAGAAGCAGGGGCGGCATTTCAGCATTTCATTTGGGGGGTCGAGTTTCTTAAATATGAATTACCACAGTATGGAACCAAAACACATATTGGCTAACAGCAAGTAGTCATGATATGGGTTTAGAATTAATAAAAATAAGTGTTCAAAAGCAAGTTAAATTTTTATGACAAAATTTGTAGTTCGTTTTAGAATATGTTATCATACCAAGTGTTTTAGTACTACAGTTTTCACCTTTTAATAAAGTTTTTATGCTTGATTTTTAAAATACAGAAGAACATGAAATCTTGTTACTAATCCAGCAATGCCCAGCGTCATGCTCTTTTTTCAGCTAATTTTTTTTCCCCATAGTGCTTCGAAAATAAGTCTCTAACCTCCTAAAACGCGAAAATGATTTTTCTCTACAAACTGAACTGATTGGAAAGTTGAAAAATAATTGAAGTAACAAAGTTACGTACGAAAACACACCTTTCACATCTTACTCTTCAAAATCACCCTAGTAACTTTAAAAATTGTGATGATCTTCATTTTTCATTATTAAATAGTCTATTCTAGGCTAGTCTCTGAACGATTTTCTTGCCTCATGCGATAAATTTTACTCATAATTGAAACAATTCATTTTTTGCTTTCAACATCCAATCCAGAAAATAAAGAGAAAACAATGCAGAAAAATATTTATCATCAAATCTTGTGTTAATTTCATTAGAAGCTGAATCTATTATTTTATACAATATGTTAAATCAAGGTTTGACTTTACATCATCACGTGCATTTTGGTTACCTCTTCTAAATTCATTTGAATATTCTTTGCACTTTTTAAAAATTCTCTGGAGTAAGAATTTTTTTGAAAGGATCCACGCTTGGTTGGAATAATTTATTTTAGTTTAATATTTTTAAAAAATTACTTAAATCGGTGCGCTTTCGTTGTTTACACTTCTGTCGTGTGACATCACAAATGATGGAATGTCATTCAATGTTGCCATTCACAGAACAAAATATTTAATTCGCATCTTTACTCACGTGTATTGGCAACGATATGGTTGATAGCAAGCGTAGAGCGCAATATTCAATTCGCTTCTTGATTATCATAACGTGGAAACGTGATAGAAAGATGCGCCACAAAGTGCATCATTTGTGACGTCATCAAGACCACGCCTTGTTAGAAAAATCGGACACTTTAAAAAATTAATTTAAAAAAAAACTGTTTGAAAAATGAAACTATTTTCTGGGTCCATGTATTTTTTTTTTTTTTTTTTTTTTGCTCATTCTATCTATTTCAATGACTAAAAGTAGTACTTTTGACTGAAGGAAGCCACACCATTGTAGCTTAAACTGTAGCTTGAACAGTCCAAAAGTTCATGTTAGCTGATTGAAGGTGTTTTGATATAGTAAAGTACTGTTCAAAGACTCTCCGCAATACAAACAAAACGAATCAAAATTCATATGAAGACCTCGTAAAGGATATTAGCTTCTTCATTATTCAAAGAGTTGTTTTTCAAAATCACTGCTTTGAAGTTATCGAGAAGAGTTTTTACGGTTTAAAAGACCATCTTGTGTTGTGTCTTAAAGATCCTCTTGTGTCACCTTGATATTGCATTGTTAAAGAGGTTACAGAAAAGAGATATTTTTTTCAAAAATAATATTTTTAAGACGGAGCTATGAAAGTAGTAGTAGCGTATTCATTGAGCAGTTGAAATGAGTTTTCAGAAGAAAGTGATGAACATTCATTAAATGTACACACTCAAAATATGAGCGTAACAATGGATGTAAAATACCAAGGCATTTAATAAAAATCATTCAGCCACACCACTACACGAGCCTCTCATAACCGTCCTTACACAGAGCACACAGGAATGAAATATTTAGCCTATATGAGGTTTACGTCTTTAATTAAAATTCACCTTAATTCTTTATCAGTTTTTTTTCTGTTCTGAAAGGGCCGGTAAAGTCTTGATGAATTTCTAATTATTTAAAAACATAGAAAACACTAGCTCAAATCTAAAAATAAGTCGAGTTTCTTCAACCATTATGGACAACCAGCAAGATTCCTTTTCCATGAACATTGGTTTGCGATTTACGAAAATTGAATTTGCTCGTTTTTTTTATCATTCCTCTCAAAAAATTTGGGGGTGCGACAGCCCCCTCTTGACCCCCCTATTTGCCGCCCCTGGTCAGAAGTACTACTTTTAGTCACTGAAATGGATAGAATGAGGGGGGGGGGGGAAACATAGATAAAGAAAATATTTTCATTTTCCCAACAGTTATTTTTTAATTAATTTTTTAAAATGTCCGATTTTTCAAACAAGGCGCGATCTTGATGACGTCACAAATGATGCATTTTGGCGCATCTTTCTACCACGTTTCCACGTTAAGATAATCAAGAAGCGAATCAAATATTGTGCTCTACGCTTGCTATCAACCATATCGTTGCCAATACACGTGAGTAAAGATGCGAATAAAAAATTTTGTTCTGTGAATGGCAACAATGAATGGCATTTCATCATTTGTGACATCATCGGCAGAAACATAAACAATAAAATCGCACCGATTTAAGTATTTTTTTAAAAATATTAAACTTGAACCAATTATTAAAAAATGGTCAGATCCTATGTTTTTAAGCATGCTCTTTCAGAAAAAAATATTTTTAAAATTTTAGAAACGACCCCATTGCATTTCATAATAGTAGATTAAATAATTATTTTGAGGTCAATGCCCCAAACAATTAGCGACAAAATGAATATAGATGATAGTCGATTTTTTTTCGCTCGCTGTGTTGCAGAGAATCATCCAGTGCATAGAATTGCAAATTTCTTATTGGTGTGCAATTCTTTTCAACTTTTTATATTTTTGAAATTACCCTTCCTTATACGTGAAGGTTTGGCTAACGTTTGATATATCGTCTTATTTCACCAAAATTTCGTGCCAACATATAATTCTTTATTTCCAGCACTTGTAAGCAGAAATAAAGTCAGAGCATTTAAACACCTTTAAAAGTTTTTACTACGCATTCGAAAGAAGAATAAATTTATTTATCTTGATCTGAGCACTAGTCATACTTTACGTGATCATAATTGATTTAAGATGTAATTATACTTGTATTTTGAATTAAAGTATTTTTTACAGGAAGGAAAACAAACATGACTTTAAAATAAATTTATCTAAGAAGAAAACCATCCAGTTTTAAAAGTATATATATATATAAATAGAATTCCCGAATCAAAAATTCTAATTTGCTGTATTTTAAAAATAATTTTGACTCAACAAAAATAGACTGCAAATTTAAAATTTTGTTTGTTGCCTAAAGTATGAAATGTTATTTAATATAATGTTGATGTACTGAACCCAAATATTTAATTTATTTACTTGTCTCACGTAAGTTTTTCTTGCGAAGGAACTTTACCCGCATTGTATAATTACGTTTTCATTGTACTTTTTTATGTTTAAGAAAAATCAATGTGTAATCCCACCCTCATTTTTCTTCACCTCATTTCTAAGCAACAGTAATTTGATAACTTTTTCTCGAAGTTTGTCAAACATTAAAATCACTCATAACAGAAGCTACGGAATATGTACAGTAAACTTAAAGCATTGATGGATACATTTATGAGAGCCAGTATGACCGTTATTCTAAATTTTATCACGAAAAATTCATACTATGAAACGGCTGACATAACCAGGGGAGCCCCAATGAGAGGTCACAGAAGGTCACTGTAACCTCCGAAAATGTCCTTATTCGTCAAATCTTGTCTGACGATTTGGCAAAAATATCATCATTCGGCAAAAGTTGGAGTTCTATTCGGCAAAACTCTCATCATTGGGGGAAATTTGGAGTTCTATTCAGCAAAACTATCATCATTCGGCGAAATTTGGAGATCCATTCGGCAAAACTATGATCAATCGGCGAAATTTGGAGTTCCATTTGGCAAAACTATCCATGAATCGCCGAAATTTGGAGCTCCATTCGGCAAAACTATCATCATTCGGCGAAATTTGCAGTTCAGTTCGGCAAAACTACCATCACTCAGCGAAATTTGGAGTTCCATTCAGCAAAACTATCATCATTCGGCGAAATTTGGAGTTCCATTCGGCTAAACTATCCTCATTCGGCGAAATTTGGTGTTCCATTCGGCAAAACTATCATAAATCGGGGAAATTTGGAGTTCCGTTCGGCATAACGATCATCATTCGGCGAAATTTGGAGTTCCATTCGGCAAAACTATTATTATTCGGCGAAATTCGGAGTTCCATTCGGCAAAACTACCATCATTCTGAGAAATTTGGAGTTCCATTCAGCAAAATTATCATCAGTTGACTTAACGAAATTTTGAGTTTCATTCGGCAAATTGAGATTTTTCGCCCTCCCAAAAATTTAAGGTCGGGGCGCCCCTGCCCAGAATTATGATTGCAAGAAATTGGAGAACCGAGATATAGGTTTAAAAATAGTACTTGAAATTTTCGAGCCTTTTCTTTGTCATATTAATAGGATTCAGAGCCATTTTGTGTAAAAAAAGGAGCTCAGAATTATATTTAGAGCTTGTTTAGAAACAGGCGCTTCCACTTGAATTCAGAAAGATAAAGAGCAATGGATGTAACAGCATCAGTTTGTGGTTTTATTTTTAGGTGGACTTGAGCTTTTTAGGAATAGCGCAGCAACTTTTTTTCGTTTACTAATGAGCAAAGATTTTAAAGTATTCCTTGTTTTCAGTATTTGATTTTTTCGGACAACTGCCGTTGTTAGGCTATTTACAGCAAAAAAAAAAATATATATATATATGTATATATATATATATATATATATATATATATATATATATATATATATATATATATATATATAAAAGAAATATATTACATGTATATAATTATCACCATCAGAGACACGCAAACTATAAATACTTAACAGCAAGAAATTTTAGGCTCCATACAAATTATCTTTCAGAGTTTATTGGCAAATTCAGTGTAACAAGACTTCTGAAAGGTTCTTGTTCTGAAAAAACTAGTTACCATGGCATTTTTATAGTAGCCGAGTAATCTGACACCCGGGTTTCGTAAACCTCGATCAACGTCATTATCACCATATTCATATTCAACTATTGTCAGTTTACTTTAAGTAAATTACCGCCCATTAGAACCCCGGTTGAACCGAACCATTACTTCGGTCACTCGTTTGGTCTGTGCTAATTCTATATTAGCAACCAGTTTGTTTGGCACTCTTGGCTCCCTTAAGAGGTTTTCCATCTCCTGCTCGGTCACTTTCCTATGCCGGACTGATGAGTGCTAATAAGCACGAAACTGCAGTCCTCGGCTGGAAATGACTGAGCTGGCGGTGTGTTTCATGTATTGTCAGTCTATTGCTGATTGAAGATTTCCCTAGGTTTTATCCAATTCTACAATCTCTCTGTTTATCTCCCCCCCCCCCCTCCCAAGTTAACTCTCAACGAATTCTTTCGCTCGTTTGGCCGTCTTAATTATAAACTCTTTCAGAAATGTATTGCGTCATTAGGATATCCGTCTAACACTTTAAAAGCTCACCTATTTGCATCACATATTCCAACTATGTGACCTCACAATATTCCAGAGGCTCACCTATTATCCTCGCCAATTCCATCTGTATGATGCCCCAATATTGTAGAGGCTCACCTATTCTACCTACATGATGCTCCAATATCGCTGAGGCTCACCTACTGTCCTCACCTATTCCATCTATATGATGCCCCAATATTGTAGAGGCTCACCTACTCTAGCTATATGATGCTCCAATATCGTTGAGGCTCACCTATTGCCCTCACCTATTCCAGCTATATGGCGACCTGATATCGTAGGGGCTCATCTACTGTGCTCATCAATTCCAGCTACAGTAAAACCTCGTTAAGTCGTCACTCAGGGGACCAAAAATTTTTGACCATTTATGCGGAGTGACTACTTATGTGGAGTGGAAATTAAGGAAGAAAAAAAAAGCCTTACAAATATTCATGAATAGCAGTAGAATTCTGTGAGAAAAACAATAGCTTATGTAATAAATATCTATAAATTAGTGGAAATTTTAAAAGGGGGGAAAAATACTAATGATAGTTACTTTATTTTATTTTCTCTTACTTATACATTACTTAATAACAACAACTTATTTTAATGTAGTTACGGTACATTGATACAATCCTTCAATGTTGACTGATGAAGTTGTTGCTTACGGAAAAGAACTATCTCTTCTAACATACATCAAGCTTTAAATTTTGTCTTTGTTGTTCCTTCTGAACGGATGTTAAATACTGACTAACTTTCTCCAGGTATTAGATTTTGTCTGTCTTGCTGGAAGGAGTTAGATTCATACTCCCGGCACTTGGTAGAGTCACAGCAAGAAGTATGCTTTGAATGACCAGAACCGAGGATCGAGGTTTCAAGGAAAAATGAATATCAAACAGTCTTTCAACTAAGTCCGACACTATTTTCTAAGATCCGATAAGGAAAAGGAATTTTAGAAAACAACTTTTGAGTGACTAGTTAAGAGGGTAAAATTAAATTTGGTGACCAGTAAAGGAGGGTCATTTTACATTACTGTGAATGAGACCTTGTCGGGACCAAAGAAAAACAACCACTTAAACGGAGTGACCACTTAACCGGTCGACTACGTATTGAGGTTTCACTGTATATAGCACCCCCAATATTATAGAGGCTCGCCTATTGTGCTCGCCTATTTTAGCTCTATGACGCCTCAATATTGTAGAGGCTCATCTATTATCCTCACCTATTCTAGCTATATGATGCCACAATATCACAGAGGCTCACCTATTGTCCACACCTATACAGTTGCATGACGACCTTATATCGTTAGAGGTTCGCCTATTGTGCTCTCCTATTCCAGCTATATTACGCCTCAGTATTTTAGAGACTCACCTAGTCTCCCCACCTATTCCATCTATAGATGCCCCGATATTGAAGAGGCTTACCTATTGTCCTCCCTTATTCCAGTTAATTGACTACCAAATAGTGTAGGGACTGTCATATTGTCCTCACCTATTTCATCTATATTACGATCTAATATTGTAAAGGCTCACCTATTTTCCTCACTTATTCCAGATGTATGCCGACCTAATACATATAGAGGCTCACTCATTGCTCTCATCTACTGAAATTATCGTACAATCTCATTCCTAAATCAAACCACCTCACCAGAGAAAATAAATTTGCTACGACATTGCTTGCGGATTCAGAAACAAACAGTAAAAAAAAAGAGAAAATATTGGTAAACATATCGACTTATGTTGGTAAAAAATGAATTGACATATTGTTTTCAAAGACAAAACGGAGGAAAGGAACTATTCGAATGTAGCGCGTTAAAATTCCCGCCTATAATTCTCTGCATTTAAATATCTGGCACTGTCGCTGCTTTTAAATCGGTCTGTTAATAAGTTATTGCACCCTGCGATGCTGATTCAACTTGAGTTTTTAGTTCGGTGTGTCTTACTGAAGCTTCCTTTCGAATCGTGGATTCTATTTTGAGGATGTTCAGACGAACTTTTCTTTCTTTTTTGCTTTACCCCGTTACAGAAAAAGTGAAAGGTTTACGTTTTACGTCTCGTGCAAAACTTCTTTTCGATGACTAAAGCAAAGTTGTTTCGCAATGGCGTACGCAAATGGGGAGAGGGAGAAGGGGTAAGCCCTCCCCCATTGATGTAGAATTGTCTTCAAAATTTCATACATTATTTAAAGCGTATTATCATTTTTTAGTTTTTAAAATTATTCTTCTTGTATTAATTTTAAAAAGTATTCAGCAAGGCCGGATCAAGAGGGGAGGTTAAAGGTGATGTGGATATTTTCCCTGGGAAATATCCCGTATAGGGGGAGGATGATTAATATATAAATTAATTTTTTATTTTATTGATAATAAAAATAAAATTACGAAAATATCAACAAAAAAAAAGATAGCCTAAATTTAAGGTTGATCTCATGCCGTCTTTCTTTCTTTTTTGCTGATAGGTGCAGGGGCGTGCACAACAATTTTGGGGCCCATCACAAATGACTTTCACGCACCCCCCCCCCCCCCCCGCCCTTCCATATTGCTTACCCTCACGTTTCTACATATTTCACCCCTCATTTTAAAAATATCGGGCCCCCTTCAGGCTCGGGCCCGGGCCAATAGGTGTCCCTTCTCTCCCTCTACCCCCCCCCGTGCATGCCCTTGGGTATGTGTATCATGTTTATCTTGTTTCTTTATTGCATTTATGTCCCTTGTTTCTTTTGTCAAGTATTGAACTGCCAATCTCCATGGATTGAGTTCCGATTGTCGATTGTCGATTAGCCAGAAATGCAACAAACAACAAATCACTGTGCTCTCAAGAGATTAAACCTTTGAATCTCAGTACTTTTTGGGAGTTTAGTCTGATGCAAATGTTACTATAGCCGTTTTCAAAAGATCTGACTTCGTAGACAGGGGTGCACCGAACTTTAATTTTTGGAAGGGCAAAAATTCTCAATTTACAGACTAGAACTACAAATTTTTCTCAATATTGATAATTTTGCCGAAAAGAACTCCAAATTCAACCGAATGATGATAATTTTGCCGAATCGTTAGACAAAACTGCCGAATAAGGAATTTTTGGGAGGCCAAAGTGACCTCCCGTAACCTCCCATCGGGGTGCCAGTGTTCAGAGTCTTCAGTTCATGCAGAGAACAGGGGTGCCCAAGGGGGGGAGGATTATGGCGCAGGTTGACGCCATTAAGATTTTTTTTGGGGGGGGGGGGGATTTTTCAATTTTTTAAATGTAAATTTATTTGTTGATTTTTTTTTTAGTTTTTACCATTATTTAATTTTATTTCCTTTTATTATTTAATTACTAGAAAGTCGCCCGTCAAGATATGAAGATGAAAATTTGCTTCTCTTCATCTACATTTTAACGAAGCAATTACCTGTTTGGTGATATTTTGATAGTTGAAATTTTAACCTTAACACTAGTGGATGAACCATAAACTCCAGTAGGTAGCGTTCATAATTGACCGCTTTTTCGTTTGTTTATTCCCCTGAAATGACACAGTCTTACCAGTAAAACTGTTAAGTTACCGATCGAGTTCAGCCTTGTCACAATAAAGCCTTTCCCTGCATGTTAAAACATTACCAAAACATATTATCAAGTTATCATGCTGTGGCGCGAGTTTCATTGTTGAAACACGCGGGTTACTTGATCATCGGCTATTATTTATATGTGGAATATTGTGTGTATATGGGTGTGTGTGTATGTTATTGGTGTAGCACGGAAATTTTCTAACAAAACAATAATTTTTATAATAATTTAAAATAAAAGGGCTAAAAATAATAAAAAGGCAAAAGGGATACGAGAAATAGGGGGGGGGGATTAGCTCCATCGAACTTGGGGAAGATGGGCACCCCTAGCAATGAGGATGAGGAAAATCGATTATTGAGAATCACACCTTGCATCGATGCTGCCGTAAACTAACTGCAGTTTCAAAAAGCTTTTTCAGTCGATATAATTTTCAAGAATTTGTAAATCATCAAAAAACACTCGGTGATTGGGAAAGCTATTTTTAAATATTTTCAATGAAAAACATGCTTCACCAAATTTGTTTTGCCTAAATTCTTTAGTAAACCACATTTGTAAGATAGTATGTGAAATGGATGTACCCTGCTGCAAATATTCGATATAAAATTTCAATGTCGACCATAAAATCATTTTCATTGTTTTTTTTAGATTTTTTGAACTTCGTCTATTTAATGTTTTCCCGCTTTACGTTTACCCCTACCAGGGCCGGACTGGGTGGTCAAAAGGGCGCGGGAAAGCCGAGTTGAAGGGCGCCGATTTTGCCTCCATAATATCTAAGGATTTAAGAGATAGTGCGGACATTTTGATAGGATAAAAAAATCATTGAGAAGTAAATAAAGTCCTTTTTTTTTTTGTTACAGAAAATATCCAAAAGAGAAGTCTTATTTTTTGCAAGTTCAACAATAGTAGGAGAGACCTCCCCCCCCCCCCAAGAGTGTTGGCATCCCCCCCTTAAATATTACTGATTACCCCCTAGAAATAGACCCTCGCTAAAAAAGAGAGGAAAAAACCCCAAAATACCCCTGAAAATTTGAAGAACGCTGGGGGGGGGGGGGATATTTTCTAGTTTCTAAGAATGAGAAATTTTGCTAAATGTTTCTCAATAGGCACTTCTTCCGAAAATTCATTGCTTGTTCGTCTTTCTTCTGGAAATGCATCATTCACTAGTTCAATAGCATTAGCAGACAACATCTCTTGCCGTGATACATTATTTTTTGTGTTGTCGATTGAATATTTTTCACTGGTATCTGCTGTCGTTTTAAAACATGATGCTGTCATTTTGTCACATAAATTTGACGATTCTTTAAGCTGAGGAGCTTTTTTCTCCGTGCGATTAATATTCATGCCCAAGTTTTTTTTTTTTTCGTATTTTTCTTGCATATCATATGCTAGTTGGTTAATTTCAACAAAATGCTTCTGCAGTTCAAAACTAAAAAGAGATGTACACCACATTTGAAACTGTTGTCCGTTTTCAAAGACTTAAAAAAAAAATTCACTTTTTAATGTGCTAAAGTATAAAACTCAAAAAGAATCAATTAAAAATATCATTTCATTATAGCATTGTTAAAAATCTTTGCATCTCTGCATGGTGCTTTTTTACAGCATTTTAGTTACGCAATTATTTTGAGAATAGGAGCGAGTGTTAATGAATATCACAGGTTATAAGGTTAAATAGGTCATTACTAGTTTCTATAAATATACTTTAAAAAGAAAAATGGTACGTTTTTGGATGAATAGTACTACAAGAAAGGCATTCAGTCATGAACGGAAAACATGATTTTATAAATTAGGTAAGTCAAGAAATGTTATAACCTATCTAGAGATGTAAAATTTCCGGGAATTTTGAAGTGGTGGAAAAAAAACCGGTTTTTCAGGAAAAATTGGAAAATTTGATTTTTTATGAATAAAACTGGGGTTTCTTAATAGCTCTGTTTCTTGGAACATATAAAGGGTTAAACATCAAAAAATATATGCTATCCACACATCTTTTTCTGCTTGACGGAAATACACATAAAGGTAAGATTAATTAGAAAAAAAACTTTTTTATAACTGAGAGCTTTTATGGTCAAACACCAGAAATAAGTCAAATCGTCATTCATCCAATAATATTGGGTAATGTGTGTCTAATCATAACAATCACATTTTCTATTTTAGATTGCCTTTGAAACTTGAAATATTATTGAAATTTTCGACTTTCAAACATGATTGATATTTTTTTCGAAAGAAAAATAATACAGCAATGTAACTTTACTGTCTGAAGATGAAAGCTATTGAGTTTTGATTTTTTCCAATCCAGTCTAAGTCCAAATCAAAGCTAAATTAGTTTTTCTTAAGCTGAACCAAAACTTAAACTGGAGTTTCAGTTTATTCATACGACCGTGCTAAGCACAGTAGTAAAAGTAGTCATACCAGCACTTTTGAACAAAACTGAGTTATTATAACCAAGTTGTTCTCTGTTCTGAATCAAATATATGGAAGAGCCAAGCTTAGCATGGCAGTATACAGGATGCGGCAAAAAAAAAAAAAAAAATCGGACAAAAATTGTATCATCGAATGGAAGAAAGGTAATTTCATTTTAATGAGTGCCTTATTTATTTTTGTCTTTCACTTTATTAGAAAGTAATTTAGGATTTATTTCCTAATTTGTATTGTTTTTCGGTTTTCTTACAATTTTAAGCAAAATACCTGCTATTTTAAGTTGTTTAACCAAGTAGAACGACAGTTCGTCTGCTTGTTGTGTCTCTGCAAACAGTATTTGAAACGGTATGCCGTTTCAAGTGGCTTGGAAATGATAGTCGGTGTCCGGAAAGTGTACAAAAACGAACAGTGAACATTTCAGTTAATCGTCAGGTCATCCAAAAGCGAGTTCAATGAAATCCTTGGGTTGCCACGAGAGAAGTCGTTTGTAAGACGGGAATTTGTAACCGATAAGTGCGACTAAGGGAAAAAAACAGCTCAAACAGAAGTTTTACGAGTTATAAAAAGTTTAGGCATTCGTACGACTCCAAATTATGATAGAAACGTTTGAGATGGGCAGCAAGTCCACCTTGGAAGAGATAACTTTCACTGATTTACCGTTCAACCAGCTCAGATCCCCAGAACAATAGGATTTGGTGTGTAGACACGCCAAGCACCTTAGAAAATGTTAAATATCGCCAAAATCCGAAGTCAATCTTGATCTGTGATGGAATCAGCACAAGCGACAAAAAATCTAGTTTTTTGTGGATGAGGGCCGTAAAATGAATCGAAAAGTAAACCAGAAGGCCATTTTAGAAGTTATTGTACTTCTGTGGGCCCCCTAAGAGCACTTCAGCATTGTAGACTGGACATTTTCCTTAAACTCCACACCGATTCATATGGCCAAAAAGACAAGAGTGGTGTAAGGCGCATTGTTTTTGACATGATATGATCTTTTGAGGGGGCTCTCAACTCGCTAGACCTCAATCCCATTTATTACACTGTATGGTCTAGAGTCAAAGGTCTACCCTAAACTACACATAAGTTTGAACTCTCTAAACCAACTGCTTTATAGGCAATAGGATTGATTAAAGGATTTGCGGCTCTCGAATGAAAATTTCAATAAGCAGTTGCATCTCTGTATTACTGCATAAGGGTGCCAGTTTGAAACCAATTAAATTTATTGATTGCTGAAGGTCTTCTCATATTATTTTTTGTGTTTTGTTAATTTATTTATTTTTAATAAAGTTTCATGGAAAATTGCTTGTCCTTTTTTTTTGTCGCATCCTGTACATTTGGATCGCATAGTAAGCAGAAACATAGTTTCGTGATTTAAAGTTATGCTTGTTTGTTTTATGGAGAAGGAAAATAAATTCTTCACTAAGGATATTGGTTTAAGCTTTTTTGAAAAAAAAAGTATTATTAAACGTTTTTTGATCTATATGGAAATTATATCATCGTACCGCAACTTGCATTAAAGTTACACAGTATTTTAACATACAAGGGGGGGGGGGGGATTACGTCAAAATTTAAGTGTGAGAAATTTCTAATCACTTTTTGCTGAAAATTTCAATTAAAACTTCCTGAAAAGTTAAAAAAATTCATTTTTCAATTTTTCCGCAGTGGAAATAAACCCCTTCGAAAAAAACGGTTTTTTCCGTTTTTTTCGGAAATTTTCCGGTTTTTTCCGACTGTTTTCATCTCTAAACCTATCAAAAATGAAAATTAATAAAGAGTAATTAAGATGAAGAATTTAGTGCGGATATAACATGAGAAATGACACTAGTGGTTAATTAATTTCAGCTCTTAAAAAAAAAAAAAAAATCGAATTATGTTCATTCATTTGTTCTGTACTTAAAGTATAATATTCTTTTTTTTGCATCTCAAACGTCAAATTTAATACGAATTATGCCTCTGTAATGAAATAGACTTATTTATGCTAGACCTATGATTATTAACAGGATAATGTCATAGCAAATATCTTGGGTCAAAGTAACGAGAAAATACAACCAATCAAACTCCTAACTCATCCAATGCACCTGATTGCCTCTTTGCAGTACGTAATAAATAATATTTTGATAACACTGCACCTATTCGGAAAAGCTTGAAAATTAAATTATTTGAGAAATCATTTTATGTATGGATATACATTTAAAAATTGCTATTATTGTTTGTAACCATTATAAGGAATAAATGAATTAATAAAATAAATAAATTAATTAATAAAACTTTTGCAAGAAAACTCAACGATTTCAATTTAAAAGAACAAATAAATTTCTTGACCATCTTGTCTAATTTTCCCCTTGCCTCCTTTTTACATTTAAGAATTCCTTAATTTTTTCGAAGTAAAAATTAAAATTACAATTTTTTTGTTCCGCAGGGAAAGAAAACAGGAGGGTGTTTTCGTGATGATATTTTTCCCCCCCATTCTTAAAACAGGATCTAATTTCTGAAAATTCGTTTCAGAAATTCTCGCCAACCAAAGTGTTATATTTTAAAAAGTACATAATAGCAAACAACGAACATTTTTAAAACGTTTCCACTCATTTTTATGGGATTGTTGTCCTTAAAATTTCGAAAACTTTTTGAGTGTTAAATTTGGTTTTAGAAAACTGACTCGAATTAGAAAGAGCCGACATGAAATAAACCAATGATATTAAAAAGAGAGGGAGAATGAAAAAAATAGTTCAGGGACACGCTTGATCTTAATCTATTTTACTATTTAAAATAATAGTTTTCATTTGATAACACAAGTCACTTAGATTTTATCTTTCAACTTATCCAAGTACGTTGTTTTTTTTTTTTTTTTTTATTATAACTATGTGTTGTGGAAAATTTTGCAATCATTTATTTGTCATTTCGCATCTCATAGATCATATTACAGTTTTTTTACGAATCATAGATTGTATTTCTATAATTTAAGATTATACATGAAGGAAAATATTTTCGCAATAAAAAGAAAATGAAAACTGAAACGAGTAACCTACTGTTGAAAAGATCCTTGACTTGATGTATCCAATTTTGTTGCAGCTTCAAAATCACATGTTTACTAACGCTAAAATCTGATCCAAATGACTCGTCGATTCATAACAGCAATCGGACCTCTGTCGTCTAACTGGATAAAATTTATGATAGTTGTCCTTCCTTGTCCAGCAGAAATCCGTTGCCACAAATCCCCAAGCATCGCAAATCCTTATCCATAAAACGCATCTTAAAAGGCGTCATTTAAAGCCATAAAACCATTAAAGTCAACATGTGTGGTCTACATGTATGCTCCCTTTTTTCTACTTATCATTAAGATAGTTTGTTAAAAGCTCTTGTACAACAATGATGCGAAAGACCCTCATAAAACGCTTTAATGGTTAGAATCTTAAGCTTTTTTTCCGTGAAAATTGTCTTTATTTTTTAAGCAATCAAAGGCGCCCATATGCAAAATTTTAAGGGAGGGAAGGGGGGGGGGTTCAATAATCTTCCCCATGGTTTAGCAGAATATTTTTCCCCACGGAAACCGATTTCAGTTTAGATTAGAGATATTAAAATTTGACATTTTTAATAACGAATTCACTAATGGCTGGAAAAGAAATTTTTATACATTTTTGCAAAGAAAAAAGCACTAAAAGTAAGGAAGTTTTCATTTCTAAGGAGGGAGGGGGAGGCAATATACTCTCCTAATATGTGTATAACTAACTGTGCAGATAGAAAACGAATAAAGTTTTCGATATTTCTCGCATTAGATTTCTAATATAGTTTTTAGTGACCCTTATTAATATTTGTAATACCAGTAGCGTACCTAGCATGGGTGACACTCGTAGCGGTAATTTGTGATATCACCCCCCCCCCCCCCTTTAAAATGAAAAAAAAAAGTTTAGATTCTATGTAAATATGAAAATCTTCAGAAACAACTGCATTTGTGAAAAACAAAGTGTTTTTAGTGGGATAATATACAGAAAAAAAAAGAAAAAGAAAACTATAACTGCTTTTTATGTAACTTGCCCCAGACGCATGTGGGCGTCGAGTGGTCTAAAAAGTAAGGGTTTCTATATGAAATTGTTGGCCCCGTAATTACTTTAAACGTATCGCATACACAGGGAAAAATAATGGGTTTTCAGTTTGGTGGTATAAGAGGTCGCTATTATGCCTTAGTATTGACAATATGAACCTAATTCTGAGTATAGTAGTATTAATTCCATAACACAGATTAAAAAACTTCCCAAAGTGATATAGCTAAAGGAAGGCAGCATAAAATGCAATAATATAACGACTTTATGCAGAAATTCAAATATAAATATTTTTAAGGTAGCACTGTAGCTTAAACAAGGGTTACCCCCCCCCCCCAGGGCAATGACGAACTCCCTCCAAATGCTACGCAGCGCGCCCCCCTCCCCCGAAAATGTAACCTTTAACATGATATTTAAAAAATGCTATGTGATCCCCTAAAAATTTCAATGCCAAAGGTTATGCCATGACCCCCCTTTTTTGTGCACACCTCTGGCTAAAAAGACTAATACAGTGAAGGGATTAAATTTAGTTACAAAAACTGGAATACGTTTTGAACACAAAGCTTGCCGACGGCAAAGAACTTTAACTTTTGTTATGATTTTAATTGACAAAACTTAGTTTAAAATCGAAAAATGTTTTATCTTTAAAACTTTTCAGCATCTTTATTGTGTTTAGTCCAGTAATTCCCCAAATGTGCCCCGGGAAGCCCTGCAATCCTCCTAGGACCACTTCGAAATTTTACTATTTTTTCTCAACTAATTTAGACTTTATTATTTATGAAACTTTTTCCCATTTTTTGCAGATCCTCTGCTGGATAAATAAGGGCTATTCAATGCAGATAAAAGACTCATATTTATTTTTGTCTGTCAGTTACGAGTCACACTTTTATTTTGGGAAGGGCGCCATGCAAAAATCCAAGTTCCGAAAAGGGCGCCTTGACTCAAAAAGTCTAGAAATCACCGTACAGTACCGTCTTTTTTTTTTTTTTTTTGAAGCGACTTAAAATGCGACATCTGTCATTGTGTTCATCCGTCCACTAAAATATTGATTTTATGCGACTTATTTCGACGTAACACTATTTTTAATGCGCCGATTTCAAAAATTAACATTATTTGTAATCTTACTTGCTTCTATTGCACTCATGATCGTTATCAGCCAGCTATCCGCTCTGACAGCAACTTAAGTACGGTCAATAAATCAAACCATTCTTGACCATAGATATGTGTGATATGTGTGCTGTCACTTTCACCCTCACATCCCTTTTTTATTGAGGAAACACCATGGGTCCGCTTTTGTCCCCAGAACTGAACCTTGGAGCAAAAGATAAGCCACAAACGGGAGCAGACCGTTTACGAAACGAAGGGGGACTAATTGCCTTTATGAGGGTAATAAAAGGGAACGTTTATATAAAGAAGAAGAACATTGCTTTTGCATCTGAAAATATTCACATGCAAAATCACTTCTTGATTCTACATAATTTATTTCCATAATGCTAAAACATTGTTTTGGAAAATAAGAAAACAACAGAAGGGCGCCTTTCGAGAGGGCGCACCGGGAAATGTCCCGGTCAAGTCTATGGCCAGTCCGGGCCTGACCCCTACCAGTATATTGAAAAACTTAAAATCGAGGTTATACAGAATTTTGACATGAATGAGGTGGGGAGTTATTATGCTTAGGAACATTAGTTTGCGAACAGCTGAGAAACGCTTAGTGATTCACAGATCTGATCCTATGAGCCGTTAAGGAGGCCTCAGGGTGTTTTAATGATATGTATTAGTATTTAGCTATATGATTATAGTACAGTGACGTCACTACGGGGGGGGGGTGGTCCGCCAAGAGTTTCACCCGTTTGGGGGGTGCCACCCAAAGAGAAATGGCAAGTTTTTGAAAAATATGAAGCTAAAATGCATTTTTAAGACTACAAATTTGAAAATTCTTCCCCCTCCCGGATCCCCTCTCTCCCACTCCATATCATGGAATCTCCTTATACGTATCTCCTTACCATATCATGGAGTGACTATCATACACAGGATTAGGTTCATATTGTCTATACTTAGATCTAGATCAAAAAAATGAAACCCATTATCTTTCCTTTAGTTTGAGATACGTTTGAAATAAATAAGACGCCATCAATTTCGTACACTCCTTTCGTACACTCGTTACACCCCCTTATTGTTTTGACCTCGGGACAGCGCTGCACATATACGTCTAGGGCAGCGTTCATAGTTTTTATTTGTTTTTTGAACATTTTCTCACTTAAAATTTCGTCATACACAAATGTAGTTTCTGAAAATTGTATGAATTTCATATTTGACGTAGAATGTGAAAATATTTTATTTATCTATTTTATTTTTATCATATTTTTTTATATATTTTTTTTACATTTGTAGAGGGGGGGGGGGGTAACATTACAAATTACCATCGCGGGTATCACCCATGCTGGGTACTCCACTGTTGTAGTATGTATAAAAAGTTTAGAATATCTGTGGACAATAGCAATGTTTCTCATAGTTGAGTTGTGTGATTGTTTTTTTAACAGATTACTTATTTTTATTAACTTATTTCTACCTTAATTTTAAATTTGTTTCTTTAAATATTTTTATTTATTTATTACTACCGGTACCCGCACGGCTGTGCCCGTTGTAGAATATTAAAAGCTCCGTGAAATACACCGCCAGCTCAGTCATTTTCAGCCGAGGACTGCAGTTTCGTGCTTGGTCTGCTAATTCTATATTAGCTACCAGTTTGTTTCGCACTCTTGGCTTCCTTAAGAGGTTTTCCATCTCCAGCTCAGTCACTTTCCTTTGCCGGGCTAATGAGTGCTAATAAGCACGAAACTGCAGTCCTCGGCTGGAAATGACTGAGCTGGCGGTGTATTTCACGTATTTCTGCTTTAGCTCTTGGCTAATGGGCGGTAATTTACTAAATATATATTAAAAGGTCGTTTGGTTTGCCTCAAGGGCGCCCATATGGGGGGGAGCAAGTGGGGGCTCAAACCCCTTCCTTATAATTTAGAATTTCCATGCTTTTAGTACCTTTTTCTTTGCAAAAATGTAAAAACATTTCTTCTTCAGCCGTTAATGAATAAGTTATTAAAATTATCAAATTTTAATAACTCAAATCTGCATTATCCTGCTAAAACATGTGGGAAATATCTGAGCTTACAATTTTGCATATGGGCGCCCTTGGTTCGCCTGTATATTTACAGTTAACGTCTACTATGAGTTAAGCACCTTTTGTTTTTTCAAGATCTCTTCATGTTTATAGCAGATTTGAAAACGTAGAATGTAACTTAACAGAAACCAGCAGAAGCCTTACATAAATATTTTAAAAGAGGAAGGAAGTTTTTTTCCCCCTTCCTTGCGTTAAATGCAAAATAGGAAATTTTTTCCAAAATTTAACTCTATAGAAAGAATGTTGTAAAAGCAGTACTTTAACCGTTTAACCGCCGAACTATTGACGGATGATCAAATTTGAGTAATTTTTTGAAATTATGTCTATTTGTGTCTAGTTAATACAGAAATAAAATAAAATTTCCAGAAAAAAATTTTTTACTATGATTTTCAGTGTGTTCCATTTTTGGAACATTGGCGTTTTGCATGAAGTTTTTTTTTTCAGAGAATTTTTTTTGAACTAAGAGGTTTTGAATGCGGTTTTTATCTTAGCATACTTTATTGCGGAAAAAAATAATATTTTAAATTGCATTTGTGTACATATCAGAATTCATAAAATCCAATACTGAAATATCTAATGCCCATCATATGAAAGGAAGCATTGCTGGTGAAGTCGTTTGTCGCAATGGAAACATTTCTTAGTCGTATTTTTGGCACACCGCGCAACGTCCTTGGGATGCAGATACAATATAATGTCCGTCAGACATTCTTGACCGTTTATGTAAATGACAACGAGGCCCTAGAGGACTTTCCACTCGTACTTTTCTTCTTAGGAGGTGAGTTGTTATTTCTCTTCGGAATTCTAAATGCTTCATCTTGACTTCGTGTAAATCACAATGAAGTAACCAACTAGCTACAACTGAAATATTCAGCGCATTACTAAAAAGATTCCACCACCATTTTTTACTCCTCAAATGAGGTCTGTAGCTCCCTAAAAGTTTATCAAAGACGTCCACACCCCCCATTCCTTCATTGTTTCTCTTGATAAGATGAGGTTGCGGCACATCTATCTTGCATTTCTGCGCATTTGAGTAACATTTTACAGATGCAAGTGGCTCATGTGTACAACAATTAGATGCTACTGTAACCACTGCATTATCTCTCCAGCTGCACATGTACACTGATCCATCAGATTGATAGTTAAAATTTCCGCGATCTTCTTTAGAAAGGGCTTTTTTGGATTTCCGTGGACAATGGCCAGTTCGGTTTTCACGAATTGTTCCTGTTGCTCGTACACTTTTTTTTTGATAGCTGAGAAATTAAGTCATATGATGTAAAAAAGTTATCAAAGTATACTTCATGCTTAGACGTGTCAGTCAAAACTGATAATAGATCACTTACAACTCTGGATCCTAATTGCACATCAGGGGATTCTTCTTTTTTGCCTGAATAAATCTCCATGGAATGTGGGTATCCACTTGAAGAGCACAGCATCCAATTTTGAAGCCGAATCTTATTGGTTTTCATCTAATAAACATTTTACATGAATGCCGACCGTAGTAGGGCACCATAGATTCATCTATGCTTAATTTTCCATGAAATACACCAAATTGTTGAGGCTTTTTACAAAATTCTTCGTAAATAAGGAAAACTTTTCTTAGTTTGTCATTTTGTTTTAATTCATGGTTGTCCATCAAATGAAAGTTGTTTTTTATTTTTCGAAAACGATTTTGAGGCATAACTGTTAGTACAATTGGCACAGATGTATCTTCTGCACTGCTCCAATACATATCTTCAGAAGGAACAGAATGGTACCCACTCAATAGCAACAAACCAAAAAATTGTAGGATTTCATCTCTGTCAACATCTATTCTTCCTCAGTGATATTGCCTAGTTCATCAGGGGGGTAATTGGCATATATCTACATCTGACAAATCCGAATCTGACAATGTCTCTAAATAAGCCACAGCTTGTTCTACAGTAAGAAATCTTGTAGACATTTTTTAACATTTATGAACAGTTGGTATATGTCAAACAGAATTTCGTTTCGCCCGAAAACAAAGCTAGCGAATTATTGAACTGCATTTAAAATATGAAGAATAAAACTCTCACTAATATTATTTTTTATTATTACGTGACAATGCAGCTGTCCGAGCAGGTGTGGATTCGGAGCCATATAGTCCGTCAAACAGAAGACTGTTATTATTTTCTTTGCTAACAAAACGTCATATCCTTTCAAAATATAAACTTACTTGGTTTTGCCAACATCTACATCAGAGTACATTCAAAATGAGAAAAAAAAGAAACATATATTACGAAAAATGAAATTTCCCCTTGGAAGTCGAACGATTTACTTCTTGGAAATTTGACTCCCTAAAAGCGCCAATGTTCCCAAATTGGAACATGCTATTTTGAAGGGGTACACCTTTCGGAAATATCATTGTACATTTCTACAAGCATTTTAAAATCATACATTGAAGTATTTTTCACAACTATAATAAATATCATCACATTTTCTGAAAAAACCAATTTTTGGTAAATTTTATAAGAAAAAGTTGCAAAAAGCTAAAAAAACACTCATCTTTGAAAAATCGCAATAAATAATTGAAAACATATAAACAATCAAGCAGAAAATCAAAAAATACTTTGAAATAAGACTAAACTGTGTTAAAAAAAACTTGTTTATTTTAACGTTATTTCTTGGGAAAATTTTCACTTAAATATGATGTTCCATTTTTGGAACATTGGCGGGTAAACGGTTAATGATTTACTGAACACAATGCCGCAAAAACAAAGAAAATAAAAGCAGGCGACTTTTTCTTAACAGTTAAAACATTTTAGTTTAAATCCTTTTTAATAAAAGAATGGAATTTGGGTCGCAAAAATTAGTACGATTTTAAAAATGTTTAAAGCAGAATTTTTTTTTTAAAAGTAACGAAACAATCAAAGGGAGTAAAAGTCGTTACCATGGTAACATGCAAAAGTTAATTACCCTCTCGAAACTAATTTCCATTTACCTTTAATTCTTGACTTTATTCTCGGAGTTTAATCAGTTAGAATAGTTTAACTTGCTGAAGTTAAACCTTGGATTTTGGTTTTATTTAACCAATTCCTTTTGCTCTCCTAATGCTCGTAGAAACTTCGAACAAACTTCATCTTATGCAGAAAATTCCAAGCTTTCGAATGCTTAAAAGCTTACAAATTTGAATGAAATATTTCTCCCCGATATTATCAAACTTACGCGAAAATGGGCTTAAAATTTGAATAAAAAAAAAGAACAAAATTGAATTTTAGAAAAGTCGCTCTGAGGTGCACACCCCTTTGTTAAGCTAATTTTGTGCTTAATTTTATAAAAATCGGCCAAACGGTCTGGGAGCTGTGTGCATCACAGAGATCCAAACATTCAGACTGAGATCCAGACTTTCAGATTTTTATTGGTAAAGAATATTATTATTATTTTAAGGTTTTGAGTTGTTATCTGGAGCTTTCAATCATGATTTGTGAACACTCATTTTATTTTATAAGTTATACCAGCAAGCAAACGAGTGTTTTTAGGACTTTACAGTATTCTAATTACCTTCAATCTTTTAATTTATTTTATGTTTTAAGAAAAATCCAAAACTGTTCGGTTTTGAAAAGGGTTTTCACATTATGTGGAATCGGCTTAAGTTGGTAAAGGATTCAGCTTTCATTCTGTATTTCCAGGGGTGCCCGGGAGGGATTAAGGCACAAGTTGCGTCATCATTCTTTTTTTTTTGGGGGGGGGGGGGTGATTTTTCAAAAATTGTTTTATTTATTTATTTAAATTTATTTATTGCTTTATTTTTAATTTCAATTATTTTTTATTTCATTTGATTTTATTCCGTTTGAATTTTATCTCATTTATTTATTTAGTTTGTGTGTATATGTCATTGACGTAGCATAGAACTTTTCTAATAAAATAATAGTAATAATAATAATTAAAAAATAAATAACTAAGTAAATAAAAATATTTTTAAAAAATTTATAAATAAAAAAAAGAGATCTGAAAAATAAAAAAGGGAATGATGGTTGTGATTTTTTTTTGGGGGGGCGGGCGGCACCCCTGCGTATTTCTTACAAGTTGTCGACATGCTTTTGCAACTTAAGGGCTTTCTTTTTAATATTTTTATGGTTGTCTGCTTTTCAAGTGCTTGGAATTTTCTACAACTTCAATCTTTTAATTCTTTTCACCCTTCAAAATTTCAGAACTGATGATCATTGAGATATTTTTAGATTTTTTATGCTTTCCGTACATATTTTTTAAAAACCTATTTACAAAATTTGTTTAAGCATCACAGTTAGGCGGTTCCTGTAAGTTACTTCTATTAATTGAGATTCGCGGACGTTCTGAAGTATTAGGTGTCGGTTCGTTTTTTTTTCTTTTTTTTTCAAATGTTTGCTAAAACATAAGAAAATTTTCAACTTTTAAAATTTCAGTATAGATTTTCTTTATTTGTCTTTTAAAAGATTCTGTGGTTTTTCGGGCCTTGAATCCCTCAGTGGTGTGCCTCCCCCGCCCCCTCTCCCAGTACTGCGGGTACGTTGATCCTGGTCTACTTCTAGAATCTAGAACTTCAAGAAATTTTTGAGAAAAAGACGCAACTCCGCATATAAATTGCAGTGTTGAATCTAACGAGAAGCAAACCGGCGCTCTCCTTATCGGGGGTTGGGGAGAGGCAAATTCACCCTATTTCTGCGTTTTTTTCAGTTGAAATTCGATGTAGAAGCTTGAAGGAAGTTGGGTAAGGGCGGCATTTTCAAGATTTTTGCCTCGGATCGAAAAAATCGTAGACGCGGGAGAGTTAAATTGCATAGGCTAGGTGTTTATAGACTATTTCATTAATTTTTAAAGAAAATGCACAAGTCGTCTGCTTGTTCAGTTTTTTTTTGAGCAATCACGATTGCTTATTGCTTTCATTTGACTGTTTTGATGTCCTATGATTTTATTTTCCCCCCGCCACCCTCTGCAGCATCACTGTCGATCGGCTCCTCACGATGATGCTCCTCTAGCGAAAACCGTCTCGAGGTTGCGTCAATATCCTACACTTACACGCATACGTACGCGCACATATATACACACACACACATATACATACATACACCTACACACACACAAACACATACACACACACACGCATACATACAGACACCTACACATACATACACACACATACACACAAATACCCACAAACACATACACACACATACCTACACACCCCTACCCACACACTCATGCCTGCACACAAACATATATGCCTACACACATACCCCCCACACACACAAACACTCATACACACAACTACCCACAACCCACACTCATGCGTTAACACGGACACAAACACACATGCCTACACACATACACATACCCCCCCACACAAACACTTACGCCTACATACACACACACATTCGTGGTTGCGATAAACATAATTTGAATTCAAGATGTCAAAATTCAAATTTTTTTTTTTATTTATTTATTTTTTTTTTTTGTGCTACAATTCCTCAAAATCCGGACATTGGTAGCAGAAGCACCCGAACTCAAATTTTTGGGAGGGCGAAAATTCTCAATTTGCCGAATGAAACTCCAAATTTTGCCGAATGGTCGACAACATTTGCCTAGTAAGGAAATTTTTGGGAGGTCACATTGACCTCCCTTTGGGGCGCCCCTGATAACAGGATATCCAGTGTTACAAACACTTATTTTTACGAACAAAAAATTGTTTTCTCCTCACAGCTGTCGTCTCCCCATAGGTAATTTTCATATACCGCCAAAAATCTTAGGAATGAAGCCAAACTTGCAACCCTGGGCTCTGAAATCTCGCCATGCTCGTGTCGAGTTCTCATGGTCGTTCATTGAAGAGGAGTGAGCGAAGGGCCCTATCACGTGACCAGGAACTCTCAGACGGCAAGGTTCTGAGAACTGCGCAGTATTCACAAACTTCGATTCAACTCAGTGGATCCACGCGACTTGCTGCTGGAATTTTCATGGGAAATAGTTGTTAGCAATTTAACATACTTGAGGCTATCCCAAGGCAACTGAATTTGGTGTTGTCAGTTTTCCCGAAGTGTTTTAAAATGTTTTTTTTTTTTTCTGTTTGTCTTCACAATTTCGGTGATATTTCATCTCGACTTTTCTGTTTGGTAAGTAGAAATGTGTGTTTTGTAGTACCTACTTTAAATCTCTGTTTGTTACAATACTAATTTTCAAAAATGAATAAATAATTAAATTTTTTGAATGATTATGCTAGAAAAGACGATATTTAAATGCAACCCTATCGAAAGCTATTTTACAACAAAAATTTGGAAAATACTAGCCCTTTAAATAAAAAAAAAGGGAAAACCCCCATGAATCATGAAATTTACTGTAAATTCTTATTTTATAGCTTGGCCTAGGGTAAAATAGCCTGTTGAGTAATTCCATGTAAGGTGAAGTGCCCTAAAGCTATGTTCGAATGAAACGCTCATTTAAAGCATAAACAATTTTCTAAAATCGATTTTAGAATGAGTTTTTCTTTTTTTTCCAAAGGAAGGAAAACTCATTCTAAACAACTTTAGAAAATCGCTTGTGCCTTTAATATTTATTTTATTCATACATGCCAACTTAAGGTACTGTTTTTTGGATGTTAGTTTTAGGGCACTTTAACCTTGATGTAAATGTTTTGTTAACTAATTCCACGGAAATTTTATTGTTTCAAATAACTGTCTTTTGATGTGTAAAATCCGAGGATTTTCATATTTGCCTAACTTAAAAATTAGGATTTAGTCCAATTTTATATAATACGTACTCGTAGATTTCCAGATTGCTTTTTCCTCTCTGATTTGTTACATTAATGATAGTAATAATTTATGATTTTTTAAAATATAGTATGTTTACATTGCTTGCACATGGAGCGACATTTTTATGATTATCCAAGTTTTTTAATTGTAAAAATGTGTGTGTGTTTTTTAAAATTCAAATCTCTTGTACAATTCTTCTTTTGAACTACATGATCACCTTTCATGATTTGAAAAGTATGTTTATATGTGAGTTGTTGCTTTATTATATGTGCGTAAAAAGAGAAATTTGGGGCTCCGCTACATTTTTTTTTCTACTCCTTAGAAAAAACGTGATCGTTTTCGTTCAAACAGAAGTGCATAAATAATTTTTCCTTTTTTGATATCTACCTCCAGGGTTCCATCCCTCTGAGGATCATGCACCCAGTTAAATGCCCCCCCCCCCTATTAAAAAGACTTTTTTCCAAAATGAGACTGAAAAAAACCCTTTAAAATTATCCCAATCCTAAAAGTTTCTAAGTCACAGCACCATTATCCACCCCCTGTAGTTTCTCTTGATTTAAAGATTGTCGAGCAATGCGCACACCTAGGGGGGGGGGGGAGGGGTCATAACGCAGACTACGCCATAGAAATTTTTAAAGAGGTTGTTTTGAGGGGTATTTTGCCCTTTTTTGGGAGGGCTCTTGCATGGGGGGGAGGTCTTCGCTATATGTCAGGGATATGCGCTCTTGATTTTTAGGGGGGGGGGCACCCCTGCTCTGAGCCGTGAATTCTGGTAGGGGTTAGCGCTTAAAAGCTGTCTTGCGCCCCTGTCAATACTAAATGCTTATTGTAAAAAGGGTATCTCTCCTTTTTATTTCAAAAAATTTTGGTTGTGTTAATTTGCTCAAAATATTTCAAATACTGAACTGCACTTGTTTAAAATTTTCATTTCCTATTATGTGCAAAAAATATAATCTTTTTGGCTAATATTTATTCAATCTAACTACGGCTTACGCAAGCCATTTTATAGCAAATTTGCGAACGAAACTGTACGGTATTTTCATTATGAAGCAATGTTCTTTTGTATAAAATGTGAGCTATTATGAAATACCTTGAAATAATATTGTTAGGTGTTTTTATTTTCTTTGAAAAAAAAAAATATTGTGAAATTAAAGATAATTATACAGATTTTTTTTCTTTTCCCGAGAAGAATGAATTTAATGTTAATAAAAATATAAAAAATACAGGCAAGATATTTTCGCAGCATGAAAAAAATGCGCGAAAATGATGCCCTCAAAGCAATTTAAACATTAGATAAAATGTTTTTTATGCTAATGAATGATTAATAATAATTTTGCGAAGGTTTCGTTTTCGCAATCGCGATTTGTTTAATAGGTTCGTTTTTGCGTTCATGACTTATAAAGTGCCCATGATGGTAATTGTAATTTTTTTTAATTTTTAACTTCAGTTTTGAAGGCCCAAAAGTGCAGAAATCACCTCTGTTCTGCTCCCCCCCCCCCCTTCTCTATGTAAGTTCAACTGTGCATCGAGAAAAGACTTTTTGTATTCAGCTGTATGAGTGAAAAATTGAAAACAATTACATTTCCTGCAGAAGTATGAGAATTTTAAGACACATCGCTCGTTTGGAAGAAGAGTGCCACAATACGAAGAAATGAAATTTTACAGGAGAAGCGTCTGAAGTTCAACTCTTCAGGAAATATGCTATAAGAAAAGTAAATTTGCTGTGCTCTCCAGTGGTTAATATTAGAACAAAAAATCTATCATTGTTTTCCAAAGAAGATAACGTCATTCAAAGCCCTTTAAGCAAAAAAAAAAAAAAAGATTCGAATTGTGGCATCTTCTTCCAAACGAGCGAAATGTTAAAAAAAAAAAAAAAAAGCTACATACACATGTTTAATTTATACGTTGCAACGATACAAGTTATGTCCAGCTCAGCTTGAGTTATATAATGCAAATAAAATGAATTGTAAAAACTAACTGAGATTTTTGTAATTTCTAGCCTATAAAGTATGATCGTGCGCATGAAATTTAGAGTGTAATTAGGACTTGTGTAATTTGGCTCGATTCATTAACGAAATGTGCCTTATTTCATTCATTCATTTATTTTTGAGGACTCTTTCAGACTGATTCAGACAGGATAACATTCTTTATAGAGGACTAGCTGTACCCGACGCGCGTTGCTACACCAACAAAAAAATACATCATTATACTGATTTTCATGACAATCGGTTGAACGGGGCAGAAGTTGCTACTCTGCAGTGCCACCTGCTGGCGAGTGGCTTCAATGAACATATTATGCACCTTCTCCGTGGAAAAATACATATATATATATATATAGCAATTTTCATAATAATCGGTCCAGGTATCAAGTGAAGCCGTGACTATACTCAAATTTTGTACTCGCGCAGTTTGCAAGATCAATCCATTTCTAAAAATATCAAATAGAAAACGTTTTAAATCCCCCCGTTGCATGAAAAGCCATAAAACAATAAAGAAAGAATTTATTTGTTCAAACTGAAGAAAAATGGCAACAGTTAACTTCTTATCAATGAGATCTTTCACGCGAATTAATTTCTGCAGCCGATAATTTTATTCGTATTTATCCAATGGATTGTGACTTAAATTGGAATAAAAAAGGAACTATCGATCGGATTTTTTTCGAACTGGTCTATAAACATTCCCAGTACCAAAAATAACAAACTGTGAAAGTTTCAGCCAAATCTGCCGGGTAGTTTTTGAGTTCATGTATGACATACAGACAAACATTCATTTATATATATATATATAGATTAAAATTTTTCCAATTTTTTGAAACATCCTTCGGTAACTCTTTCTTTCCAGAAGATTAGGTTTCCAAACTTCATAGACATATTTGTTGCTTTGTCATTCGTAAACCATTTGATTAGTTGATGTTTTATAGGCTGCATAGACATTCTAGAAACATAACGCACAAGAATTGTAGACACTCCTTTCATTTTCTATAGATTTTGTAACAGGCATTATTTGCGTTAATAGCTTGTTTCTGAAAGTAGGTTTGCCTCCCCCCCCCCAAGAGCATGGGAACGCCCCTTCCCCCAAATATCGTAAAGCCACCCAAAAGCAAGAGCCCCCCCCTCAAATGAGAAACATACCTTACATAACACCCTCCCCCCATTTCAATGGCGCAATCTGCGTCATGACCCCCCCCCCCCAGTTTAGGGGAAAGACCGTTTTAAAAGTGTTAAATATTTTATCAATAGATCCATCAGAAACTGAGACTTAAATAGTTTCTCAGTGGTTTATTCACTACCAAACTTCTTTAAGTATCGTAAAGAGTAATATATGAATCAAAAGCCATGAAGTTTCTAAACTAATTTTTTGAGAACTTCTAAGTGGGGCTTTTAGTTCTACGTTATAAGACTTCTTCATCCAAATGAACAAAAAAGCTCTTTTTTCTGCAATGGGGTAGTTTCCAAAAATTTAAAAGTATTTTTTTCTGAAAGAGCATGTTTAAAAACGTAGGATCTGACCATTTTTTTAAACAATTTGTTTAAGTTTAATACTTTAAAAAAATACTTTAACCGGTGCGCTTTCATTGTTTACGCTTCTGCCGATGACATCACAAATGATGAAATGCAATTCACTGTTGCCATTCACAGAGCAAAATATTTAATTCGTATCTTTACTCACGTGTATTGGCAACGATATGGTAGATAGCAAGCGTAGAGCGCAATTTTAATTCGCTTCTTGATTATCATAACGTGGAAACGCTGTAGAAAGATGCGCCACAAAATGCATCATTTGTGACGTCATCAAGACCACGCCTTGTTTGAAAAATCGAACATTTTAAAAAATTAATTAAAAAATAACTGTTGGGAAAATGAAAGTATTTTCTGGGCCCATGTTATTTTTGCTTATTCTATCAATTTCAGTGACTAAAAGTTGTACTTTTAACTGAAGGAAACAACCCCATTCGCCGATAAATTTAAAGTTAAAAACAGTTTGTTCCATTTTTTAAATTTTTTTACGATTCGAAAGATACTTTTATTCTTCTATTGGGTGAAATTTGTTTTTTACTTCGAAGCTTCTAAGACAGAGCTGCTAACCTTTGAAAATCAAAAGTCGTAGCATCATTTTGCGGAGGGGTGCTTTAGAATCAAACAGTGATGAATTGGCAACAGTATAATGAACAAAATGATTGTATTTAATGGAATTTCAAATATGATAAAGAAAACCTTAATACCGAATAAAAGATTTTATACTGAATATTTTAAGCTGATAAATTCTTGAATATTAGCTGTACCTTTCACCCGGTCGGCATGTCTTTTTGAACTAACATGCTTGCGGCAATCACCACGACCACCATGTTCAACTGAAAAATCGCTATTGCAAATAGTACATCTTACATAACCCGTCTTTAAAGATGAAATAAGGAATGGCCAAGTGCTTTTATATTCTTCACTATATTTTTGGCAGTTTTTCCGCTTTTTTGCTGAACTAATAAACTGCATGAAAACTAAAAACCGGCAGCACACGTGTAGAAGTTTTATCTTCTGAATTCACCGGTTTAATTTTCATGCAGTTTGATTTATTTATTTATTTATTTTTTGCGTTCTTGGGATTATAAATTGAAAAAACAGAAAATCGTAACCCGCTTTCGTAGCGTCGTAGTTTAAAGCTGTAATTCGTAGAAACTACGATTTTTTTCGTAGCAGTTGGCAGCTCTGTTCTAAGGTAGTTATAGCAAGTGCTTTTAGCTTTCCCGCAAACCGAATCAATAACAATCTTATTTAGCTGCCTCCTTTCCAACGCCTATTAAAACACAATCTCAAAGCAACAGTATGATATCTGATTGTTATTCCTGATGGTAATTGATATCTTACTGTTGCTCTGAGGCGGCAATATTAGAATTGGAAATGAGTGAGAATACAGGATTTTAGGAATGGTTAATCCTCTCGAAAAGACTTTAACTCAATATTTTTAATTAAATTATCTGAAATAAGATTTTCATATAAATTCTCAAACATGAAATCTAAGAAATAACTGCCTTTAAAATGTTTATACCATTTTAAAACGTGTTAGATAATAGGGCTCGACCGATGGCATTTTTTGGCCGATGGGCCGATGCCGATTGTTGGCCGATTGTTCAAAGATGGCCGATTGTTTTCCTCCAAATGGCCGATTGCCGATGGCCGATGGCAAAAAAAAAAAATCTAACAGAAATAAATTGATAAGATTGTCAGGGACTTAAAGGATCATTGATTCATTTCACTTTACTTCCTTTCTACGAATAAGGAATTGTAATCCCCCCCCCAAAAAAAAATCAGATTTCGACCTATTTTTATTTTACGATCATCCAATTTAAACTTCACAAGTTTTTTCGGCGAATATGTACATGCATGTGTATCTAAGAACATATAGATGACCGAAATATCAATTTTGAAAGCCTCCTTAGTTAATTATCGCAAATTATCTTGTGATGTTTTCATGCGCGTAAACTTACGTCACTCAAAAACGTTATGAAATAGTAAGTTGAAAACTCATACGTAGGTAGTATGATCTAAAAGTTCGAGGACAAGTTGTATAAAAATTTACCGTGAATCTATCTACAAAATAGTCACCTTGAACGACTATGCACTTCTGCCACTGTTCGTATAGCTTTTAGAAGGACTCCTGAAAGACATTTTTTGCAACCTCCTGTAAGGCCTCTTTCGCTGCTGCTTTGACTTCATCGTGGGAAAGAAAGAGACTTTCATGTTGAGGATGCACGGTTCAATTGGTCAATACTCTGATATGACAAACCAATAACATCACGTTTCGTCGGACTTAGCTCCGTGTGACTTTTACCTGTTCCCAGCAAAAAAAAAAAAAAAACATTTGCATGGACGCCGTTTTCTTCCGTCAGGAGAAGATAAAGCTGCATCACAGAAGGTAGCAAAAAATGGCTTCCAGGAGTTTTTCCAAAAGTTATATGAACACTGGCAGAAGTACATAGTCCCTCAAGATGACCTTTTGTAGGTGGATGAGCTTCGGTAATGTGAACTATTCTGGGTAAGGTTTTATACAGCTTGTCCCTCGAACTTTTGGATCGTACTACGTACAATCTGTATAGGGTGTAGTTATGCTTCTCCTTTTTTGACTGCTGTATGATGGAAGACAAAGAACAATAGCCAAAAAAAAAAAAAAAAAATGGGGGAAAAACAAAGAGACTGTTTAATAACCAATTGATTTTTTTTTTTTTTAAATTGAACATATAACTAGGATTTCAGTAATATTGTAATAATGTTTGGATTCAGGTAAACTAAACATAGTTAAAAAGCATTAAATTATGTTGTTTAATCATTCAAAAAAAAAAAAAAAACTATGAAACCGTCAACAAATTACGCTATTAAAATGGAAAGATTGCACGCAGACATTTTTTAGTCATCAAGCTAAATAAAAAAGGTAACAGATAAATTACAACATTAAATCATAATAGGAATATTTTTATACTTTTTTAAAATTTATGAATAGAAAAGTTGGCATTTTTCATGAAATGTATAACAGTGACATAAATTTTGCGGAAAAAAGAAATAGCCATGAAATGAGCGAGGTTTTTAAAACGCAGCTACAATACACAAACTCAATATTTACTCCAAGTTAATAACTGAATACATATATATACTACTTGATTTGATGTTTGCACACGTAATATTGAACAATTTGATTGATTAATCTTTTATGAAGCTCTACAAACACGTTCAAATTAAATTTTTCAATTTAACAAAAATTTTCTGAAATTTAAAAAATTGCATTGTAGAAAATCCTTGAAACTTTTCTATAACATATTATTAAACATATGATGAAAACGAAAATAACTTATTCATTGATTTTATATAAATACATAAAAATAGTTACAACAGAAAAAACTAGTATGTTGTGGCCATCACGAAACTTTCTTCTATATTTTTCTTTCTTTTTTTTTTTTTTTTTTTTTCTGATCCCTCCCCATGCTTGACGAGGAAGCAATATTCCCAACAAAAACAAAATGACACATGCAAAAACTTGACGACTATCCCAATGTCTGAATTATTGCAAAAGCAAAGCAAAGAGCGAAAATTGAAAGTTATTTTAAAAGCCTTGCTTGAATGAATTACAAATATTTTATTTGTTAACAAACATAAGATGGCAACAGTTCAAAATTTTAAATCATTGAGATAATATTTCCGATCATTTCCATACAATTAAAATCACGAGAAATACGCAGACGACAATCTATTACGATTTATCTTTCTTATTGTTGCATTAATAAAAATATTTTTATTCGCAAAAAAAAAAATCAACACCTCTCGGAGCGATCGGCGTCAAAATAGAACCAAAGCCTGTTTACATATGGATTCACATATATTCCAAATTTCAACCAGAACGTAGTATTACTTCTTGAGATAGGGCACTCAAAATGGAAAAAAAGAACGGGTGATTGCGCTACCTCCCTTTTAGCTGTTGACACAAAAATAAAATCAGTTCTTATACCCACTAAGGGCTACTTGCCGATAAATTTTTCTTTCATTCCGTTCATTATTTCTTGAGATACAGCAGTCACAATTGACGACAAAAAACGTTCTACAGCTCAACCCCCGTTTGAGTTATTGACACCAAAATTGAATCAGCACCTGTTCCTGTTAATACCAACATATGGACCAAATTTTGTTTGATTCCGCCAGTTACTTCCTGAGGAATAGCAAGCACGCGTAACTCGAAAAACGTCCCATTGCTCCACCCCCCTTGGAGGAATTCGCGCCAAAAACTAATGGGCACAAGTTCACATAGGGGCACATATGTGTACTAAATTTCGTTCGATTTCATGCGGTAGTTTTTGTTGTAGAGCGGCCACAAAAAACTGGTCACACACAGACGTGACACACATACATACACACACACACACACATACATACATACACACACACACACACAGACAGACATTTTCCAAAAATGGTCGAAATGGACTCAGCACACCTCAAAACGTTCGAATCCGTCAAAATTCGAAATTCGAAAATTTGCACGAATCCAATACTTTCTTCTATATATTAGATATAGAAGAAAGTAAAAATCGATCGCTGTTAATGATGCAAAAAAGGTGACGCATTACAAAATATAGGTGAAACAAGTATAAAAAATACGCAAAATGACATTTCTTGACCAAAATAAATAATTGCTAAATATTTAAGAAATGCTTGAAACGACGAGGGCGGATTAGGGGGTCACCCTCTGATTTTGGAGTAATTCACAATGTTAAACTTCGGCTTAATTTTTTTTAGTACAGAAACGCTACCACCAACGCCTCGGAAGAGTTTCTGAATCTACTTCAGCACTTCTGAAGAAAAAATTCAAAATCCCTTTGTTTTCCGAATTATGTCACCATTCAAAACGTCTTTAATCAATTTCTAATTAATGCTCTAAATTCTTCCTAAGCAATAGATAAAAACTTGAAAAAAAAATCTCTAATTTTATGAATGGTGTTAGTTTTGAACAACTCAGAAGTACAACTTTAGTTGAATTTCAGAAGTTGAGGGAGTGAGAGGTGGAGCACGCAAGTGTTCTCGGAAATACAAAAAATAGTCGTAAAAAATAGAGTTCAAAATAATAATATACATTGAGCAGAAAAACCCTTTTAAAACTTGCACCCGAGTTTGTTTTGACGTGCAGTGGCGGATTTTAAAATGTAGCAAATGTTGCAATTGCGCGAGAGGCCCCATAACCATAGGGACACCGTAGGAGTTACAAAAATGCTTTTGATACATGTTTTACAACTTCTGTGATAGAGAAATACTGCCCCAAAATGTATTTTGACGGGCCCCAAACTTGTAGCTCCGCCCGCAGAAGCGATACAGAAAAGACTGCATTACTGTGTATATTCTGTATACATTCATATTACAAACATCGAAAAATTAAAAATTACCGTCGCGTCGGTTCAACGGGAATCGAACAAAATGAAACAAAACCGGTTTCGCCATCTCATATTTGCTTCCATGCTCTCCAATTCTGCAATATATTACCAAATGATCGTCAGTCTCAGACGCTATATTAGTTTTGCATTGAAATAAGTAATTAATAGCCACAAAAAATCAGTTAACAGGCTTTTTAGAACATCCGATCGAAAACAAAAAGGGAAAGTCACAACTGAAACGTTCGCACTTCCCACAGGCGAAAATTTAGCCTTCTACAGCTTACCATTTTTTAGTTATGACTTATTAGAGATACATACGTACATCCAGCCGCAAGAAACAACGCAATAATTAACGTGTTTGGTACTTGAATGCAGTATTAAAAACTCTTTCAGGGATGACTAAAATATAAATTCGTACTGAAATTTAAGTAAACAATTTTGTTTGAAAACAATAACTCCCTTTATTTTGTATTAAAAAGTAAAACAAAGGTCTTTTTTTTTAAAAAATAAACATCGGCCAGTTCCATCGGCTTTTCGATGTTTTTAAGGCCGATGGGCCGATGTTTCCTGCAAGTTAGCATCGGCCGCCGATGCCGATGGCTAAATTGTTGAACCATCGGCGCCGATGCATCGGCCAGGCCGATGCATCGGTCGAGTCCTATTAGATAAGACGAGTTTTGTGCGACGATTTAAGCTCCAGTAATCTATCGCCAATAATTAAAAAAATACAAAGATGATTTAAATTTCAGACAGCAGGCGATCGGAAAAACCTAAAAATGTCATCAAAAATGATGCATGAAAAAACATTTTTTGCACAGTTTTTTTTAGTTCTTTATCATGATCAAAGCTGGCTCTGCAAATTCCACGATTACAGTGGACGCCGGTTAATTGAATCAGTGGTTTATTGAATCAACCGCTTTAATGAATCAAATTGTCCAAAACAGAACAAATTCCAGCTTTACTGAATTCGCCGCTTTATTGAATCACCCGCATTGAGGAATCAAAACTGTTTAGAACAAATGTGATTAAACTTAGCGGCGGCCACTGTACTTGTTTTTTAAGTAGACTTTACTAGTTAGGTTGAGATAGAATTCGACTAAATCGAACGAGATCGATTGTGTTCAAGAGGAATATGCTTCTTAGTCTCATAAAATAATTCAAAATGTATCATTTTGCAAAATTTCTCATAACGAATACATTTTTTATTATTGCTCTAAGAGGTTTTTTCTAGGGGGGGGGGGATTTGCACTTACACATTAAATAAAGCCAGAAAAATGCTATTATGCATATGCAACTCAATGTAGTTGAGGCAAGTTGTCGCTATAGTAGCGGAAAAACTGAGAAAATGTTTTTTCGGAGTGTATGCGATTCTCCTGTTAATTATTCAAGAGATTTGAATTCACAAATCTGCAGGAGTGTTAGACGCTCCTTTTAAACTTTTAAAAGTTAGCTTTCTGTTCTGTTTACTCGATATCTGAGTTCCAACAATTTATCTTCGTGCTTATACCTTGAAAAAAAAAAGTAAAATTTATAATTTTTGGGGGGCAAAAAGAAAAAAAAAAGCTAAGCTTTAGGAAAGTTATTTTCTTGATTTTAAATTGAAAAGCCGTATATATTAACTTTATTTTTAATTTTCGAATGTAGATTATTAATGTACGTGCTTTGAAAAAGTGTACAACAGCAGGTTAAGCTCTGAAAAGGACATTGAGATAAAACTTTTAATGGTCATGTAGCCCCCCCCTCCCCCTGAAAGTTTTGACCCTATGGAATTTAATTCATAAAAATCACAATCTGTCCCAACGAAAACATTACTTTTTCAGGCGGCTTTACTTCAAGTGACTTGAAAACTATGCTTAAATATGTGACACAATTTTTTTTATTATAATCATTATCGATATTATTAATTAATATTATTTTCGTTACTATTAAAAAAATCAGATCTTTTAAGTATTTCCACATTGTTTTGAGTGAGAAAACGATGAGTATATCTACCATCTCCACATTCATAAGATTCTTTAAATCAGGGGCGGCATTTCAGCATTTCATTTGGGGGGTCGAGATTCTTAAATATGTCCTACCACAGTGCGGTACCAAGCACATATTAGCTAACAGGAAGTAGTCATAAAATCGGTTTAATATGAATAAAAATTAGTGTTTAGAAATTAATTAAAATTTTGATTCACTTTCTAATAAGTTATACAAAACATCTCGATACTGAAGTTTTTATACCTTTTGGAAAAGTTTTAATGCCTGATTTTTGGAATTCGGAAGAGCACGGAATCGTGTTACTAATTTATCAGTGCCCAGTGTCGTGCTGTTTTGCCAGTACAGCTAAATATAAAAGATGGTGGAAAAGCTCATGCCATTTAGCATGTATGACTTCGTTTGAATATTTTGCCCATTGTGCTTCGAAAATAATTCTCTAACCTCCCGAGACATAAAAAATCTTTCTCTACTAGCTAATAATTGAAGTAACAAAGTGATGCATGAAAACTCTTTTTATATCTTGCTCTTCAAAATCACCCAGGGCAACTTCAAAAATTGTGAGTTGCTTAATTTTTTATCAGTGAATAATCTAGACTCGTTGGCGCTCTCAGCTTCAATGAGATGTCATCTGCCTCCAGCTCTGTTATTCACTATTCAAGACTACTAAGTCCATAACAAAGACGAAACTGCAGTCTCTGGATGTGATAACTAGTCTGTCGCTATATTGCTTGTAATTTTTCATGCCTCGTGCTAAAAATTTTACTCATAACTGAAACATTTTATTTTTCGTTTCAAAAATCCAATTCAGATAATATAGAGCCAACCATACAGAAAAATAATTATCATTAAATCTTGTGTTAATTTCATTCGAAACTGAATCTATTACTTCATACAAAATTTAAAAAATCAATATTTGACTTCACATCATCATGTGGATTTTTGTCTTTTTTTTTCTTTAAGTTTCACGTTTGATTGAAACACACACCTATGTAAAATCTATTTTCTGTTTCAATTGTAAATTGAACTATGGTAGTGTGGTGCACAGACCAGTCGTAGATTGAACTGTGGCTTGAATAGTTCGAAAATTAAGGGTAACGGATTGAAGATGTTTTAATAGAGTAAAGTATTTTTCAAAAACTTTCCTCAGTACAAAAAAATTGAATAAAAATTCAAACGAAGTCAAACATGCTAAAAGGCATGAGCTTTTTCATCATTGAAAGAATCGTTTTGTAATAATTCTTCCAGTCGTCATATCACTGCTTTGAAGTTATAGAGAAATATTTTTATGGTTTTAACTCTTGAAGACCATTTTGTGTCACTCTGAGCTTGCATAATTATACGCATAGCAGGTATTTGTTGATATGTTTTTTTTTTAATTCAATAATCACATGCATTTTTAAGAAGTTTTTTTGAAAGCATATAATGCATTGAGCAGCTGAAACGTGTTTAAGAAAGCGGTGGACACTCATTAAATAAATATACATTAAAAAATGAGCGTAAAGTTAATGTAAAATATCAAGAAATTTTCTTGTGAAAACCATGCAGCCACACCACTTTGCACGAGCCTCTCACATTGGACATACCATCGTTACACTGGGCACACAAGTATGAAATATTTAGCCTATATGAGAAAATGTCTTCTTTAGTTAATAAAATTAACCATGGTTATCTATCCGTTTTCTATGTTCTGAAAAGGCCGGAAAATACTTCAAGAATTCCTAAGTAACACTTTTTATAGTCTGGGAATGTGTCGAGTTTCATCAAATAGTTACTGAGAACCAGCGAGATTTCTTTTAATGAACATTGATTTAAGACTTACATAAATTGAATTCACCCATTTTCTATCATTCTGCGCAAAAAATTTGGGGGTGCGACCGCCCCCTCTTGACCCCCCTATTTGCCGCCCCTGCTTTAAATGCATCTTCTATACTCATAAACGTAAAATCATGGCAGATAAGGAAACGATTGTTTGTAATACCGTTTTCCGGAATCATATTTCAAGCCGCAAAACAAAACGAGATTGAAAATGATTGTAGTACCTTATGTTCCGGGGGGGGGGAGTCATTGTTTCCAATCGGGATCATTAACACGCACCTATTGTCCTACATTTCAAGCTCTCATCAGCTTCATTAAGAACGGTGATTGTGGTATTTGTGTCTGGAATAACAATATAGGTGGCTCCTTGCCGAACTTCGCTTTGTAAGCGAGTGGCTTGAATGCTTTTCATGTAAAATCATCGACCGTAACGATAATAATGCTATCTACTTGACATATAATTAGTAATCTTTAATGTTTTAATCTTGAGAGATGAGAGCCGCGTTTTCAATTTGAGTAGTGGTATGCGTCAGTAGCGTCACACCCGGGAAGCAGAGGGGGCGGTCTGCTTCGGGTTACACCTTTTGGGGGGGGAGTGGATTTAGAAGTTTTTTCAACACAAAGTTCTTTAATTCTTAAATTTTCAAAGTGTTTATTTTAGGTATGTTTGATCGAAAATGGAGCACATCGTTTTGGAGAGGGGGGCTGTTACGTATGCATCTGGAGCGAAGTTTAAGAAAAATGTGGTTATAATTCGCATTTGTATTTTAATGTAAACTTTCGTTGGACCTAATGAACCAAAATTCGTTTTTGAAAATTGGTATGAACTTCCTGTTAACATTAATCATAGTTGATTTTCCAAACACTTTTCTTAATTTTTTTGAAGATCAGGGTATTTTATTTCACTGGAATAAATTTCGCTTAATGTCTTTACACGCTGAAAAAATTTCCACTGTACATTTACCCTCGCATTTTTTCCCTAAAATTCTGAAATTCTTGAAGCCCTAATCTCCACTGAAATTTTAAGTTACTGCACTAGCTTAGAAAAAGAAAGAAAAAAAAATGCTTTGGGAGGCTTTGGGAAAAAAAAATGTTTAAGAGATTGGGCTGCTCGAGCGAAGTCATGAAACGTATGGTTGAAACTGAATTAGTTTTGCAGTTCAGAATAATTTAGCTTGAACTTCTCTCCTTCGTATCTCAGACAAAATAGTTTCCTGAATATTAATTGCGTTTGTAAGTTGGTATGCAGGTCCGTCAATTAGGGGTCAGGAGTAGGCAATACTTACACCCCTTTGCTTTTAAGTGCTTCATATATATGTGTGTAAATACTTTATGACCCTCTCCTCCAGGAGAAATTCTTGACTTGTTATGGTTATGATCAGGGCTTAGTTTTTAATCAAAAAAGTGCAAGGACCCTTCAACTCTCGTGTATTGAACAAATGCCTTTGTGCTTGAAAAGTGAAACAAGAACTACCAACGTTTAACTGCAGATACGTGTTTCGGTGTTGTAAGGAATGCCTTTTTCAATGCAAAAAAAAAAAAAAATGAACTTATGGATGAAAAGACTTCAAGAGCCCTATATGCCTCAGAACCAGGGCTGCGTAGTTGGAGGGAAAATGGCAGACTCCGGAAATTTTAGAGCCTTTGACTCTGATTCCTTTTCTCCAAAATCAGTCCGACCCCTCCTCCGCAAGCACTGGCAGAGCTGCTTAGGGTAACGGCACCAGTAACAGATAAGGGTCTAGTAACAGACAGTCGTAAGTTTGGATTTAAATAACTAGAATTTTTGGTAGGTAAAACTGATGTTGCTGCGACCCATGAATACGGTGCAACCATCTAGTATTATCAGTTAATTTTGTGAGCCAGTTGGTATTCACAAGGCAGTGGTGGAAGGTTATGAACAGCTACCACGAGGTCTGCCGGTGCTCCATGTTCATTTAAATTTATAAGGTTTTAGATCTAAAAATAAACAACTTTTACACATTTTGAAGAGAAAAGGGGAATTCGGTCCATTACTCATCCTTTCCTCATCCTATCTGTTACTGGGTATCATCAGAATTGTCGGTGTCTGTTACTGGGAATCGGACCTTTTTTCGAAATTGAGCAAATAAAAATAGAATTAACTCATTCAGAGGATCCAGAATCAGCCATAAGTTAGATGAGATGTAGTTTCATGAGAGGGGGGGAAAAATAGTTTTAAAAGTCTAAATACATTGAAAAGCTCAGAAATTGAGTTAACCCGAGTGCGATGTCTTGAGCATGTCTGTCACTGGTGCCGTTACCATACTTTAAAGAAAAACGAGCGACTCCGACTCTTGGATCTTTAAACCGTCGACTCCGACTCCGCAACCCTACTCAGAAACTTCTCCCCAAACGTAACTAGTCGGAATTCTGACTAAAATTTAAAAAGTAGTTGAAAAATGTAAAGTCCAGAAGCTTAGGTCCCGTGAGCTCTCATGAGAATTAAGCACTTCTACAACCCCCCCCCCCTCAATTCAGAAATAACGGACCTGTCAATATCTGTCCTGGACCAACTCATGATCCGTGTGCGTGTAGCGTCCGGAAAAAGGAGCGCGGATAATAAAACCGCCGTAACTCATCCGGCCAACTAGCACGAGTCGGAATTCCTTCGGACGGAATTCTGGATCCGAATTCCGCTTCAACGTCACGCAAATTCATTTCACGAAATAAGACTGCACGTGATTAGCCGGTTCGGGCTCTTCCCTCCTGGATGCAAAGGGTCAAGTGCATTTATCTCCGAGACGAATCCCGTGGGAAATCCCCCGGTCCATTTAAAAAAGCAGGTCTCTCTCTCTCCATCTATATTTGCCTTCTTTCCACAGCCTGGAACGTGGATTTTTCTTCCTTTTCTTACCTTGTCCGAGGGCGAAATTCCTTTCTCCGGCCACACTAGAATGCGCTTGCCGCAGACGGAGTGGTGCCGGCTGGGTTACACGCGCGGGCCATGCAAATCGGCCCTTTTCATCTTTTTATTTTTCTCTCTTGTTAGTGTCTGCTTTTTCTTTCTCTCTTTGGATGCCTCCGAGAGTCGATTGATAGGCGGCATTCCTATCACAGGAGTTTTTAAGCGTCGGTATTCAGGATGCATCATCGAGAATGAAATTATCGGGTTTAATTGCGTTTCTGGTTTGATTTTCTTTTATCCACACCTGCCGTGGATTCGAAATTTAATTTCAGGTCCTCTGAACTTGGGAACTCACAGACGTTTTAGTTCTGAACTAATTGCGAACTTCTGTGTTTTTTTTTTTTTTTTCTGTTTTCAGTTAAAGCTATTGTCTAATACTGCTCAAAATGAAGCTAGCTAAGTTTTAGTGACTGGTCCAGTGAAGGCAGTCAGTAAACTTAGCAAGCCTTGATGAAAACTTTTTTTTTTTTTTTTTTTTTTGCTATTACAACCTGGAAAAGGATTTTTTTTTTTTTTTTTTTTTTGAACAATTACGATTGCTTATTGCTTTTATTTGACTGTTTTTGGCGTCCTATCATTTTATTTTCCCACCGCCACCCTCCGCAGCACCACCGTCGACCGGCTCCTCACGCTGCTGCTCTTAATAGCGAGAGCCGTCTCCAGGTTGCATCCATGTCCTACACACACGCGCATACATACACAACTACATACACACAAACACATACACACACGCATACATACAGACACCCACACATACCCACACAAAAAACAAACACACACAACTACTCACACATTCATGCCTGCACACAGACATAAACACGTATGCCTACACATACATACACATACCCCCTACACACAAACTCCCCACACGCCTACATACACACACTCGTGATTGCGGAAAAACATAATTTGAATTCAAGAGGTCGAAATTCAAATTAATTTAATTTTTTTTTTAATTTTTTTATTTTTTGGAAGTAATTGGAAATTAGTTTGGCCCTTAAAATTTTGCTAGGTAAGTTCAGCCTTTGAGTTCCTTTTACCTTGGATTACTTTACGTTAGATTATTGGACTTTTAGATTATTTGGACTCCTTACTTTAGATAATTGGAAATTATTCAGATGCAGTAGCAGCATGTATGTTAGCAGTGGCTTAGCTAGAAAAAGATTTTGGAAGGGGGGGGGGATATAATGAAGTTTCAGTGTGGATATGGTTAGTTTTAGTTCTTTTTTACAGTCTGAAAAGGAATAATTCCGATTTTCGGAGGAATATTATCACCAAATCCCCCCTTTAAATACGCCCCTGTTTATTAAATATGAACCCACGAACGCAAATTTTATCATCACATGCTAAACTATTGTTGACTTCCAATGGATGGTACAGCTTGAAAAAGAGAAACTTGACGTGCTGAGTGCCGAAATTTATGCCGTTTTAAAAATCAAGAAACTTTTCTAGATTGTTGAACTATATTTCTGTCTTCCGTGAATTCATCACGCATGCAAAAGTACTCGAGTCTTCTAGTCCAACCGCGTGCGTGTGCTTCTGTCTACAGACTTGGACAATATTCCCTGCTTTAAGGATCGTATTAGTACTCAGACTCTTATTGAACAACTAAAATTAATGGCTATAAAATGATTCAAATTCCAACTTAATATTTGTTATTAATTCTTCGATTTGGTATACTTTTACATTGTAATTAACGGTATGACAGTTAGGTGGAAAGTCTAGCCTTGTACTTCAACTGCGAGACTACTAATATTGGCGGTGATGTTATGTAAAGATAATTGCTCGGAATTTTCAAGGTTTTCGTCCGTTATTCTAATCTAGTTATAAATCCTTTTTTATTTATTTAATTTTTCACTTCTGAAAAAGCTATCAAGTGCAAATTGGCTCCAAAAACAATTTCAGCTTTCTCTTTTTTTTTAAATCCCATTTCCTATTTCTACGCGAGGGAGTTTAAAGAAGCTTATATTTAAAAGATATTTACGCTTTATCTCTGGTTGCCCTGACGTCACACGCGCATGTTTCAGATATTGTAAAGTTGTCTGGAGGATGCGCACTAGAGAAATAATGACGTCAGGGTGGTATGACATGGTGAGATATAACGCCTATTCTAAAAACCCCGAATGTTATGTACGCTATCTTCATCACAAATTGGTACGTGTTGGTTGGTATTGCAAAAACCAAATGCTGTCAGTTACTGTACATATCAAAATTTTCAATAGATTTTACGCAATGTGTCCTTCCTCTAGAAGGCTGGCTGCTCGCTGAATTGTACTCAAAACCATTCTAAGTCGGTTAATCCAAACAAATTGGAAGTGCATCCCAAGTTATAATGGACACTATCATTCGCATGAAAACGTGCATTTAACAAATGACATAGTTTTTGATTTCGCTATCTATGGCGGCTACTATTTTATCCATGTTGACAAAACTTAAGGCTCCTCCCCGAAACAGTCTCCGTATAGTAGTTCCACAACCAGAGACTGTTCGAGGGATGAGTTATGACGTCATTCCGAAACGAAATGCTGCATATTTTTCCTGGAATAGGGCTCGAAATGTGAAATTGCAATCAAACTAGTCGTCACGATTTTTTAAGTGGCATTTGAATGTTACGTGAATACAGATTAAAACCCTTGATTAAGACCTCGCTTCGCGTTCGTGGCATTACGATTTTTGTGTACAGTTGACAAAAACGGATCCTCCTGGAACGATTTTCCCGAATAATAGACATTATGTTTAATTCATTATGTGTCCCTCATAAGCATGCATGATGCGAAAATCCAAAGTGTCCACCGAGCAGACAAGACTTTAAAAGATCATTAGCGGCACGTTCGTTTTGAAGTGGAGCGTGTCCATATAGGGTCTTTATTCAGGAGACGAACAAACGATATTATCATCTAATATTTAAGCCAGAGTTAGAAATAATTTGTGGTAATTAATCGGATATTAAATGATGTCTTGTTCAGCCAAATGGAATATTTAGTTAAATGTTTTCAAAGTTGGCATCATATGAGCTAACAATCTCTGCATCAAATTGGGGAATTATATCAAGTGTTGAAACATAGAACAATGATATCTTTGATTGATAATTAACAATTGTAATCAAGAGTTATTATCATTGTACTCTGCCCAGGAGGTTTATAGGTTGCAATTGTCTGTTATTTATTATTTTTAATTATAAAATTACATTACTTTCATAAGGTGTAAAATTCAGTTTTCTTAAATAATGACTTATAACTATTTATGGAATTTCTTTTTCATATATCTTTTAATTATGTACTCATTTATTATCATTGTAATCTTTATTATTTTCTATATCGAAGTCCAATGGCCAAAACTAGACGAAATTGATTTTATCGATGATTAAATCCACCACTGGCCGAAACTCGTATAATCTAGATTTGAAGACGTTGTAGGAAACAAAGTGTGTTGAAAACTAACCTCATGGAGGCACGACCATTTGGATCAATTTTTAGCGATGAATTTGTTTTTGAAATTCATCGAAACGTTTACCTTTTTGTTTGAGCATCTAAATGTGGTTTCTCCACAATAATCGTATTGTTGCAGTGAAACGAACCTCTCTCGCGATTGCTTTCCGTTTTTATTCGCTTTTATTTACTCCTTTTTTTTTTTTTTTTTTTTTGACTTACTGAGAAATTCTATATCGGACATAAAACTTTGAGCATTAAGGACGAATATAGTTTGAATGCCCTATATTTGCAGCAAGCTATTGTGCAACTTGCGCAAAGAAGGTGTCAGCTTTAGGGGTTGGCATCTGTTAGGAAGAGTTGAAGTATATGTTTTTATGGATAACACTAAAAGTATTTATTTCAAGAATTGTAAAAATGAGTTTAGACAGAGATCCTTATTCTCAGCCGGTTCTGGAAAAAAAAAATTTTTATATATAAGGAACTTTATTATTATCGTTAGATATTATTATTAGACATTATTTTTAATAGTATTAGTTATTTTTATTAGATATTAATATCTTAACATGTTGTTATTATTAGATATTATTGTTTTTACATGTTATTATTATTATTAGATATTTATCATTATTGTTATAAATAAGTAGCTAAAAGTTTTATTTAGGGTTCAATCAGTTTTTTCCCCTTTCTTTCTTTCGTTATAATTTTCATCCGGTGTTGAAAATAACCCTGTTTCAATATGTTTATAAGCGGTCGCCCACAAATGACGTCTAGCTGACGTCTAGGGGGGGGGGACACAGTTTGTCCCGTTCACACAGTTCACCGTGTTCAACGGGTCAGAGTTTGTGACACGGGAGGAGATAAGAAGTGCGACATCGCACATTTTGGTGGAAATAAAAATATTTAAAAGTTGTAGATAAAAGATTTTATGTATATATTTCTTTCATTAATTTATTTTTTATCATTCACATTAAGACAATAATGCAATTTTCTGCTGATGATTGTTTTATATGCTATTTTGTTTTATTTCATTAAAAAATCATCGATACAGATGAGAGTTTAAACTAAGGTCCTTGTTGAAAGTTCAAACTTAAAAAGTTTCAATTCAATCTGTTAATGACCATTTTGTGTTCATAAAGTGAAGGTAAAGTTTAATGCAAATTCTACTCCAAATTCTAAAATACAAGATTTCAGTTGCTCTTTTATATAATATTTTATTTGTTGCAAACCTTACCATTTCATTTTGTACTCTGTAAGTACAGACATAAACAGGGATATTTTTAACGCCCTTGCAAACTCATTTCACGCATTGAAAATCGAAAAAAAAAGCCCAAAATTTAGTCAAGCGCGCTTTGTATTTTAAAATAAAAACTTCAGCCATCGCGTAAACTGAGTGAAAATAAGCATTTGGATTTTTTTAATTTTTTTTTTTTTTTAATTTCCTTAAATTCAAAATGTCAAACATTCTAATTGTTAAAAATCATAATAGAGCACATCTCTTCCTTTTCTGCTGTCTTCCATTTAGTTCTTAGAAAGTTAGTATATGTATGAAATTGATACAAATAACTACTTCAAAAAGGTAACTACCGTAAATATTTTATAATATTTACGGTAGTTTTTGTACGGTAGTCAAATGTAATAACTCCAATGCACCATAATCATAATATACTGTGTAGTTTTGAGGCAGTGTTACCAAACGATAAGATTTTTCCAATGTTAACTGAACCCAGGATTCGTGATTTTTTTGATTGAAAAAAAAAATCGGATTTTTTAAACTTTAAATCGGATTTTTTTGAATTTAAATCATTCTTTTAAATTTTTAAAAATTTGTAGTTATTAATTATTTTACATTTTTAACATAATATATTTCATACAACAGATGAATCTATTCAGCTTACTTTTAAAACTAAGATAAGTTCTCTAACTACTCAATACATCAAGATTAAAAAAAAGTTATAATACTTAGATAAGATGTGATTTTGTTTCGTGCTTTGCTTAATAAGGTTTCCATCATCATGTACGTTTTGGTGTAAAAAAATATGTTGAGTATAACTTTTATTTGGTTTTGTACTGTATGGAACTGTAATTTTGGAGTAAAAGCAATGTTTCAAGAATGAAAATAAGTTTCACACACAAAGAGGGATTTAGGTAGTATTACCTGTTGAAGCTAAAATTGTATGATGCAAAGTAGTTTAATTTAGAGCAACACATTCTAAAAATATAAAATTAATTTATAAAAATAAAATGAAGTGATTTTAATTAATGATTTTGATAAAAAAATCATCTGATCCAATTAATTTTTTTTTTAAAAAATAACTTAATTTAAATTATGATTTAAATCAAGCTGATTCAAATCAACGAACACTAATTGAAGCTAACTGAAACATCTAACAGCTTAAAAAAAACTTAAGGCGTTCTCACTTCTGTACATGACGATTATTTTTAAGTGGGTTATCAATCATAAAGTTCTGTAGTTTTATGTTTGTTTTTGAATTCATTTGAATTTGAATACGTTTTTCTTTCGTTTATTTTATATGCGTGTGTTTTGACCTGTCTCAGATTTCAAGGAATCGATTAAGTTACTCATAAAATTAAGATACAGTTTTGTTTTTCTTAAACTAGTTTTGCTAAGTAACTCAGCACTAAATCATAAATATGAGGCTTTTAATCTTCTAAACAGGAAAAGTCGGCTGCTTTTGGGTGATTTAAATAGAACGCGCTATTTTCACCAAAAAATAACTAGCTGCATCGCCCGGCTTTGCACGGTCCACCTCGAAAATAAAAGTTATGTCAAGTGACGCGAATTCAACATTCAGACTTGAACCAAAAAAAAAAAAAAAAATCAGTAAAATTTTGCGGCCGATTGCGGAGAAATAACCGAAAAGTAAACATTTTGAATCCCCCGATTACTGGAAAAACCTTTAAAACAAAAACAAGAATTTTACTTGTTCATATTCGAGGAAAAAATGGCAACAGATCTTCCATCTCAATGATTTTTTTCACGCTATTAATTAAAAAAAAAGCATTGTTGCGGAATGTTGAGATGAAGCACTGAATAATAATTTGAATGGAGGAAAGCCTTCGAAAAATAGGGTTTTTTTTGTCGAAATCTAAGCGTCATAATTAATAGTTTTTAATTGATATCTCCGTTAATTAGTATCAGAGGATTATGTTAAATAGCCAAACATAAAGACGGGAAGGTTACGAATCCATCGATACAGTTCACTGTCGTTCGGAGAAGAAACTTGAACATAATATACATAGGTAGATACATAGATACGTACGCTCAGTTTTTAATTATATAAGATTATTATAACAATAATAATGATTAATAGAATAAAATAAAAATAAATAAATAAATAAAAATATGCATTATACTCTATTATATATCCAATGAAATAATTAGTACTTTTTTCTTTCCGTCTCTTTTTTTTCTTTTCTTTGCGATGTATGTTGTATCGGTTTCTAATGCTGTGGGCCAGTGCTCCGACCAGTGCTGTGCTTACTATGAAATCTCAGTATAGGATATTAAGGTCATAATAGATCGAAATAAACACCCTATACAGAAAATTTGAAGCATCGTGGGAATGTCCGTAGTTTTTTATATTTTTTACTCGTGACTTTTACTCATGACAATCTCGTCTAGTTTCATATCGGAGCAAATCATTCTATCAAAGTTAACAGATTTTTAGAGTGCTTTAGAAATGTATGCTCTTTGTTTTCTCTGGGCTGCCGAGTGCTAAGGCGGGCCCTTTGTCAGTTTGGTCACCGAACCCCCCCCCCCCCCCGCCCCCAAATATAACATGAAATTTTTACTATGATTCCGAGCTGGGTTCCACCTAACGGCAGGGCCTCTAGTTTCCAAGTGAGTTTTAGGAAAAAATATAGGAATTTAGGAAATTCTTTAAATTGTGTTTGGTTTTTATTATTTTGTTCAAATAATTGAAAAACCGACAGTTGAATTTTTAAAAAGTCCGATTTTTCAAATAAGGCGTGGTCTTTATGACGCCACAAGTGATGAACTTTGGCGCGCTTTTAAACTGGTGCGCTGAATGCTTACGCTTGCTGCCCACCTCGTGCTCTAAGCTTGCTCTCGATCATATCGTTGACTGTACATGTGGGTAAAGAAGAGAATTAAATATCGCTCTTTGCGCTAATGGCATCAGTGAATAACATTTCATCCCTTGTGATGTCATGCGCAGAAGCAGAAAAAAAATGTAATTGAATTTGTCACCGATTAAAATAATTTTTAAAAAAGAATAATATTTGTCAAATTATTTAAGAAATGGTAAAATTCTATGTTTAAAAACATAGGATTTGCTCTTTCAAGGCATGCTCTTTCAGAAAAAGAATACTTTAAAAATTTCGGAAACGACCCCATTGTGTACGGTTTTTACATTTTTTCTCTATCCGCAATTTTAAATATCAGCGGTTTTATCCCACCAGGCAAGATTAATCAAAATATAATCGGCAATACGTTTTCGAAATTCACGTTTTTTAATTCCCTGAGAATTCTGGAACGTGCGATCACGTTCTCAAAAGTGTCTTTCAATCGCCTTCACGTGACATTACGGCCATTCATAAGCGTCACATCTTTTCAATTACTAATTCAAACAATAAGGAAGACATGTGTGCCTCACGTTCCGGTGATTGGAGGGAAGGGGGGGGGGGGGTTCGCTCTTTGAGGAACGTGGTTTTTCTCTTCCACGGCAGTTAGTGGGTTGACTGTCGAAAATTAGGGATTGTTCTGAAATATTGAATGTTATAATTCATTTGCAAGAGCTCAACAACACATGCATTTTCATGGATTTAGCATTATTTAGAACTAGCGGTACCCGCACAGCTTTGACCGTAGTAGAAAATTTAAAGGTCATTTGGTACTCCTGTATATTTACAAATACTGGATGATGAATTTCTAGCCAATATGTTATGGTAGTTTGCTCGTCCATGTTATGGTAGTTTTTTTGTCCGTGTTATGATGGTTTGTTCGACCGTCTTATGGTAGTTTGCTCGTCCATGTTGTGGTAATTTACTCATCCATGTTGTGGTAATTTACTCGTCCATGTTGTGGTAATTTACTCGTGGTAATTTACTCGTCCATTTTATGGTAATTTACTCGTCCATGTTATAGTAATTTACTCGTCCATGTTATGGTAATTTGCTCGGTGCAGAGGAATTAAATCCACCAATGGTGGTAAAAAATAAAATCATAGAAAAAGAATAAAATCGAATTTTCGAAAAATCGCTTCGAGGTGTACACCTCCATGCTAGAAACTAATTTTGTGCCAAATTTCATGAAAATCGTCCGAACGGTCTAGGCGCTATGATCGTCACAGAAATCCAGACAGAGAGACTTTCAGCTTTATTATTAGTAAAGATAAAGAAAATATTGGGTCCGTTTACGGACTTTTGACAAAATTCCGAATTTTGAGAAGAGACTGTTCACAAAATTCTGAATTCAATTTTGTCCCCGCATTTGGTTACATTTACTTTAATTATTTTATTTTTGCTTAAATGTTCGTAATTTTTTTTCCTTAAAACTAAACTTTTCACAGAATTCCATAAGTGTTTTTACAGAATTTACAAAAATAGACTCCTACGATAATACCTGGTGTTTTATTTTTGTATCTCTTACACTTCTTTGCGTAAGTTAGTTTGATCACAGTTTAACGGCCATGTTGTCTGCTTTCTCCTTTTGTTTTCGGAACGAAATTTACGAAATTTCTCACAAAGTACGAATACCAAGCTTTTGTATGCCACAGAGTTACAGAAACTGGATAGAAAGGATTCCTATTTTGCTATAGACACCAATAAGACTTTAATAAATGAGAAAATGCCTTACATGACGTAGTATGTAATAATTTAAAACATCGAGCCGATGTGTGCATCACATGAATTCTTTTACACCAATTTAATGTTATTTCCCCATTATTGGCAATTTTAATGTGATTCAATAGTTTACTCTCTAAATATCACCAACAGTGGCCAAACTGAAAGCCGATTTAAAAAAAAAAATCGTCAAATTTGTCGCCAAGTTGGCGACAAAACTTGGCGACCAAATGATGGGCGATATATCGCCAAGTGTCCGCCAAATTATAACACCACTTGAGTTTGCATCGAAATTAACAATGATTCCCCCTCCCCCAAAAAAAAGGTGCAAAAGACCCCTTTAGAAACACCCGAATGCAACCAAAAGGAGAGGTGCACAACTAGACCCTACTAGGAGTCTACGTACCAAATTTCAACTTTCTAGGACACACCGTTCTTGAGTTATGCGACATACATACGCACATACATAGAGACGTCACGGAAAACTCGTTATAATTAACTAGGGAAACGTAAAAATGGATATCTCGGGCGTCTATACGTTCTTAGGTACATATGTACGTGTGATCGGGTCGAAAAAAAAACTCAACGTTCATTCGTGGGTGAGCAAAATAGAAATTAAGGCCGATATTTGAGTGGAAATTTTTTCGCTAATACAATATCTCTTTTTTTTTGTAAAGGGAAGTAATTACTAGCATTTTTATTGCTCCCCCCCCCCCCCAGTACTTTTTTATCGTAAAATCCTATTAAGCTACAAAAATTTACATTAACGTTTTCTGAAATACAGTGGATTTTAACCAAAATTTCGTTAGTTTGAAGGAGAACGGGCTTATGCGCTTGAGTTGGTGTTGCTTTCTTTCAGTGGAATAACAAGATACAACAACACAACACAAATTTCTGCGTTAAAAATTCACAGCAATTTTACAGTGAAATAGGATTATACAGTAAAAAATATTGCCAACATTTTTATAGAACTTCTTACGAGTAATTTTTAGAGTTTTTTTATTTCCTTTTACAGAAAAGAAAGTATTGTATTCGCAAAAAAAATTTTTACTCAAAAATGGACCTTAAATATCCATTTTGCTCCCCCCCGAATGAATGTAGAGTTTTTTCCCCCGACCTGACCACACGTGCATGCGTACCTGAGAACGTATAGACGCACGAATTATCCATTTTGACGATTCCCGAGTTAATTACAACGATTTTTCTCGTGACGTCAGTATGTACGTATGTATGTGCGTATGTATGTCGCGTAACTCAAGAACCTTTTGCACCTTTTTGTGGGGAAATTATTGTAAATTTCGATGCAAACTCTAGTGGTGTTATAGTTTGGCGGACACTTGGCGATATATCGCCAGTCTTTTGATCGCCAACTTGGGGAGAAATTTGGCGATTTTTTTTAAAATCTGGTTTTAATTTGGACACTGTTGGTGATATTTAGAGAGTTAACCATTGAATCACATTAAAATTGCCAATAACGTGAAAATAACATTAAATTGATGTAAAAGGAAGTCATGCGATGCACACATCAGCTATGTAGCCCATATACATAAGAACGTATAGACGCCCGAGATATCCATTTTGACGTTTCCCTAGTTAATTATAACGAGTTTTCCGTGACGTCTCTATGTATGTACGTATATGCGTATGTATGTCGCATAACTCAAGAACGGTGTGTCCTAGAAAGTTGAAATTTGGTACGTAGACTCCTAGTAGGGTCTAGTTGTGCACCTCTCCTTTTGGTTGCATTCGGGTGTTTCTAAAGGGGTCTTTTGCACCTTTTTTTTTTGGGGGGGGGGGAATCATTGTTAATTTCGATGTAAACTCAAGTGGTGTTATAATTTGGCGGACACTTGGCAATATATCGCCAGTCTTTTGGTCGCCAAGTTTTGTCACCAACTTGGCGAGAAATTTGACGAGTTTTTTTCCCGTTTTTTCTCCCGTATACTCTTGCACTATCTTGTGGGTTGTTTGGTTCTACTAGGTTTTCATGGTGCAATAGGCTGTTCTGTTCCAAAAGATACTTTTAAAGCCGTAAAGGAGTGAAAAAATGTACCAAAATTGCAAAAGTACTTGAAGTATAGAAGACTTAAAACTTCTAAAATTCTGCCGAAGTACACATACATGCGAAGTTTTAAATTTTACACGATTAATCAATAGAATAAACTGAAAAGTAATTGTGAATAACATGAAAACATAGATGATAAAACAAAGTTGAGACGGATAAGGTGACATACGGACAAACACTAAATTAAAGGTGGTTTACCTGAAGGAAGAGGAACAATTTCGGGATGGGTTGTTTCAGCGGCGGATACAAGGGGAGGGTCATGGGGGTCATGACACCCACCCCCTAAACCGTCAACAATATTATCCGTCCACATTGTGTTCAAACAGTTTATGAATAAAATGCAAATAATTTAAGAAGTCTTTTCAATTAGTTAATTATTTTTTAAAGTAAATATTTGAAATATTAATTCTTTTCATTGCTTATGAAATTAATTAGTAGCGTTTTGCTTTTCTAAGTGCCTTATGGGCTGATTTGGTGCTTTTAATAGGCTCCCAAGCAGTTTCAGAAATTTTTCGTACCCAAAACCGTAGGTTCACTCAAGGGGGAGGGGGGGTCATTCTTCCACTTCCCCCTAAAATGGTAGTCTGTATCCGCCCCTGGATTGTGCCCATCAGCAATATTTTCAAATATGGATGAAAATGATTAAAATTTTTAAAGTCCATTTTTTACGATGATTAAACGAATTTTTAATGAAGATTTAAAACGATCATTGAAATCAGGTCATTACAAAGGATGTCAACAGAATCTGATTGACATAAAATATGTATTGGATAGTCATCTGGGGTTTTTCCTCCATTTTCACGCAGATCTCACATTTGCCAGTTACTTAACGTTTTTGTCAACGTTATCGTTTGAGATTAAGAAGATGTATGTGCAGCTTCGTGTTCTATTTTGGATTATAGCGTAATACGGGAATACAGATAATGCTCGGTGATTATAAAAACGCTAGGAGTCACGTGACAGCCTGCAAACCACACCTGCAGGAAGTAGGATTGCTTCTTATAATTTTTGAAGGCGCATCATGTTTTCTTCCATTCTAGTTAGTTGGCTGCAAAAAAGTAAATCAAGGACAGTGGTTTTTCAAAAAAATCTACACAAAGAACAACGCATGTCGACAAGCCCGAACTCATGGGAAGCCATGTTTGGTTGGAAATTTCACCAGTAATTGCGTGATATGTTAGACAATGGCGACTAGCGTAGTTGGCTAGGATCATTCAAGTCAAAACCTTTTAGCGCGTTAGTCTTAAAATCCGGACAGTTCTCTATTGCGGACGTGTTTATTATACAGTAGTATACCTCCTTTAAGGAACTCCTCCGAATTAAAGACACTTTATTTAAGGGGCATTTTCTTTGGTTCCATGTATTTGCCTTTTTTTAAGGGACACTTGGTTTACGGGACAGTCCAGGGGTGTTCACAGAAATTTCAATCAAATGACTTTTACGGGCCCCCGTCCATATTGTATACCCCTGCGTCCCTACATATATTTTGCCCCTCATTTTAAAAATTTCGAGCCATGGCCAACAAGTGTCCCCCCCCCCCCCCCCCCCCCGGTGCACGTTCCTGAGACAGTCAGAGAGAAAAGTTGCAAAAAATAATGCATAAACGAGATAGAAATATTGAATTTACTGGGTTTTTAAAGCTCACTGTTCAGTTGAAAATTAGTTGATAAAAGTTTGATATGAACATAGTACAATGTACTAGGAAGCAGGTATGTGCAGCAGAACTTCCTTTGAGGGACACCTCTCTTTAAAGGACTTTTTTTTCTTGTCCCAGTCCTTTTGAATAAGGACCTCCATGTATTTGCCTCTAAGGGACACTCTGTCTAAAGGACAGTCACAGAGGAAAAAAAGTGCAAAGAATAGTGCATAAGTGCATAAGAAATAGTGAATGTGCTGAACAAATTTAATTGATGAAAGTTTGACACTAACGTAATTGAAATGAAACAAGTATGTATTGTAAAAATCTTGCTGAAAATTTGCATGCATTATTGCATGATTTTCCCTCAGCAATTTATTTAAGTTGGCTCCGGACTGACGATGAGTGCACAGCAACTAACAAGCTTTGTAAATAAAACTTGAAATGTGGACACTAATTTTAATTTACATTGTATTGCCCTGTAAATTATATGAAATGAAGCAAATCCATGTAATCACTTACTTTAAAATAATTTCTGTATACAGTAAAACCTGTAAAGTTGACCACCCTTGTAAGTTGACCACCTGTCTAAGTTGACCGTTATTTTCAGGCACAGAACTAGATCTATATCCTATAATTTGACCACCTGTTTAAGTTGACCACTAAAGTAGGGCACCGCAAGTGGTCAACTTACACAGGTTTCACTACAAAACTTTGCCATTACTAAATTTTTGATTGAATTTTAATTTATAAAATGATAATAATCTTCGAAATTTAAATAATTGTGAATTTTATTTAGTTTGTTTGAAACATTTTCAGTATTTAATCTTAAAATGTTGATAGTTTACATTTATTACAACACTAAACTGGGTTAACACACCACAAACATCGGCTGAAGCACCCCCGAAGAAGGAACGCCACTGTTTAAGAGATAAAATAACTAGTTCCCTTAGTTGTGGTATTGACAGGTTTTACTGTATTGTAAAATTCTCACTGAAATTCATGTGCATGCTTTTCCCTCTTAGCAATTTATTCAAGTAGACTAAGTAAACTCAGTGTCGACCGACTGTGCCCTGCCAATGACAGGCTTTATGTAGAAAACCTGTCTGGACACTAATTGTAATTGACATTGTATTGAATTGAAATTACATGACATCAAACAAATACATGTGACGAATTACTCCAAAATAAGCTCTATACGTTACAAAACAAGTACTTCACCCAGATTTTGATTAAGTTATTGTTATTAAGAGAATAAATTTTTAACTTTGAATAGTATTGAATTTTATTTAGTACGTACAAATTTCTCAGCATTTCATCTTAATTGTTAGTACATAGCTTATCTTTACTAATAATAAAGCTGAAAGTCTCTCTGTCCGGATCTCTGTGACGTGCATAGCGCCTAGACCGTTCGGCCGATTTTCATGAAATTTGGCACAAAGTTAGTTTGTAGCATGGGGGTGCGCACCTAGAAGCGATTTTTAGAAAATTTGATGTGGTTCTTTTTCTATTCCAATTTTAAGACCATTTTCCCGAGCAAAATTATCATAAGATGGACGAGTAAATTACTAAGTTAACGTAACGTGGAACCGTAACATGGGCAAGCCAATTGGCGAGAAATTCACGATACATTATTTGTAAATATACAGGCGAACCAAAAGACCTTTTAATTTTCTATTACGGGTAAAGCCGTGCGGGTACCACACACACTAGTGTTTATTATAAAACTAGAAAATCGCCCGTCAAGGTATGACGGGTGAAAATTGCTACTACATTTGAACGAAGCCATTGCCTGTTTGATAGATATTTTGGTAGTTGAAATTTTAACCCAAACTCCAGTGGATGAACCCTAAACTCCAGTATATAGCGTTCATTATTGACCACTTTTTTGTTTCTTCATTCTCCTAAAATAAGTCGTACCAGTAAAACAGTTAAGTTACCGCAATGAATTTTTCGGTTCCTGTTTGTTGCAGAACGAAGTAAAATATTTATCGTGTGCATTTTTGATTCTTCTTCGGGGACCCTAGTCGTTGGAGGCACCTCGCAATGGGGTTGTTTCCTTCAATCAAAAGTAATACTTTTAGTCGGTGAAATTGATAGAATAAGAGAAAAAAATAACATGGACACAGAAAATACTTTTATTTTCCCAACAATTATTTTTTAATTTTTTAAAATGTCCGATTTTTCAAACAAGGCTTGATCCTGATGACGTCACAAATGATGCTCTTAGACGCATCTTTGTACCGCGTTTCCACGTTATGATAATCAAGAAGCGAATTAAAATTACGCTCTACGCTTACTATCAACCCTATCGTTGCCAATACACGTGAGTAAAGATGCGAATTAAATATTTTGCTCTGTGAATGGCAACATGACATGGCATTTCATCAGTTGTGATGTCATCGGCAGAAGCTTAAACAATGAAAACGCACCGATTTAATTAGTTTTAAAAATATTAATCTTAAACAAATTATTTAAAAAAATGGTCAAATCCTATGTTTTTAGGCATGCTCTTTCAGAAAAAAATACTTTTAAAACTTTGGAAACGACCCCATTGCAGCAATGGAAAATCCGACACTGCTGAGAACATGCCTATTTAATGGACACATGGACGTCTTAGTTCTTCGAGCGTCAATGAGAGAAATCATTCGATGATTTTTAAAACTAAATTCATGGTTACTGAAACTAACCCTGATTTGAAAATTTGATGTTCTTTGGGTGACCATTGATGCGGTCAGCAGATATTTTTCGCGACACTCGCATACTTTCGACTTGAAATCCCCAATTGCATTTAAAAATGTTAGGTGACATGGCCCTTTTGATTATGGTAACTATTACGTCATCAAAACCACAGAATACGTGATTTTTTTATTCTTTGTTTTAAATAGCTGTCAATTTTTTTTTTTTTTTTTTAAATTAACAACCAAGGTCATTTTGCCACCAATTTTGAGAGTACCGCAGGTTTTTTTTTCGTTTTAAAAGTTTTCTCTGGTATAATTGCCGACTAACTAGTTTGTACTATAATCTTACGCAGGGGTGTCCACCAAAGGGGGAGGGGTGTCATGGTGCAGACTGCGCCATTGAAATTTTAATAGTGGTATTTTGACTGGTATTTTTCTCATTTGGGGGGGGGGGGTGACTCTTGCTTTTGGGGCGGAGTCTTCGTGATATTTAGGGGGGTGCGCCCTTGCTCTTAGGGGGGCACCCTTGTCTTACGTAATACTTGGAAACATTAATTTTTCAAAGTCAACTTCAGTTGTATTTAGTTAACTGCATCTAGCAAATTTCATCTTTCTTTTGGAAACCTTTATATTTTTTTAATTAATCACCAACCCGACCACTACATTCCAATTCAGTGATTTGAAGTTTTTTCCTTTCAACTCCTGCTTTTAGCTCCTAGTATGTATCTTGCTTGTAACACGCACGCTCACACAAAGAGAGAGAAAGAGAGTTAATAGAGAGATTGCGATATCGCGTTTTAGGAGGTTGGTTGGAAATGGGAGCGATGCGATCCTAACACCTTAGCAGGGCTGCGGAGTAAGGGGGTGGAGGGGATGACTGCAATTTTTTTAAAGTCTCCTACTCCTTTGCCCCAAAACCAGTCCGACTCCGACTGCTTAAACTTTTAAGCTTCTCTAAAATCACTCCGACACTACAACCCTGTCTTCTAGAGAAGACTAATCTATAGTAGAGGATGTAAAGCTATAAAACTACTTTTATGTATTTTTCACATCTACAGTATGATTATTTCTTGAAATTTAAATGAAGTTTAAAATTTAGATCATGCATAATTGAAAATCTTGATCGTTTCAGATGACCAAACATGGCGAGTTCCAATCAGCCCGCTGCAGCATCGAACTCTCTCCGTTGATTCCAAACACCTGCGAATCTTCGAAGACGAAGCAAGCAACGGAAGAAGAGATAGAACAGCTCCCATTCTAAGCTCTTTATTTATGTCGAAGGATGTAAATTAAAGGTAAGGACAAAAAAGAAATGGAGATTTTGAACTTGCGCGCGTTTAACAGCTGCTCCGTTACGCGATACGCGTTCTTAATATCATGGGCCTTGAGTCTTGTTTACAAACACACCGTGTGGGCTCAACAGCCTTTTTTATATGTTGTCCTCCTAGCTGATGTGCAAGCTTGTATCAAACTGCGCAAAACGTTTTCTTCCTTTTTCTTTTCCCGAAAAAACATTCGAGTTCGGGCACGTGTGATAGGATTACCAGATGGGCTTCGAAATGGGGTCATTTTCGTATTGTTGTCATTGAAGAGTGGGAATGCTCTCAAGTTTTCATCTATATTTCGCTTTTGGCGGGCTGCGAATAGTTGGGGAATGTATCCCCGAGGCCGTGTTATCTGAAAAATACTACGCACTGCGGTGGTGCGCGATCCTTCTATGTTGCTTTCTAGAATGTTCTTTACTGTATTCAGCTAACGAATGGACATTTTTTGAAGCAATGCCGAGAAAAAGCTTTTCAACCATTTGCGCACCAAGCGGCTCCGGAACTTGGACAGAGTACACTTATTCGTAAAAGTAAAGGGATATCCTGACATTTTTCAGAAACTGACAGTGAGTTTTATTTAAAAAAAAAAATATCTTTATCTTTACTAATTTTTAAACTGAAAGTTTGCGTCTCTGGATGTCTGTTACGCGCATAGCGCCGCCTAGACCGTTCGGCCCGATTTTCATGAAATTTGGCACAAAGTTAGTCTGTGGTAAAGAAGTGTGCACCTCGAAGCAATTTTTCGAAAATTCGATTTTGTTCATTTTCTGTGTCAATTTTTAGTTATTAGCATTAGTGGAATTAATTCCTCTGCAGCAACACCGAGCGAATTACCATAACATGAACGAATAAATTACCATAACATGAATTAGTAAATTACCATAACATGGACGAGCAAATTACCATAACATGGACGAGCAAATTACCATAACATGGACGAGCAAATTACCATAACATGGACGAGCAAATTAACATTGCATGTTGGCGAGAAATTCATCACCCATTATTTGCAAATATAGAGGCGAACTAAATGACCTTTTAATTTTCTACTACGGCAAGAGCCGTGCGGGGTACCACTATTTGTAAATAAAATAAAAGATATATTAAGTTTTAAAAAACATTAAAATTTTGCGAGAAGCTATCATAAGTGCAATTTTCATAGTTTTTATGGTTTTAACTTATACCATTGATGTAAACATTTAATTTACATTTTTTTTATATTAGAGCACGCTTGTTTGGACTTAATTTTATGCCTTGCTTTTATTTATTTAATTTTTAAAACTTTGTTTAATTATAAGTAAAATTAATATAATATGTTTGAATGAAGTCAGAAAATCATTGAAGTTTTCCCTAAATAGTTCTTTGTTAAGTATTCCAAAATTACGTATTACATTTCATAGTAAAAAAAACTCTTGCTTGAATGAAATTAAAACATTGTTTTTCTTTGAATATTTTTATTAGATTATTAACTTTTTTTTTGGTATCAAACCTGTTTTCCTCTTTAAATCAACAAATCCAAGCAAAGACAAGTTTGCACTGATATTTTTTAACTTAAGAGAAAATGAAAGTTTTTGAATAGTAAGCAATAAGAATGTTTTTGCAGGTGCATAAAATTTACATTAAATATTTCCAAAAAAAATAAATAAAATAAAATAATTTCGTTATCCACCTTATACTGAAAAAAAAAAAAAAAAGACATAATAGCTACGCAAGGAACTAAATTGAATGAGCTAAAGCCTGTTTGAATTTTTATTTATTTATTTATTTTTTAATGTTGCAGCACAAGCAGATTAGATCCAATTTTTTATTTTGAGTATACATCCTTCTTTTACCCTCTCCGTGGACGTAAATAATGTAAGACAATAGAAAAATCTACTCAATTGAACTGTCGAATAAAATATTAAAAAATAAATAACTGTTTTTTTTCTTCGAAAGTTCCGATTGATGTCTTAACTTGCTGTCTCGTTTGCAAATATCTTGTTTGCAAAGAGCAATGAATGGGGTCGTCTCCGAAATTTAAAAGTATTTTTTTCTGAAGGATCATGCTTAAAAATATGGGACCATTTTTAAAATACTTTGACAAAGTTTACTATTTTTAAAAAAATATTCAAATCGGTGAGCAGACTCAGTTTCATTTTTTACACTTCTGCGCATGACATCACAAATGATGATCTTCCATTCACTGTTGCCATCAGCTCAGAGCACAATATTTAATTCGCTTCTTCACTCATATGCTGTGACAACGATGTGGTTGATAACAAGCGTGGGAGCGCAATATTTCATTTGCTTCTGAATTATCATAAACTGGAAACGCGGTAGGCAACAAGCGTAAACATTCAACTTGCCAGTAGAGTAGCACGCCAAAGTTCATCACTTGAGACGTCATAAAGGCTATGGCTTATTTCCAAAATTGAAAAATTAAAAAAGATAATTAAAGATTAAACATTAGGAAAGTATAGGTTTTTTCTCGCTCCATGATGTTGGTTTTTTTTTTTTTTGCTCATTCTATGAGCTTCAGTGACTAAAAGTAGTACTTTTGACTGAAGGAAATAACCCCATTGCACCTGTCAAATAAATCATTTCAAGCAAAGAAGTGATAGAATGTATATGAGAATAAACACTTCTTGGAAATTTCAGAATTTTTTTTTTTTAAATCAGTGTTTAAATTTTTTTTTTCCTGAAGTGACCTTCGAACGTTTTCACTTGTACAGAAAAAAATACATAAATATTCAAATGTAGCAAATGAATGAGTAAAAAACCTTGTTAAATCTATGAATAAGTGAGAAAAAATTTTCATTAAATGTTAGAACTTCTGGTCTAAGTGCATTTAAACAAAAGAAAAAAAAAATCTAGCAGCTTTCTGTTTTACCATAGATCTCTAGCCTATCTAGATATCTAGCCCCTAGGTCATCCTTATTTAGGAAATAAAATTTTTCTTTTTATTTCTTCTCTCGTTTCTTCTGCTTACTGGTGGTGGGGGAACCCAGCACCCTTTTTGTGAAACCTATTTTCAATCTCTGTAAATTACATATATCTCTGCATGCGTTGTTTCCTTAGAATTTAAGGAGAGAATTTAGTGGTTTTATATTAATTTTCATACTTTAAGCTTGTTTTTGCAATTTTTGTGTAAAATATTTGCATTATCAGCATAAATAATCTTTCGTTATCATTCATTATACTAGATGGCGCCACTACATAGACTTCGTGCTTGGACGATAACTTCCTAATGCATAACCAATGATGGCGTATTTGTAAATTTAAGAATCCTGGAAATTTAGAATGCAAGTTATTATGTTTGTATCTTCTAATTATAATTTATTGAAAAACAGCAAAAGCTTGTATTTTTTAAGATTCATCTTAAATTCAACATTTACTAGAGGAGAAATAATGAAGTAGTAGTTGAATGCACATTTTCATGTTCAAACAGGATTTCAAGTTGCTCTTCTAAATTAACGTCCTACAACAAAAACTAGTTAAGCTTTTAAAATCTTCATGGCAGCTATTGTTTATGCTTGCACTTTTTCCCCCTTTAATTTATTAATGGATCTGCAGTTATAAAACATTATGGAATTTGTATACTATTTTTATAGTATGTTTATTTCAACGTAAATTTAAAATTTCTAATTGCAATAATTATGAATTCATCTAAATGTTTCAATTAAGTCAATTTTGTACAATCTTGCAAACATTTAACTAACAGAGCATTTAATTTTTAAAACATTGCAGGTCTTTCCAGGTCGATGATTTTAATGGAATTCCAATTTTTCTATTTCGTCTCTTATTATTGTTCTAAACTCGAAAGTTGTGCAAGTATGTGACACTTATTAAATATATGTGTATCGCTAAATACCGTAATAGTGGCCGTTAAGCATTTCTAAAATTAACGTAACCTCTAGAACAAGATGACATCATTAAATATTATTTATTTGTGGGTTGTAAAAAATCACAAGCCAAGATAACTGTTCCGTGTTTTTTTTGAAATGAAAAATTGAAAGAAAATGCATTTTTGACAGGGTTGGAAACGCATTTATTTTTTAATTTATTGCTATTAAAAATAAATTAGGCTAATTTTATTTGTAGCCTAATTGCTGCAATCTATAAGTTAAAATAAAAATAAATTTCTATCCTTTAAGTTTTTGTCCACTAAAGAGATAAACAAGGTTTTGACACACAAAATTAAATTTGTGCATCAAAACGTTGTTGATCCCCATTTATTTTTCTGCACAGAGGTATTTATTTCTTTTTGTCCACTGTTTGTGTGTTTACTTTTATGCTCCTTTGATAGTGGAAGCACTTTTTAAAAAAATCTCCCTTGAGAAATACATTTGTTTCTTAGTTAATAATTTTTGCAGCATTAAATAGAAATCAGTATTAATTTTTCTTTGATTGGCGTAATTAAATGCTTCCATCTTTCTTTCACCACACGTGTAGTCGAAAATTGAAATTAAAACATTTTTGAAGAAAGAAAGAAATCGTGATTTTACCGTAACAGTGCTTTTTTTGTACCCCTTAACAAATAAAAAAGTAAATGAATAAAGATAAACTGGTTTTTGATTTTAACTCGTTTCAAATTTATCTACTGAATAGTGAGTACATAGCAGCCAGGGACTGTTTTTGACTTCTATTGAATTCCATAGATGGCAGCACTACAGGAATGCGGAGGACAACAATTGTATGCGAAGTGTTTATTCTATTTACTAGATGGCAGCACTACTTTACTCGCTAATTCTAAAAACTAAGGCATTACAATATAATTTATCATTATGCCATGAAGTTCTTTTTTGGCCATTTGCTATTTGTTTTACAAGTTATTTTCGAAAGAAAAGAGGTTTTTTGAATTTTGTGTTTTATACCACGTATATTTTGTAAATAAATTTTTCTCTTGCAAATTGAATTGCTGTTGAATAAATTTCAATACAATTAGAGCTCAAAATGAAATGTTTATTAATGTGCGTTCAAAGAAATTGAAATGACAGTCAAAAAAAAAAAAGTCGGATGTTTTTTTCATCTTTTTTTTTTTTTTTTTTTTTGAACTAAAAAATGCTTCTGCAACTCTTACTGCTATTTGTTCAATTTTTAACACTGTTATTATAATTTTAATCTAATTGCTTTCGGTGGGATGCACCTACCTAACCTGGCAGCATTGTGAAGGCTATGCAGATCCTAATCACAGCATTAAGGCGCTGCCAGGTTAGGTTTGCTAAAACCTAGTTTGAAATGCATTTCACTAAATATAAATGACGGTTTTTCGATTCTCCTGTCCGTTTTCCTGTTTCACTGTCACTTAAAATTTTCTCCTCCTTCTAAATTATTTCAAAAGGTAAGATTGAAACTGAAAAACACGAAGGAAATTTTTTGTCTGCGAGAAGGCGGAAACACCGTTTTTTTTTTTAAACGAATCAAATATGAAGGCACAAATTCGGAAATCCAAATACGAAAGAAAATGTTAACGATAAATGTAAGGCTACGTCCGCTCCAAATTTTAATAATCGCTTTAAAATGATCAAAAACTGTTTGATAAAAATATTTTTTGGAAATGGTGTGTTATGGGGATGGGGGGGGGGGATGCTCCTAATTGTACGCAAGTGCTAATTTTCCATCAGAACCACCTAGAACGGTGTCCAAATCGATTAGAAAAAGACTTCTAGTTTTGAGACATTGTCAGTTTAAAATTTCAAATCGTTATGAAAAATTTCGAAACTAATTATACAGATCCCTAACTCTTATGCAAGTTTATTCACGTGACCTTTAAATTGTGTATTTGGTTTACATGATGAAATAACTAACTGTAAAGTCTGAATGATTTTTTAAATGACTTTTGAAAGAATGCCGAGGAAAATGATAGTTTGAAATAAATGGAGGAATTTAGCAAGGCTATGGAGTCGAGAGAAAATGGCAGACTCCAACTCTTTTACCCCAAAATCAGTCAGATTCCGACTTCGCAGCCGTGGCAGAACTGCGGACTCGAAGAAAAAATGACTCGACTATGACTCCAGAAATTAGATTCCTACTATTTTACCCAAAAATCAGTAAGACTGCCACTTCAACGCTAGCTCTTGTTATATAATACAGGGTGTCCGAAAAGTCCTTGACACATTTAAAAAAATAATAAAAAATCAATAAATTGTGGTATGAATTTGCAGTTGTTTACAAGTTCAAGAGTTTTTTTTTATGACATCATAAAAAAATAAAATAAATATTTAGTTATAAATATTTAATAATAAATACTACTGCCGGTTTAGATATTTTTCATATTTCTTTATTTTCGCTGTTCAAGAACCTCAAAAGCATTTTCAAGAACCTCAAAAATAGCTTACAAACAGTAACTTCAGAATTATTGAATGCTTAACTATGCACAGCAATGTCAACCTTTTTTTTTGTGTAAAATGCAAAGTACGAAACGTATTTCGTTGCCTTACCCTGAGAATATAGCACTAGATCTTTTATTATTACAATTTTTTTATGATGTCATAAAAAAAAACCTCTTGAAGTTGTTAAGTACCATGGGCCAAACTGCATATTCATACGACAATTTATTGCTTTTCTATGATTTTTTTAAATGTGTCACGGACTTTTAAAACACCCTGTATATTAAATACAAATGTATGTTCCGCACTGCGAAATAGTTGATCTGATAATAATTGATCTATTTAACAACGTAATTTAACTTCTTATGATACAGTCGAACTCGCTTATCAGCCCTGATTTAACGACAACCCGGATTTAGCGAGGAAATCAGAAATACTTGGTTGGTACAATGTTAAGTGTTAAGTCTATGGGAGCATAAGTCGCTTTTAACGATCAACCTCGCTTAAAGTCAGCAAATTCTTTCGGATTCAAAACATTTTTACAAAAAAAGTAAGTATTGTATTCGCGAAAAAAAATTTTCACTCAAAAATCGGCCTTAATTTCTATTTTGCTCACCCCCGAATGAATGTTGAGTTTTTTTTCGACCTGACCACACGTGGATATATATGCCTAAGGAACATAAAGACACCTGAAATATCCATTTTGACGACCCCCAAGTTAATTACAACGGATTTTCTCGTGACGTATATATGTATGTCTGTATGTATCTCGCATAACTCAAAAACGGTATGTCTTAGAAAGTTGAAATTTGGTACTTAGACTCCTAGTGAAGTCTAGTTGTGCACCTTCTCTTTCGGTTGCATTCGGATGTTCCTAAGGGGGTCTTTTGCCCCTTTTTGGGGGAAATCATTATTAATTTCGATGCAAACTCAAGTGGTGTTATAATTTGGTTGACACTTGGCGATATATCGCTAGTCGTTTGGTCGCCAAGTTTTGTCGCCAACTTGGCGACAAATTTGACGATTTTTTTAAATCGGCTTTCAATTTGGCCACTGTTGGTGATATTTAGAGGGTAAACAATTGAATCACATTAAAATTGCCAATCATGAGGAAATTACATTAAATTGGAGTAAAAGGAAGTCATGTGATGCACACATCAGCTCGTTTTATTTTTGTCCTTCTTGAAATAACTGGGTTAAACTAATCTTATGCTAATCCTTATCTTATCTTAGTACGTAATGAGAAGGTTTAATTTTTTTGGTTTCTAAGAACACTGTAATACGCAACTTGTTTCAAAACGGATCTATAATTAGACTTTTTTTTTAAATTATTTTTTAGTATTAAATTGAGCATTAAGTTTCGAAGCAATGAAACAAACTTCCGCAGTTACGCATATCAAAGACTCATCCGGAAAGGGTGGAGGCCAATCAAAACTCCAAAAAAAAAAGGGGAGGGTGTCAATTACGATCTGAGGTTAATAGGCGATGCCCAAGAATAGTCGAGAAATGCAGATGACTAAGTCCGTTTATTTACTGCCTACGAGCGAGGCGCCCACGATTCATGGACGAGGCTCATCACTTATTTGCACTTGAAGATGAGCGAGGCGAAAAAGTGCGCGCTTTTTAGATAAGCGGCACAACATACGTTGACACGCCTATCTGCGCGGTGAAATAAAATCGGAAAAAAAGTTTTTATTGAGAATGAAAACACTCTCAGTGTTATGTGTTGGAGCGCCTTCGCGGCTGCATTTCTGAAGGCTTGCTGGTGAGGCGCGCTATTGAAATTGAGGCGCGGGTTAAAGATCAGGAGGCATGCTAGATAATCTGTGTCGGCCGACTGTCCGGCAATCGGTTACTTAAGGAACATTCAATATTTTAATGATTGATTATTGATTATTTTGTTCTTGGAGGAAGCCGCGTGAGATATTATGCTGATCGGCTTTTGCTGCAATATATTCAATGGGAGCTAAATTGGTTGAGATTGACGGTGTTTTTTGTTTTATAGATTAAAGAGAAAATTGAAGCCAACTAATCCTTTTTGATTCGTTTTTTACTTTCTTTTTTTCAAAAAAATGTTTTTAAATAATTTGTGACCTGTGGGTAAACAAGAAAAGAATGAATACATTTTTTAAATAATTTGTGAGCTGTGAGTAAACAAGGAAAGAATGAATACATTTTTTAAATAATTTGTGAGCTGGTGGGTAAACAAAAAAGAATACATTAAGAAATACTGTCTAAGCCGTTAAAACCAATGAAAGGTTTATTCTAAAATCCAATTGTCTTATATTAGTACCGCAGAACCTCCCGTTAAGGAATACTTTGGGGACTGGAAAATTTGTCCCTCAAATAAACGTGTTCCCTTCTTCGCAGGTATCTGATGTAGGCAGTGTATTAACTATACATTTTATGCGTGAATTATTAACATTTCAGATTATATACTAAAAATGTTTAAAGTTTAGAATTTTCCAAATTTCAAAATATATTTTTTCGCAGAAATTTAATCAAATTCGGCAATTGCAAAATTAGGTAATGAGCCGAAATTATTTGGGAGTGATTCGTTTCACCGATTTTTTGATGTTATGCAAATTACAATGCAATACATTATGTAAATAACGTAAAGTGTTCACATTTAAAGCTTTCTACACAAAGCCTGTCATGGACCGTGCGCTGCGCTGAGCAGTGTTCAAATAGGCTCAGCTCGGCGCTGAGCCTACTTGAACAAACTGCTGAAAACAGACAAACATTCTCTGAGTTGCAGCCAGAAACGTGCAGACTTGCTTCCTTGTATTTATTATGTAAAGTTTTTATCAGTTAATTTTTAGACGAAAAGTTTTTCTTTTTTTTTCTTTCTCTTATGGGGCTGCGTTTGGCTATTTCGCCTTTGGCAGACCTAGTGCAATCCACTGATAAGGCATCCAGTCTTTCATGCGCCATCATTAAGGCGCAGGATGTCAATGGCACGCATAATTTGGACGCCCAGTTTCCACCAGATGGAAGCACCTGGGCTCTCTTTTGATGCGAATCTGCACTAGGAATTTAATATTGCCCAGGGAATTCTAACCCTACTAGCAAAATTTCTTGCATCAACCTTGACAGATCTTGATATCATACTGACGGCGTCAATATTGACGTGTTTCATACTGCATAAAGCTTGCATAAAGATTAAAAAGCAATATTACAATAACAACACGTATGCAACATTGCATTCATCTTAAAATATCAATATTGATATTACCTTACAATAACAACATTGCATACATGTTGACGCCGTCAAGATGATATTGATTTCATGCTGTCGCCCTCAAGGTAATTAGTACACAATAGAACAGGTGGACCTTCGTTGATACTTGCGCATGCGCACAGTTCTTTCTACCCAGCGTCCCTCGCATTGCTGGCACATCGATTCAGTCGGCTCAGAGGAGTTGCACGTGGCGTTGCATTTTTTAGGCTTCGTTAAGTTGGTTGCTTAGTTATTAGTGTGGAATAGTATTGTTTTAGGAATAACTTATGAATGACTGATATTTGCATTTGTTTATTAATATAGTACTAAATAAGTCATATCGCAGACGATGTGCGATCAATGTTAGAAATGGCCGAAAATAACTTTTTTCGTCCCTAGACTTCGAAATAAAGGAATGAAGCGCAGAATTTCGTATTATCACTTCAATCTCACGAGTAAAATTATTTTTATTCAATGGTTATTTATGTTATTCTTTAAGATAAATTCATATGTTTTGCCCATGGGATATTTTCAATGCTGACATCCATTTGAAATGTACTTAATTGTATTTATTTATTATTTTGCTATCTTTACTCTTAAATGTGCTATAAAACCTTCCGCAATTATTCCTAACTAGGCATTTTATGTCTTTATAGTACAATTAGAAGCATGAATTTAAAAAATAAGTCAAGTATTACGCAAAACGAAGAAAGTTTCATTTTTTAAATTAAATTGCGAGTACTATTAATATCTTTATATGAATTTCCGATCAGATGTCACCTTTAAGAAAATATTCTTAGGCTAGAAAATTATCTTGAAGAATAACAGAAATAATTAAAGAATGAAATTTAATTCTCGAGTTTAAAGTGAAAATAATACAAATAAATAAATGGATAAAACACCTTGCAAACGTGTGATTTCATACTGTCATGTCAATGTATCCTGACATTTTCCTGTCATATCAATACGTATGCAATATTACAAAAGCAAGATCATCTTGCCTAGACCTTGATTTCATGCTGTCATGACAACATCTTGATATTATCCTGTCATATCAATACGTATGCAAGATTACAAAAGCAAGATCATCTTGCCTAGACCTTGATTTCATGCTGTCATGAAAACATCTTGATATTATCCTGTCATATCAATACGTATGCAATATTACAAAAGCAGCATACCTTGATATTTTCCTGATATTATGCTGCATACACCTTGTCAGTCAATATTGTGGCAGCCTGCTGACAGCATAAATGGAGTAACATAACAATATTGAGGCAGCATTAATGCAAGATGATTTTTCTTGCATGTCAACCTTTATGCAATGCTGAGGCAAGATATTTTGCTTACTGGGAAGCCACCCAAAGGATCCTTTAAGTGCCGCATAATCATATGACATGGGAGCTGATGATTTTCTGCATCTCGAAAATCCACCGACTGGCCACCCCAGGTCAGAGCCTGGGGTCCACAGGCGTAGAAGGCTGGCGCCTAACCATCACGCCACCAGCCGGCAAGACGAAAAGTAAAACATGTATTTTGATAAATTCAATGTGTTTTTCTCATTCATATATTAAAACTATTTTGCAATTAAAAATAGTTTTTTTTTTTAAATAAAATATTTGTTTATCAAGAGTGCTTTGATTTGGTTTCACGGAGGCAAGAAATTAATGTTCAATCTGTTATGCCTTTTTACAATTTTTTTTAAATCGTTTTTTGGCATCTAGCTTGAAACATCCTGTTTTCGAAATGCCCCGGAATTTTCATCAGTCGTAATCGAGTCCTGGCAAAACAAAAACAAAATTCTTTTTCGATAATTAGAAGCGCGTCCATATTTTCTTTATCTTGCGCTTAAATCACACATTTAGCCTCAGCAGAGAAGCGAATAGCTTCATCATCGCTTCAATTTGCAGTGGAATAAATTAAGCAAAGAACATGGTCGCCGCAGATCGAATGTCAACGCTTTACAACTTCCGTGTCGGCTTCAAAATGGCGGACGCATGCTAGCTGCCTGCCGATTTTTTCGATACCAAAAGGGTTATAATGGAAACCTCATCCCTTTGCGATTTATTTGGCCTTGACTCGTGCATTCGAACATGCATAGAACACAAATCCGCTGGATGAAGACAACAACGATTGTTTCTGACTTCTGTTTTGCTAGGGTCCGATCCGGCTGATACCGTAATCTCTGTTTTTGTTGATCAGTACACGTGTTGTCTTTCGTCAAGATCCTGTGCTTTGTTGTTTTTTAAGGGATTTTTTTCATCCTTACTTTAATTTGGAAGCGGCGGTGGTTCCAATCTGGTGGACTCTAGGATGTTAGCCGCTTTCTCTGACTCTAATAATGCAGCATACTGAGCTTTGTTTCGTTAATAAATTAAGTAATTAGATAGGGTGTGATATTATTCTAGGTCATTGAAGAACTATTAAATGTACTTTGCTGAACAATAGCTTTGTATGTTTGCTAATTAAGGCAAAGCATGGATTATCAGCGTGTTTTTTTTTTTTTTTTTTCATTATTGTTATTTATTTTTTTTAATGCTGGAAAAAATAAAAAGGAGGACTTGTTTTTTTGTGCGTCTGTAAAAGAATCAGGGCCTGATTAATGTACGGTCCTGTGGGTACGGACGTGGGCACTATAATTTTAGGGGAACCAAAATAATGTGATTTTTTTTTCACCCCTCCCCCCCCCCCTTTTTTTTGGAGCTACTACTTTGAAAATGTGCAGATTTTCTTGTGAGAGGGGCACCAAATTCTACCAGCACCTACAAATGACACCCTTGCATTTATTTTTATTATTAACTATGATAGATCCAACAACAACAGTTATTATTAAATATTTCAAATATTTCATTTAATTCTCAAAGTTGTTTTTCTGGGTGCACCATAACTTCCTTAATATTTCATCAAATTTCAAAAGGATGGCACCATTTTGTTTTTTTTTTTTTCCACCGTTAAAATGAAAATACAAAATTTATGTTTTGGCTGTTTTTTGAAAAATTGCACTTAAAGAAACTGGATTTGACCAGTGATGCTGCCATCTATGAGTAAAAATCTTAAGAAATTCTTAAGAATTACATTCAACAATCAACTATGGGTTCAAAGAAATATGTTTTTGGTTGCACATCACATTAAAGAAATTTTGTCACTTCTTAACAAAAGAAAAGAAATGGGAAACAATGGAATTTGCTTTATTTTATTCAAAGGATCTTAGTATGAAATAATTATTTTTTATTCAAATTAAATGTTATCCTATGTATTATTTCTCCAAAGTGTGCTTGCAAAAAAAAGATTCAAAAACAGAGTGCGATCCTTCATTAAGACTCCTGACATGTTGCTTAGATGCGAACGCCGCTCAACCCGCGCTGAAAACAAATGCCATCTGTAGTGTTTGTGAGTGTCTTTTAATTTGCACAGTATGCAGTTTACAGCGCCATTTATAGATAGTCTTTGGAATTCTTTTTTGTATCATGCGCCCCCCCCCCCCACTCTTCAAGTATTTTCAGTTCAAATTTGAAGTCTTTTTTTTTAAGAGTAATTTCTTTTTTTACATCAATTTGGAATTGAGATCTTAATGGGGTCGTTCCCAAAATTTTAAAAGTATTTTTTTAAAGAAAGAACATGCTTAAAAACATACGATCTATTTTTTAAATAATTTGTTTAAGTTTAATATTTTTAAAAAATTACTTAAATCGGTGCGATTTCATTGTCTACATTTCTTACCGATGACATCACAAATGATGAAATGCCATTCTGTGTTGCCATTCACAGAGCAAAATATTTAATTCGCATCTTTACTCTCGTGTATTGGCAACGATAGGGTTGATAGCGAGCATAGAGCGCACAATTTCAATTCGCTTCTCGATTATCATAACGTCTAAACGCGATACAAAGATGCGCCAAAGAGCATCATTTGTGACGTCATCAAGACCACCCCTTGTTTTCAAAATCGGACATTTTAAAAACTTAATTAAAAAATCACTGTTGGGGAAAATGAAAATTTTCTGGGTCCATGTCTTTTTTTTTTTTTTTTTTGCTTATTCTATCAATTTCAGTGACTTTTAGTACTTTTGACTGCAGAAACAACCCCATTATAATTACTCTGTGTTTGTAGTATGATTTGAGTAGTAGGTTGTCGATATTATTGTTAACATAAACTCTTGAAAATAATCCTTAACGCACTTTTTCCCGAACCCTTTTAGTTCTTAAAGAAGTGGTTTTTGTGTTTTTATTTTCCACGTAGGGCTCCATTAAATGAGCTATCGTGGTAATTTGCACATAAGGACTGCATAGATGTGCTCGCAAATACTTAGAAGACGATGAAGATTTCTGCGGTAATAAAATGCAAAAACCCCATTTTCAGCTAGACGAAAGCGGCAGATTAACACAAAGGGACTCTAATTTGAAACCGAAAACCTCGGCACCAACCACTTGGCGATTTACTCTAAACTCGCATGACACAAACGAGTGAGAGTAAAAAAAAAAGAAATGTTTTCATTTTCGAAAGGGGCATTTTTTCCCCCTCCGAGTCGGTTGACCCCTGACCCGGGTTATCAGATTACCCCGGGTTCTGCGACACAATCGTGTTTCGGGGGCCCCTTCTCCGGTTGCTCCCTAATGACGTGAGGCCTGGGCGCCGATGACGTCACTGACCGCGCCTCGCTGGAGAATTCGGGTCTTGCGATTCTCCGCCGAGATTATTATTGCGGATCGTGACTGCGACGTTTCATGTGTAACTGCAACTTTACCCTTAAACGCTTTTAAGAATTGAACTGAGTCATTCTTAAGTGAGGACATTTTTTTTTTCCTAATTTTCAAAAATTGTGGCTTTTTTCGCATTTAAAAACTCCGCCCTTACCGGATGGGAATCAATCTCAGCATCTGTTACGTGCTCGACTTTTTTACTGTTCAGATATTTTTTTTGCACACGGAGAGTTACTGAGTCCTTGTATAAAAGATCCCTGATATAATAGAAGCTTATAATAACGAAGAAAAAGGGTGACCTCTCTATAGAACAAGGCTTCGAATTTCTCTTAATCCTTGTACCTGACAAATTTGAGGCTTTAAATTTCTTTCAATCTTTATTTCTGACAAATTTCTTGAGGATTCAGACAAATTTCTTGAGGATTCAAATTCCTTGCAATTCTTATTTCTGACAAATTTCTTGAAGCTTCAAATTTCTTTCAATCCTTGTAACGGAAAAAAATTCTTAAGGCTTCAACTTTCTTTTAATTTTTTATATCTGACACGATGGTTGTACTCTGCAAGCACAAATCCTAGTGGGGGATCATGGGGGTTACGATTCATGATCTACACTTAACGCGAGCAAAGATAGCGTAAAACAGCGTTTCAGGGCATCAAATTTCGAGTATTTACCTGGGGAAGGATCCGGTTCCCCGTTTTGGTGCCATATTACACAACATTTGTGAACATTAATATTATGACCCCCTTCCCCTATACCCTTTCCGATTTGTGTGCTCACATTTTGACCCTCTTCAAAATAAGAATCTGGATCTATGATGCCCTCATATCGAATGTCACAAATTGACAATTCATGCAGACCAGAGATGATAGTACCTTTTCGTGTGTACCTTGAGACAAACTTAATAATTTCTGATATATATGGTCAACAAATACTATCAATTCTCTCACAACTGAGCAGAATGTTTTGAAACCAGAATACATACGGTGCAGTGGGTATTCGCTCTGCAAAGAGAAGAATAAGCTAAAATTTTTGTCTTTAGATAGCATTGTACTTGTACGAAAAAATTACTTATGTACGTATTTAATGTGGCATTTAATGTCAAAATAGCTCCTTTAAACCTTTTCTAAAATTTGCTGGTAACTTACTGCTAAATACCCAAGCTTTGTCTTCAATTCACGAGTCGAACCGCACCATGCTGCGGGCACTCTCTGGTGAAGATAAATTTACTTAATCTAATTGATTGTTGACTCTGTCTCAGCTTCAATAAGATGACATCTGTCTCCAGCTCGGTTTTTCACTATTCCAGACTGAGGAGTTCCAATAAAAACGAAACTGCAGCTTCTGGAAGTGATAACCGGGCTGTCGAGTATACTGCATGTAGTTCTGGCTCTAGCTGTGGCTGAGACGTGGTAACTTACTGCAAAAAAAAAAGTCTCCATCAGGTCAGTCACAGGCACTTGAAATGTCTTGGAAAAATACACTGAGTCGCAAGGTGTACTTCACCTTGCATTTAATGCAATTGGCTCAAAATTCGAGATTTTTGCAAGAAAAAGATTGGTGCTTTTACGAAATTTTTAAGAAATCTGCTAGGATTTCGCAGATGTTTGCAAAATTTCTTCTTTAATTTGAAGATGCCTGCAGAAAATCTGCAGAAAACCATACGATCTGCACACTTTTGCTTTGAAAACCCTATAACATGGTATTTGTAGGGTTTTTATCGACATTTTCATCTATAACTTATGATGAAACTCAATGAGGGTGAATCAGCAGCCTATGTCGGATCTTACACGATTTGAACTAAAGACCGAATTTTTTTATCCGAATTTTTGGTCTACTTTTGACCCTAAAGTTGGATATTGTTATCGTAATGTGATTGTTTCATTATCCGGACTAGCAACCTGTTGTTTTAAGGAATGGCTAGGCTGATAGTCTCTTTTTTTGTGTCGAGCCTTATGTTTGGTATATGGAATCATTTTCTTGAGAAAGTAATGTCATCGAATGATCAAATTGAAAACTGCTCCAACTTAACATCCTAGATTGAGTCAGTAAACAGCCGCTTTGGAAAAATAATTTACAAAACGGTGAGATGGTAGAAGATATTCAATTGTATATAGTCCCTTCGTCTGAAATTCGATCGTGGACATTTTGCTGAAAAATAATGGCGCATTTTTGAAACTAAATCCACTGGCGAAGATACAGAATAAGACTTAGTATTACAGTCGGATCCCGCTACATCGCGATCCGACTTACGCGAAATGGCTATAACGCGAGTTTTTCATGAGTAATGAATTCTTTTTATTGCGGATAAAAATTCCTCGCCTGCAACATGAAATTTTTTGAAAGGAGCGGCGGAGCGTTAGAATGGGCTTCGTTGACGCTAAATATTGATTTTATGAATGGACTTGCATCTCTTTAGCCATTTCTGAAAGCGGAAGTTCGCACACTGTATTAGTCTAAATAACGCTTTGCTTCAGTTTTTACAAATAACCGCTCCGATTCTTAACTTTTTTTTATCCATTTTACATATTAACGTTAGTAAAATAGAATGGCTCCCAAACGCGCTTTTTCTTTTAAAGTAGGGGAAAGAGAAAGTTTCTGACCATTGGAAGAAAACGTCAAGATTCTCGATATTCTTGAACAATTAAAATTTGCTTCGAAGGTTGCACAACAATTAGATATGAGTGAATCTCCGATACGTACAATTAAAATTCAAGAAAAAGGAAATCCCTAAACGGTTCAGAGCTTATAGTTTTAATACTGAAGCTCTCAGAGTAGTGTCTGAGCAAAATACAAAACATCATGAAAATGGAAGCTGCTCTTTCATTGTGGCTTAAAAAGGTCAGAAAGAGGGGTGTTCTCACACTGCATAAACCATCATCTTCATCATTTTAAAAATTATAATTAAGTTTTCGATATCTACTTGCTATTATAATGCACTAATGTCTTTAATATAAGTACCGTACTGTTTTAATTGATTTCTCTCATTGATTTTGAGCTTCATAACAGTAATTTATATATATATATTAAATAGTAACGCTTTTTCTAAAATACAGTAAAAAGTCAGTTCTTCATAAAAGATGCAGTAATATATAGTTAAGAAATGGCTTGCAACAATTTGAGGGGTGTTAACACATGTCTGAAATAACTGAGTATGCTTATAAAAAAATTCTAAACATACGTTGTTCCACAACGAGAAATTGCGACTTGCGCGATGGGTCTTGGAACGCATCCCTCGCGTAAATCTGGATCCGACTGTAGTAGCATACATAGACTTCGGTTTGCCCTCCCTCCGCCGCCCCCCGCAAGATTTATAAGTGCGCAAACCACCATAAGGAAAGTTTTAATTTTGCTTTTTAATTTTGCTTTTGCTTTTTAATTTTTACATAGTGTTATTATTATTATTATTTTCAGAACTTGCATCCTCATACCTCTTATGCTCCACCCTCGTGGCGCGGGGGTCGGGGGGAGGGTGTGCTATGTACGCCACTGCTTAGTATGTAAATAAGCTTTGGGGAAAAAGAATTAACCTTCAGACTCAAGTTCTTTTGAAGCTAGTAACCTCTGCCATTCTTTCCCAAGCTTTGTTTCTCATGAAATTTGAAATTAGATCCGAAGAAGAGACCTATTCGTCGGTGCACATTCTGCAGAGCAACTTGAAAATAGAGACTTAAGTTCTAGGGATGTGAAAGTTTTTCTTGCCTAATTGCGATGATTTGTTATTGGAAACGAAATGGACTCGTTACTTTCAGCTATAAAGGGTGGGATGGGGGGGGGGGGGGGGGGGATAGACTTGGCCGTGACATCGTTGATATGGGTAGTCGCATCCATCAAACTCTAAGAAAATAAAACGCAGCTACGCAAACAGTTCCCCTGAGGCAATTGTTGATGTAACCCGTCTGTCTGTGTACGGAGTAAAAAAGAAAAATTCTATCTTCGTTTAGCTTCTTCTGACTTTAAGCTATGTATTTCAATAAACTCGCGTTAAACGGTACCATATTTGTTGAATAGATAAATAGGTAAATCACATTGATCTGTCTAAAATACAAAATTTGCAAAACGTGTTTCAAAATTTGAATTATGTATGTATATCAATATAATTTTAAATTATGAGAATTTGAATGAAATCACATATAAACTGGCTTTCACCTGGGGTGCCCACCTGGGGGGTGGGGGCGAAAAGGGGACATGGCGCAGACTGCGCCGTTAAAAGTTTTAAGGGTATTTTTTACTTTTTTGGGGAGGCTCTAGTTTTTTTTTTGGGGGGGGGGAGGGCTCTTTGTGATATTTATGGAGGTGCGCCCTTTCTCAGAGGATAGGGGGGGCACCCCTGCTTTCAATCTCGTCTATAAATTTTAAGGACGTTTTAAAGTCACTTTTACATTTTTTAGTTTTATTCACATCGGAACCGGTTATAGTCAACAAGTTATAGTCAACCTCATGATTGTTGGCCTTCCTCTTGGAACGAATGTACTTAGAATCGATTTAAAACAACAGAAATCAAGTTTGATGAAATCAATCATTGTCGAAAAAAGTTTTCTTCGGGAAGTATCATTTTTTATTAACTATTTGGCGAGCGCCATGTACATATATGCTTGTTTGTTGCTGAGGGAGCTGCGTCTTGAAAATCTAAAAACTGGAGCCAGGTTTGAATCTGCTGCTTTAGACGTCAGAGGCTGACGCCTAACCACTACACCACTCTGTCGGCTTGGCATGCATTTAAAACACTTGATTCTCGTAGTTAGCAGAGTGCCAACAGTCGTGAGGCGGTCTGTTGTAGCTTTGAAGAATTAAACAAACATATTTTACCTTCCATCTGCACAAGTTTCTTTAATTTTCTTGTTCTGTTTTATGTACCATAAATTAAACTTTTAAGCTGTGGCACAAAAGAAAAAAAAATGTAAAAAATTAAAATTTAAGAATACTTTTTACTTTTCTATTTTTAGATGGAACAATGTCATGAACAAGAAATTTATTGGTGAAAATGTCGAAGAAAAATCTGAAGTGGGAATGCAGTAAAAGGTAACGTAACTTATATTTAGCTGTTAAAAAATATGTGTGTTGACTTGATTATTTTAGAAGACATAGTATTCACATCATTTGAATATAAAATGCTTTTAATTTTTATGTCTTTGAAATACTCATATCTTGATTGCTAAAAATGTGATTTGAATTAGTGAAAACCAAAATCAAGTTTATTTCTTCCCCCGCTTTTTGGATTGATGTAATAACTCCTTTTGGACGCAACACTGAAAAATGTACAGTGGCTCCCAAAAGTGTTCGTACACCTACGACTTTCAATGAAATTGGCCATTATCCATTGGTTAGAATTAATATTTCGGAATAGGTATTTTATTATAAGATCTATGACCTATTTTTAACAAAACTACATGAAAATGTTTAATAAAACATTAAAACATAATTTTTAAAAAATCAGAAACCAAAAATTGCCGGAAATTTTATCTCACAAAAGTCTTCGTACACTTTGAAAAAATGTCAAAAAATTGGTAAATAATCTAACTTTTTACAAAGTTATTAATTAGTAGAATATCATGCAGTATCAATAACAGCTTTTAAACGTCTGGGAATAGATTTCATTGTTTTTTCTTTCTTTTTTTGTGCAATTTCTGAGTAAGTGTTTAGTCGCACTTCGAGTCTTACTGTTTCTAGTTCGCTTTTCGTTTCAACGGTGTATTTTCGTAATCTAGCCGCCAGATATCTCCAAATAATATATCTCCATAATAAATATCTCCATTAAGTTTAAATCTGGAGATTGAGGAGATATTTATAAGCTTAAAGAACATTTCTGAGGCACCAAACGCAAACGTGTGCTTCTTATCGTTATCTTGATAAAAAAACAAAGTTGTTTCCGATTACCAAATTTTGGGCTAATAGTTTAAAATTATTTTTTTAAATATTTAAATGAACAGCATGATTTATTATTGCATCAAAAATTTCCAAATTTCCAAGTCCTGATGCTGTTATGCACCCTCACACAAGAACACCTTCATCGTCCTGATTAACTGATCCAACTAAGTTCTTAAGATTAAGTTCCTCATTTTTTCTTCTCTTGACACTTATACAACAATTTAACCCAAAATATCAAATTTATTTTCATCTATAAGTAAAACCTTGTTCCAAAACGTTTTGAGCATTCTTTATCATTGATTTTACGACGGAAAGCGTAAGCTTACTGTTTTTCGCAGGAGCAAGAAAATTTCTGCGGGAAGAAGTTCCCTTTAATCCAGCTAATCAGAGAACTTGGCGAACAATTTTACGTGAAAACTAAACGTAAAATGTTTCATTCAATTCTGCAGAAACCTTTTCAGCACTCAAATGTATATTTTTCATAATTTGTTTAACTGTAAACGTACGACCACGCTTTGTTAACTTTGCCAGTTGACCTTTTCTTACCTTGTTTTCGATCCGATTCTTGTCTTTAAAGCATTTTATCAAGCACTTCACGATGGAATGGTATAAATTAACTAATTTAGAGACATTTCAAACCAATTTATGGCTACTTTGAGGGAAAAAATAAAATTTCGAATCATTTTTGTTGTTTTCTACGCATAGCTGCCATTTTAAAAAAATAAGCAGAATATTAGGGAATAAATAAACAAAAAATTAAAGGCAAATGACTTTACAGTGTCATTACAATGCAAAAACAATAAAAAACCACATATGATAATTTTAATTATGAATTTATTCGAAAATATTTCAGTGTACGACGACTTTTGTGGCGTATTTTTTCTCTGTCTCTTCGTTTTTTGACAAATTTCAAAAATAAAATCTGGCAATATTTTGAAAAAAACTGCTGGGTTTTATTCAGAATGGCATAGGAATGGGTTGAAAAAAAATTGGACTTCATATTCGAATTCAGTTTTGCGTTATTTTGGTTTTACTACAAAATTTCAAGGTGTACGAACACTTTTGGGAGCCACTGTATATTTTATCTGTGAGAAGCGCTTTCTTACGCTCATGAGCGAATCGATCTTTAATATTTGGGGGGGGGGGGGGCGGAAAATCTCAGTTTGCCCAATGTAACTCTGTGTTGTCCATTGGAACTCCAAATTTCGCAGAATGATAATTTTGCCGAATAGAACTCCAAATTTCGCAGAATGATGATAATTTTGCCGAATGATGATAAATTTCCGAATAATAAATCTCCAAAGTTCACCGAATGATAATTTTGCCGAATGAAACTTCAAATTTCGCCGAATGATGATAATTTTGCTGAATTGAACTCCAAATTTCGCCGAATGATGATAATTTTTGCTGAATTGAACTCCAAATTTCGCCGAATGATAATTTTGCTGAATTGAACTCCAAATTTCACCAAATGGTGATAATTTTGCGGAATGGGACTCTAAATTTCGCCGAATGAGGATTTTGTCAAATAGAGCTCCAAATTTTGCCGAATGGAACTTAAAATTTCGCAGAATAATGATAATTTTTCCAAATGGAACTCTAAATTTCTCTGAATATAGATAATTTTGCTAAATGGATTTCCAAATTTCGCAGAATGATGATAATTTTGTTAAACAAAACTCCAAATTTCGTCGAATCGTCAGACAAATTTGCTGACTAAGGAAACTTTTGGGAGGACACGGTAACCTCCCGTGGCCTGCCATCGTGCTTATTATGCCGCAAAAGCATCGACCATGATGCGGATAGATGCTGTCGCGTTCCATTAATCCGTTTGTTTGTGTTAAATTTCCGAGCTGGTGGATTTATGTGGCCGGAAATGGCAGCACTTTCATCACTCCGGAAACACGAGAGTCGGGAGCCTTCGGACAAGATGGATGGAGGGCGCGAATTAACGAGTTCGTGGAATACGTTATGTACATGTTGCTCCGAGAGAGATGCTCTGCTGATCTATCGTTTGGATTGCCGACGTTTCTTCTTTCTTTTTTGCTGCTCTCCTCCCCCGCCCCTCTCTGCTCCTTGCGGCCGGTGTGGCTTGTTTTTAATTTCGTTTTGTTTATCTTTTTGAAAACTGAAGTAGTGTAACATTTCGAACAGATAAGTAAATATAATTCGTTTTGACCTCCGCGAGGCTTGAGAGCAGCGGTTGCGTAAATTTGCTTTCTTTTTTTACTTAGAACACTAGTCGAGTGGGTCAATAACATTTGTAAGTATGGTTTAGACTTTAGAGCGGGGTTCTCAACCTGGAGGCGTTGAAGAATTTCAAGGAAGGCGTAAAAATGAAAACATATAGTTTGCTCAATTCTGTGGTCACATGAAACTTTTTGGGTATCATCTTTTTTTTTTTTTTTTTTTTTTTTTTTTTGAGGCTTTTAGTGCAGTTTTCATCCACATATCACTGTATGCTTTATTACTTCAAATTAATTTGTATTTAGTTCTTTGTTTTTTTTTAAATACTATGCTTAAGATTAAGTTATGTGTTTTACGTTCATCATTACGTTTCATACCAGGTGTTAAAATAATCTATTTTGCACAATAACACTTATCATTTCAAAAGGTATCACATTATGTGAGGTAACCAATCGCACCCTTTAGGCTTTAGAGTGTTTTGTACTCTAAAAGAACTCTGCATCTTTTAACATTTCAAAAGATATATAAACTATAGCAGGGCTCTTCCTCTTAAGAGCAAAACCGCACGCCTCCTAAATATCGCAAAGCCCCCCCCCCTCCCAAAAGAGTGAAAAATACCCACAAAACATCCTTCCCCCTCCTAAAAATTTCAATGGCGCAGTCTGTGCCATGACCACCTGGTGGGCACCCCTGGTGACTATAGTATAGTTATTTTGCGTATGAAGAGGATCTTCGCCACTTCTTCTTTTTCACATTTTCCATAAATCAACTTTTGGAGAGGGAGAGAATTGAAGAGACCATGTTCACAACACACACAAACTAATTTATTTTTCTACTCACTGACACAATATACATGATGGGCAGCCAATTTGCCCTTTTTCCCGAATAGCGGCCAAAATATATGCCATAAAGTTATCCCGCTATTCGGTTAGAAGGTTTTTTCCAGTTATCCCTTCACGACGTCTGTAGCCATATGAACTCAGGCGCTCGGCGCTCTTATGCATCCTAGCAGTAGGCAATCGTGGAAATCCCATTACGCAATTATGGAGATCCCAGTTATTAATCTTGGGATCCCTGTCAAATGTTACGCAATGTAACCGCGTGGAGCATATATTTTCTTACAAAGTAAAAATTGCAAACCTCCCTAGACGTTAGGGCAATTCGAGAATATGTCAGTCCATTTTCATGACGAGAACTGGGAATAGAGATTTGACTATAGCCACATTTAATAACGGTTCCCTGATGGAGTCCTTTTGGAGGACATGTTCCTTGCCCTCCGTGTTCAGATAAAATTTGCGAGACAATGCCCCCCCCTCCCCCTTAACTCACTGAAAATACTTTTCTGAATATTATTTCCCGAATATTTTCCCCGCGTTTTATATCTCCACCTACGACAGTTCCTATAAGTTTTTATTTGTTTCTTTATTGTTTTAATTTTTAATTTCTGCTTGACGGTAAGTTACGTAAGAGTTGATCTGTACGAGCAATGGCTGAAATTTTTCATATCCTCAAAGAATTGGTTGTGTTTCAAAAACGCTGAATGTAACTTTCATTTTAGCACCTTCTCTCCTGAAAACTCCGAAAAAAAATTTTCATACACTGCTGGGGTACAAGAGTAAAATTTTCTGAAGACAGTGTGAAATTTTTGGAAGCTGCCCCCCCCCCCTCCCTCCCCCGAAAAAACTCTTCAAATATGCGTTAAAAAATCGTTGAAAAAAAAAAAACATTTTAAAAGCTTTTTTCCCCTTTAATATAATTTTTCGGTTTTAGAATGTTGACAGACCAAAATTTTCAGAACCGACAACCCGAAATTTTCGGAAATTTTGGATCAAAAACCCGTCCCCTGCTCATTGTCGCTCATTAACCCCCGAAGAACTAATGAATCAACAAATTAACTACGGTATCCATGGAGGCAAATTACACAGAACAGCATAATTTTAAAGATTATTCAGCGTATTTTTATTTTTTTTTTACTATTAAAAAAAAAGTAGCTATCAACACCCCTCATGGGCATCCCTACTTTCCTCCTAGCTTTAGTCATAGAAAAGCACTTCATTAAAAACTCGCAAAAGAAAAAAAACACGAAATTTAAGACGTTTTCCGACGAACAGGGACGCATCGTTATGTGATGTCATAAGTCAGGTGGTTTTTTACCACGCCCCACGCAGGTCATATCTAGGCGACTGTGTTGCCACACACATCTTCTGTAATATTTCAACTGACGCGTCCCGACGTAAAAGAAAAAAATCCTGAGCCTGGAAAAATAATAAAGATTAATAATAATAAAAAAAGGAACTCGAACAACTCATGTTGGATATTTGTTCGAGAGCGCACGTGTTTTCTGTCAACCCTTGGCGGCGCCGAGCTACAAGATGACGACTTCCAAAATTCATTCCAAACTCTTCCACGATTTTCGATATTAAAAAGAAAAAGAAAAATCGTCAGCGAAAACCGGGCTCAATTGTTTTCTCGTTATGATTTCTGTTTACTTTTTCTTTTTGGGATTTGAGCGCTAGTGGTAATGTTATACGGTCTGAAGTGTTTGGAGGCTTCTCGATTTTCTTCTCTGCTTTTTCGATGTGTTTTATTTTTGTTTCAACTTTTATTTAGAGGTCACATTTTTTAGCGTGAGAAAGTTTTCGAGGATAGTTCATTAGTTTAATTGTTTCATACAATATACAAAGGTATAGTTGGATGTCATTTCCACAATGTGCATTTTTTTTTCTCCAAAAATTCATTTGATTTTTTTTTCAACATATAAAATTAATGTCAAGCTCGTAGGAAGGTTTTATTTACTCTTCGTTGATTCAGAAGCAAAATCAACTAAATTCAAGTGTTCATCATCAGTGTCGTTGCCAGGGCAAAAAATCAGAGGGAATACAGTTAGTTTAGGTCTTTTTCAATGGTAAAAAGAAAAATATCTCCAATCTCCCCTACCTTCTCCTCTGGATACGCCACTATTCACTTTTTGAAACAGTTTCAAAAAAAGTTGTTTTGTAGCGCTTTATTTCGGTTCAAGGAGATAATGGTTCCCTTCTTAACTAGTCCTGATTCAGCACATGGAAATTTTTGTGAGATTGTGTTCGAAAATTCAATTAAATTTTATTTCTGATTCATTTTTTAAAGTTTAGGTTTTTGACATTATTTTGAACTAAACACAAAGAAACTGTTTGAAGACTATATCGAGCAGCATGAACTGTAGCAGGGGTGCCTCCCCCCTAAGAGCAAGGCCGCAGCCCCCTAAGTACCGCAGAGACCCCCCAAAAGCAAGAACCCCCTTCCGATGTAAAAATACCCCTTAAAATAATTCCCCCTAAAAATTTCAATGGCGCAGCCTGCGCCATGACCCTCCCTTAGGTGGGCACCCCTGACTATAAAGTAATGGAAGTGTTTTCTAGCCAAGTGCAAGAAAAAAGTTGATTGGAGAAATATTATGCCGTACCTCAACCCCGCCTCCATCCCCCTTTTGACGGTGTTCAGATTTGACCTCTACAAATTATAGTAACTAAGGTCAGCTTTAGTAATTTTGCCGCCCGGTCGATAATGACATGTGGCGCCCACTTGTCTTAATATATCGAGCATACTTTTACGTATTGCTGCCATTTGAACTGCAAAGAAAAAAAAATAAGGAACAAATTTGAGTTTTTCTTACACATATTTTTTTCTTTTTTTGCCTCCTTACATTTATTTTGCCATAATAAAATATGTCGCCCTAGGCGGTGGCACAGGTCGCCTACCCTAGGAGCTGGACCTGATAGTAACTCTAACTAAAATAAGAAATAACACCGTCAAATAGCACCAATTGCAGATTTTTGCAGACGTGTGTTTTGGCGTAACAAGGAACGCCTTTTTCAATGAAAAAGAAATGTGCTTATGGATGAAAAAGCTCGTTTTTTTTTTTTTTTTTTTTTTTTTTTTTGCATTGAAGACATTTCTTGTAACGCCGAAACACGTATCTGCAGTAATATGCTATTGGTGCTATTTGACGTTGTTGTTTCTTATTTTCCTTTTTACACACAAACGTATTTATTCAAATTAGTAACTCTAACTTAACTGTTGCTATACTTGGCAAGTTTTCGCTCATTCCCTGCTAACGGAAAAATACCAGTCCTTCCTATTCAAAACTGAAGATTTAAACTATGTACTTAGTTAACTGCGCTGTACGGCAGGGGTGCTCCCCCCCCCCTTAGAACAAGGGCGCACCTTGCTTAATATCGCAAATACTCCCCCCAAAATGAAGAGCCCGCTTAAAAATGAGAAGTGCCCATTAAAACACCCCACCCCCAAAAGAATTTCAATGGCATTTTTCTTTCTTTATTTTATTTATTTATTTATTTTATTTTTCTGGTCAATTATTGTATGTTAGCTTTGTTGTACAAGTTTGCTTATTTGGTTTCCACTAAAAAAGGTGCGGTGGGGGGGGGGGGACCGTCTTATTCCAACATTTTCCTATTATTGTTAGTATCGAATCCTAAACGCGTTTCTTCAAATACCTCGAAAACTCATTTCTGCAGATGCTGCCGTTTACCTGCCCAAGGCAGTGCAACGCGGATAGATCACAGATAACAGAGTTGTATTAGCGATGATGAAAATATCTAACCGAATTGGTTGAAAAAGCTTTTATATCAAAATGTGTAGCAAGAAAAGCGTAATTCAATCTTCTTCACTCAATGAAAAAAAAAAGTTATCTCGTCGATCTTTTGTAGCCGAAATATGTGAAGAACTTCAACATCAATTAAAGGAAAATAAAAAAAAAAGTCAATCAGCTGCACTGTGCTGATTAAGCCAATTTCACGAAGATTTTATCAACTGCGAAAGCCGCTTTGAGACTGTAATTGAAGACATTATTTTTAAAGGATTATTTCAGTTTTTTTATTTTGCTTTGCAAGCTGGAGAAAGTGCAAAAGAAAAAGTAAATCCCTTTCTTTCAGGCGCTGATATCACGTTCAACAAAGCTCCTTGGATAACGAGTAATTAATATCTTCCTTTAGACACGATTTCATCATTCGTAATAAAGGTTGAAAAAAAGTAGGAAAAAAAAGGAAAACACGGTATCACAGTTTTGCAACGAACATGCAAGCACTATTGGTATTAGTACCAAAAGACATGGGCCCTCATATATAGGAGGGTAAGGGGGGAGGGATAGAGGCCCCCTTAGAACTTCCTTGCTTTTAGTACTTTTTTCTTTCTAAAAATATAAAAACATTTCTTCTCCAGTCATTAATGAATAAGACATTAAAAATTTCAAATTTTAATGGCCTTAATCTGTACTGAAATCGGTTTCCATGGGAAAAACACCCAGCTAAACCATAGGGAAAATATCTGAGCCAATGCCCTTACTATTTTGCATATGGGCGCCCTTGACCAAAGACCTCTAATATCTTTGTTAGTACTGTAGCTCTTAGACACATATTTCTAAAAGTTCAATGCTTTTTGTTGGTAAGATTCTCTGAACAACTGAAATAGTGTGTAGTTTTTATTCCTAGGATTAAAAGCAGAAGATGATTGGCTGTCCTTCCCCCTCCGGGGGGTCATTGTAACCTCCCCGATCCAAAGTTACAATGACCTTCCAAAAATTTCCTTTTTCGGCAAATTTTGTCTAAAGATTCGGCATTTTATCATCATTCGGCAGAATTTCGAGCTCTATTTTGCAAAATGAGAATTTCCGCTCGTCTCTTAAGACTCGGCTTGGAATATGAGTGGGGGGGGGGGGGGGGGTCCGGCGAGCCAGCGACCAACATACAAGGGGCTTGGTTCTCGCCTTAGTTCTCGGCTGCCTTGTGTAAAAGAACACACAAATAAATGAAATCAAAACAATATCAGAAAGTAAAAAATAGAGAAATAGAAAATATATATGCACAATCTGGAATAAACTCTTAGCCAAGGCTTAATTTCTTACACAAGAAGTGCAGGAGCCCTGTATTCTTTAGAACTTACTTTAATTCTTAAATGGTCTTCACTCCGCCTAAAATGTAAAAATTCACGCGACTTTGAATTGTACTGGAGTTGAGCTTACGCAACTTAAGCCCTGCTCCAAACTGAAGTAAGTTGCAACCAGTGCAACTTACTGGGAAAAATCGGCCGGAGAACGCATAGCTTTATACAGTAGATGTCATGATTGGATTTGAGGTTTTCTTTTTTGCCTTGAGAGGTCAGTTTAAATTACTTTTGGAAGTTCAAATTTAAAACCCTGGAGTTTATTTACTTTTTCAAACTTCAAAGTTGCTACCAATTACATTAAATTTTTTATTAATTTTAAACATCTTGTTCTTAGGGGAAGAGGGAAACCCTGCAATTTTTGTGCAATTACTGGTTAAGCTTGACTGGGAAGAGATGTATGAAAAACTGGGAGTGGAAACGGGCCACTTCATTTTGTAATATAAGTAGGATCAGCGAGATCGCGCGAGTAGTAAAAGCTTTACTTCTCTTGTCCTATAAATTACAAAACGAAGTATCCTTTTTCCCCGTACAGTTTAACCGACATCTTTTCGTCTTCAAATTATACTACTGGGAAAGGATTAGATGATTCATATAAAAAAAACTTATTAAAATATGACTGGGATGCAGGAGTGCCACAATGGGAAGTCATTGTTGCCTTCCAAATATGTCCTTGCTCGCCTAATTTAGAGACAGTATTACAATCTTAATTTTTTTTAACTGACCCTTTGTGTGCAATGTGTATGCGAATGTTTTATCTGGTAAAATTCCGAATTTTATTCGGTAAATTGGGAATTCCTGCCCCCCCCCCCTCCAAAAATTGGAGTTTGGAGCGCCTAGTTATTTGCAGGGAGTAGTCCAGAATGCAATGCACAAAAACTGTTAAAACCTTGTAACTGTTAACATTGTTTTCAATTAATTGCCCCCCCCTCCACAAAAAACGCATCATTTAATGGGGGGGGGGGATTTTTGGTGAAAATTTGCTTGTTTCGCTCGTTTCCGCATCGTATCTAGACCAAATTGGATCTTACCGTAAGACGTGCTTTGAAGATTCGACGATCCTTTTCTTAATTATCTTTAAGACATAAACAGTTTTTTTTAACAACTCGTTGCTTCTCATACCGTTGTAGATTTATAACAGCTGTTATGCTGAGGGGGGGGGGGGGGAATAACTTTTTCTTTCTCAGTTGTAATTCAATCCCCCATCAATCCTGCTCCCTTAACTACCAGCGTCAGAATTCAAGTCAACTTCTTTCGTATCCTCACTCATTAGAGGAGTTTTTTTAATAATTTTAAACCCTTAAAACCCACTTTTTAATGAGCAAATTTCTATACTTTCCGGTCGACAAAATAAATCTGTGCTTGGTTCTGTGATTTTAATAAACTGGCTGCAATATCTCGCGAATAATCTTACATCCCACAGGAACTGTCCCTTCCTCTGTTTTCTTTTGCTATCTCAAGACACCTTCTTTGCATCCTGGTCGTTAATTTTCACTTCTTATGTTTTCCAATGCGTATCGAATAATCACTATCCTAATGAACTCTCCTATCTGCTTTTTGAAAAAGTGTTCGCACTGCAACAATGCCAGTCCTTATGGTATGAGGCTTTTTTGTGCGGTGCGAACTTTTCGCTGACCTTTTGGGTCCTTTCTTTGAGCAAATCCGATACTTAGCACCAGGATCTTTGCTGACGTCTTCTTAGAGACTGCTTGTCTGTGTGGTGCGCGGTTGTGGAGTATTTAGCGGAAATTTTCAATTTTCTTGGTTTTACTCGGAATGTTTCCGAATAAAGAATTTTTTTTTACACGTATGAGTGCAACAATGGGGATGATTATTTCTCGTTCGTGTAGGATATTGTTGCTGTTTAGAAAAAAAAATCTGGACTAGATTTTAAATAATATTTAATATAATATTCAGTAAATGTTCAATTTAGATCTTTTCGAATAAATTCCGTTGACTGGATTAAACACAGTTCATGTTTTTTGTCTGACTGAATTAGGGTAGTTTTTTAGTTAGGAGTAGTTAGTAGTGGTACATATAGAAATGAGTTATGACTATATTTTAAGATGATTTTTATGGTGGTTTGTGCAGAGGTGTTCCCCCCCCCCTAGCGGCAACGGCGCATCCCCCATAAATTGCTATGGAGCACCCCATCTCCCAGAGTACCCCAAAATGAGATCCAAAACCAACTCAAATTGCATTTTCTTTGGCAAAGGACTTAGTTTTTTTTTTTTTTTTAATGAAAACTAATCATTTATTCAATATTTCTGTAGTCTTTTTGTTTTCCAATATTTTCCCCTAAATTTGGAAAAAAATCGTTTTTATTTTTAAGCTCCTTTATTGTAATGGTTACCTCAAACTGAGAGGAGTTATAATACGAAGAAAAAGAATTTATAAAGCTGCAAGAATGCAAAAAAAAAAAAAAATAAAAAATAATAATAAATAAATAAAAATAAAGATAAAAGCAGCGTTATTAAATCACAAAAATATTCAATTGTCGCATGCACATGTTCAGGGGTTAAAAAAATGAAAAAAAAAAGAACCTCCAACATGAAGCAACAGTCATCAAGGGTTTGATATTCAGGATAGAAATCTACTCAAAAAGAACCCTCATATTTTGTCACCTCTTATCGTATCTTCAAATAAAGCTACAAAAAATAAAACAAGTAAAATGTTTTTAAAAGAAAGAGCTAAAATTTTAGCATATTTTCAAAATCATATTTAAATTAGAAAAATAAAAATCAGACACATAAGCGTACGACGCTAGGCAACTCTGCTAAGTGTTATCGATATTACAAGGGCAATATCTGCAGAAATGAGGTTTTGATATACAGTGGAATCCGCTAAATTGAACTACTGGTTAATCGAACCAGCCGCTTATTCGAACCAAATCTAAAAGAACCAAAACAAGTTCCATTACACAAGCCTAGTATTATTCGCTTACTGTGATCAAAAATTCGTTTAATCGGACCAAGGAACAGGAAAAAAAATTGGAAAAACTTAAAATCTCCCACTTGAAGCGAGTTTTAAGTGGATCAGTGAACTTAATTATTAGTCAAAAAAAAACATTTATGATTCCTCGAAACTTAACCTCAGCAATATTTAAAGGGAAAAAATTCTTGACGAAACTCCCATTGCATGGCGACAGTTCCAGCAGATCAAAATTTCAGTGGAAGTTCACAAATTTTTTCAGTTCAGTTAGCACGTTTAATAATACGTTTTTTTTTTTTCAAAAAAAAAAAGTTGTAAAATACGTAATTTACATTTTATTGGAATTTCAAATGACCGATTATTTAGTAAATGCACTTCTTGTTTTCACTCACGCATTTTTAGCTACTTTTGGTTATTGAACTGACTGACTGAAAGGAATAACTAAAACCGTATCGGTCTGATAACGTTTTTGAACGAATGTTAAGAGAATATTCGCTCTATTTTAATTTTTTTAATGGAAAAAAATTCGTAAACAGCAATTTTTTCGCTTCGTATGACCATACATATGGAGCACACACTAATCATAAGGGGCTTTTAAACATTTTGTGTATAACATGCTTGATCAAGCTACACAGGTCCTGTTCGCTTGATCAGACCAGCCGGTTATTAGGACCAAAATGGTCCTGTCCCAAAATGTGATCCTATTAATCGGAATTGACTGTATTTGAAGAAACGCTTTTGGATTCTATCTAGCAAGAGGGAAATGATGGAATAAGACTTTTTTTGAGCAATCACGATTGCTTATTGTTTCACTTGACTGTTTTTGGCGTGTTATGATTTTATTTTCCCGCCAGCACCACCGTCGACCGGCCTCACGATGCTGCCCCTCTAGCAAAAACCGTCTCCAGGTTGCGTCCATATCCTATACGCATACATACATACACACACGCATGCCTGCACACACACACAAACCCACACACTCATGCCTGACCACAGACACAAACACACGCCTACACACACACACACATACACACACAGACACACTCACACACATACACACAGCCACATGCCTGCACACACGCGAAAAAAAAAAAAAAACACGTGATTGCGAAAAACATAATTTGAATTCAAGATGTCAAAATTCAAATTAATTTTTCCTTTTTTTTTCGTGCTTTATTTTCAGCGGAAACCAAATAAGCAAGCACTGAAGCTAAAATGCAATTAGTGGATGAAAAAATTGCAAAAATAAGTAAATAAAAAATTTGCAGTTACTGCGGTTTATTTTTTCACGGCAGCCTGCATCACCAGACCTGACAGCTTGCTTCTTCGATTAAAGGACTGCAATCGCTCCTTAGAAAAATTAAAAGAAATAAATTTTTTGCTCCTTTTAGAACTCAATTCTATCAATTTGAGCCTGAATAAGATATTTGTTACAATTTTTGATATGTATGACTTGATCATCTGTAAAACGAATATAACAGAATCATTTTCCTATAGAATCTTTTCCTTTTTAGGTAGGTTAGCAATAGGTCAAGATTAGCAACAGCATCTGTAAAAGGTAAACTAATTGTCTAATGTACATGTTTTCATTTGTTACTAATACTAATGATTGTGAATTAAGCACTCACCCCCCCCCCCCTCCCTCCTCACCATCATCTGCGTTATCTAATTCAAACTTGAACTTAACTCTTTGTCTTTAAGAACATCGCAAACGAAACACAGCAGAAAATGCTTGAACTTTGAAACTCTAAATTACTTCTCGCAGGTTTTATCAAATCCTTATGATTTCTCTGTAGTATTTAATTTTTATTCTCAAGAAATTAGGATATAGGACGGCGTTAAATGTCATTGCTGGAGAAAAAAGCAGATCAGCTGGAGCAAAAGTAGAAGAGAAGAACCAAAGATACTACAGAGACAAAACTGGTTTTCTCAATGATCCTCCAGATGGATATGAAATCTGAGATCATTGTGAAAGCTGATTTTGTCGTACCCTCTCATCACAAAGCTTCCAGAATCGGAAATTCAACTCAAGGAAGATCAACTCTCGCCTTCTTTAACGTTTTTGGCAACTCAACTCAACTGGCGGAAATCATGTTTTTGAAGAAATGGCGCAAAGGGTAAGTAGCTTTTCTTTTTTTAAGTTTTAATCTATAAAAATTACCTCAAACTGTTTCTTCTTTCTGAAATTATATTGGCAGTTTGGTCAAACTCTTCACGCCTCTTGTTTTCAATACGTTTTCATTTAAGTCTTTGCAGCAGTAGAACTCAAAGTATCCGAACTTCTACTACCCGAATCACTGATTATCCGAATTGCTTTCAGAACAATTTACTATGACAGAGACATTCAGCAAAAAATGACTTTCATGTAAAGTATATTGTGAGTACATACTGTACTAATGTGCAGCACTTGTTCGTACACTTAACAATAGAAGGGTTGCATTTTCATTTGATTGATGAAAAGTTCTTTCTTTGAAAATAGTTTTTTTCTCTCGTTTTCAACATACATTCAATAATTAATCAAAATAGCCCCTTTTTAGGACTAAATCCAATTATTCGAATTTCTGACTATCCGATTGGGATTCGGGTCCAAATGATTCGGATAAATGGAGTTTTACTATATTTATAATTGGAAAATATTTCTTCTTAATGAGATGGTTGGAATCGATTATTGTTTAATATAAAATGCAGTTTTACTTTTCGCGGTCTCATATGTCTCATGAGTTAACACTTTTTTGAAAAAATGAGAAAGCCTTTTGAATGTACATCAGATAAGTGCTGTTGAAGGGAGGATTCTGATTTATTAAGAAACATTTCCGTTATATCAAAAAAGGTTTCTGATTATCTTTTTACAGTGAACCGTCGTGACGAATCACAGGTAAGAGAAGAAGCAGAGAGTTCGATTTACCGTTCCAAAAGGACGGATTCAAGGTAGGGACGATGGGGCGATCGTTCCTCCCTTAAGAAACCCTGCACCGACAATTTTTCCGAATTGAAGTCCTGAAACGCAAGTGTAGGTTATCTTTGATGACGGTAAGGAAAGGAATGGGGTTCGAATTTTCTTCCCGGAAACGGGCAAAAAGGGGATTTTAAAAAGGAAATTTGAAACTATCTTTGGCGATGTTAAGAGGAGGAGTCTGAAGGCCTCCTTCCCCAGGGCAGTTAGCAAAATTGAAATCTTCAAGACGTGATTTAAAATATTTCAGTTACTGTTACGGAAAATAATGGGTTCAGTGACTATCCTTTGGTAATTTTTCGAAACTGATGTTCCCAAAAGCGCAAATTTAGACGAACTTCCATGGTGTTTGGGGGAGGGCGCTTCGAAAAATTCCCCCAGAATTAATATGAAACTGAAGTTTTAAGATGAAATTTTAGAATACCTCTTTCAACGGAAAACGTTTGGACGCCTCCTTGGCTACATCTATATTTTAGTTTTGTTAGATAAAATGCTGTGGCAGTCCCCCTCCCCCCCCCCCCCAACTTGAACAAACCAGATACATAGTAAGAGGTTAGTTTAAAAAATCAACCATGTTCTCCTTGAAACATTTCTGGATCTATCTTTGTCGTTGCTTCGGGTTTATACAGGGTGAGTTTAATCGAATTTGCCATACGAAAGGGGGTGATAGAAGAGCCCAAGTGGAGCATAGAACCACCCATTATCGTGTCCAACCCTTAACCGTAACCGAGCTATGGTAAATATAAGGAAAATGAGTAAAAAAAAACAAAATTCTGTGAAAACTATCTTTTTCTGAGATTCTTGTAGAACCTACACGCAAAATAAGAACATATTTGGAAAGAGCAGACTAAATCCTACAAAATGACACTTTTTCCATCAAAATAGTTTCACTTTACAGCGAGCTACAACAAGCTTTGAAACATTGGACACACTCAGAATTGAAATGGTGCTAAAGTTTTCAATCGACATTTTCAAAAATAACCGTATGAGCTACAATCGGGCAAACATATAAAAAACTAGCCAATTTCACAAGCTTTCAGATGATACAACAACAAATCACATTGGGCTTCAAGTTCAGCAGAATTTTAGGCTTTTGATTGAAACAGTGTAAAAAATCTGCATTCCTTGAAAAAGGAAAACCAGCGAAGGATCGCACTTTTTTTGTTTTTAAATTTTCTTTTTCACGTAAGCATGTTGCTTTCTTTGTTGAGGAAAATGATATTTTTATATCACAATAATAGTTTTAAAATTTTATTAAATGAAAAAATACAAGAGATAACAACAAGTAGAAATAAAAGAAGCATTTCTTTCCCGTGCTTTTCACAAAGGAAAAATAAATAATAAAAAGTTGCACTAACATCAATGAGTACGTTTAAACCAATCTTCAAAATGTACGATAGATGCTGAAATTGGTCGCCGCCACACCTGATACATGCCCTTGCCCTTTTGGGAACGGAAACAACCGCTGCTCTAAGTAAAATTTCATTTCTTAATTTCACTACTGTTCCATCAAGCCGGTTGCTCAATTCCCTCAAACTGGCTACTTCTGCTTTGTGAACTTCTTGTTTTAAGAATCCCTGAACAAAGAAGTCCACTGGAGTTAGGTCTGGTGGACTAGGTGGCCAAAGAATGAGGACCATAAGACCAATTCATTGGGGATACTGTTCAGTCAGAAAATCCCCAATGGCATTCGAAGAATGTGTAGGGTCTCCATCGTGGTGGAAAATGATTTCCGCTCTCTCCGAACCAGGAAAGGGGACCAGGATCACGGTTCTGACGATGTTGAGGAATATATGCTGGACCGAGTAGTGGAAAACCCAAGTGTGAGTCACGCACGATTGATAGAGAAGGTGGACTTTCACAAAGTACAGCTATGAAAACATTGCACCAAAACAAGTATCACCCTTACCATTTCACACTAGTACAAGAATTGCGCAATTCAGATTTAGAAAAGCGGGTAACATTTTGCAGATGGCAAATAATCCCGAGACATTAAAGAACACCATTTTCTAAGAAATATACTTTGGACAGATGAGTCGTTGTTCACTAGAGGGGGCGTCATAAATTTACATAACTGGCGCCAATATGCTGAACATAATCCTTTTTTTACCCGAAGCTCATCATTTCAAACTCGATTCAACTTATATGTTTGGTTTGGCGTAATCGGAGATGATTTGATTGGTCCGTATGTATTTCGAAGTAGCTTAACAGGAAAGACATATTTAGAGTTCGTTGAATATCATTTGCCTGGCTAACTAGATACTATTCCTGGTTCGGAGTGAGCGGAAATCATTTTCCAACGCGATGGAGCCTCTACACATTCTTCAAATGCCATTCGAGATTTTCTGACTGAACAGTATCCCCAATGGGTTGGTCATACTCATACGGTCCTCATTCCTTCACCACCTAGACCACCAGACCTGACTCCAGGGGACTTCTTTGCTTGGGGAATCTTAAAACAAAAAGTTTACGAAGCAGAAGTAGCCAGTTTGCAGAAATTGAGCAACTGGCCTGATGGAGCAGTAGTGAAACTAAGAAATGAAATTTCACTTAGAGCAACGGTTGTTTCCGTTCGCAAAAAAGGCAAGGGCATGCATGTATCACGTTGGCGACGGCCAATTTAAGCATCTATCGTAAATTTTGAAGATTGATTAAACGTACTCATTGTGTGTGGGATGTTAGTGTAACTTTTTTGTTATTGATTTTTCCTTTGTGCGCGGGAAAGTAACGCTTTTTTTTATTTCTACTTAATATTATCTCTTGTGTTTTTTCACTTAATAAAATGTTAAAACTATTATTCTAATGTAAAAATATCATTTGCTTAAACAAAGAAAGCAGCATGCTTACGTCAAAAAGAAAATTTAAAACAGAAAAGTGCTGGAACTCTTCGCTGGTTTTCCTTTTCCAACGAATGCAGATTTTTACAATTTTTCAAACAAAAGCCTAAAATTCTGCTGAACTTGAAGCCCCCAATATGATTTGTTGTTGTTTCATCTGGAAGCTGGGTGGTTCTATGCTCCACTTGGGCTCTGCTATCACCCACCCCCTTTCGTATGGCAGACTCGATCAAACTCACCCTGTATAAGCTCCTCGGTGACGAGATTCATATTTGCATACGCAAGTTGATGCATCGGTGTAACTCTTGAAAAAACCAGGGGCACCTCGATTGGAGGTCACGGAAGGTCACCCGCGTGACCTCTCAAAAATTTCCTTATTCGGCAGAATTTGGAGTTCCATTCGGCAAATTGAGAATATTGGACTTCCCAAAAATTTAAGCTCGGGGCGCCCCTGAAAATAACTCGGAAGTTTTCTACATGGCAACAACTTGCACGTTGAAACGATTCAATGTTTTGCTTCCCTGCAGAAATAACTGAGAACCGCCTTCCAGTGTTTACATTTTGACTTCATGTTTCACGCACATGGCTTTTAATTTAAAGTATTGGAATGTTTCTTATTTTTATTGCCGCTTCAAGAGATGGAGGTTCGTCACACATAAAAATAAGTAAGTACAATTAAAGTTAATCCCAAAGTACCGAAACGGCAAGAATTCAATCAAAGACATATTTATTTTTGACTCAGAAGAATGACATGTTGTCCAAGGAAAAAACCAAAATATTTACATTTTTATATGCTATTAAAAAATAAATACACACTTAGAATTTTGAACCCTTGTTACTCGCCATAACTCCCCTCCCCTCAAAATAGTGCAATTGACTGCTAGTGTAAAGTGATATTCACAAAACGCTGTGTTTCATATGTCGTTGAATACTGGTCATACAAATGTTAAATGTTTTGCGTTTAAATTGTTTTTCCATGCTTTTGCGTCCCCAAATACAATGTATGGGACTTAGGAACCGTATAAATAGTTAAGAGTTCAAATTTTATCACTCTAAATTTAATTTTCGCTTCAAACTTCCAATATCTAAACTTAGTACCTTATTTTCAGCTTTTTTGCAGTTGGAAGAAAACAAATATGACTAATGGTTAAGAAAATAGAGGTTTTGGAGGATAAACGGGGGCATGCTCAGGCCCGTCCTTTAGCGGGGTCAGAAGCGGTTAGGGGGCAGACCTCTCTTGTTTGAGAAATCAAATGTATTTCTGTATATGTGGGCTTGGTTTTTAATACTTTTCGGTAAAACATACATTGATTAACAACGCTTTACCCCCCCCCCCCCCTACCGCCGGGAAAATTTTGAAATGACGGGTGCTGTTACAGTTTTGTGTCTGTACGTGTATTGTTATATCAAAAACATTTGAAAGCTTTTTTTTTGTTACCATGCATGCAAAGAGAACCTGTATTTGCAAAAGCAGATCTCACTTTTCTATACACTAATATGAGTTTTGTAACTTTTGCTCTATCTCTCTCTCTCTTGTTCGACTTGGCTATACCTTAGTTCAAATATATCTTTTATTTACATTATTGAAAACACAACAACTCGAACACAATTTGTTTGAACTTAAAAGAAGCACCTCAGCTGCCGTAAAATTGTAGCCAAATTCGGACTTTTAAAGTTGTATGTGTGTGTTATATTGCAGCAATTTCAAAATATTACTAATCTTTAAATAGCAGTCACTATTATAAATTAGGTACATATTTTCAGTATTCATGAATAAAAAGTATTTGCCCCTATATCTTTTGCATGAAAGAAAAAATAAGCTTTAAATTTCCAAAATTCAATAAAACTGTCCAATCTCGAGCAGTGACCTTCATCAATGCTAAATGCACAATCTATACCAGCGTTTCTCAACCGTTGGTCCAGCATCGGTTCGCAGAAAAATTTGATCAGTCCTCGGAGATTTTTGATCGTTCACATTAAAAAATTTCCCTTACTCAAAAAGAAAATATCATAATTATACAGTGGCCGCCGCTTATATGAATCACGTTTGGTCTAAGCTATTTTGATTATTTAAAGCGGCTGATTCAATAAAGCGGTAAGTTCAATAAAGCTGAATTCTGTTCTTTTTTTGTCGATTTGATTCATTAAAGCGGCTGATCAACTAACCACTGATTCAATTAACCGGCGTTCACTGTAACGACATCCAATACGACATGTTTTACTCGTATTTTGTGATTAATTTTTGAGCATAATTTCGGTAATGGTAAATCCGTCAGTTAGGGGACGGATTCGAAATCACGTAATCGGAATGAAATTCGCCAATTTCTCTGGGATTTTACTAACATCACCCTAGGAGCTACGAAAAAACTGTATGCTTTCAGCGAGATATATGCTGGTCAAAATAAGAACAACACTGCAGGAGACTTTCTAAAAACTAAAACACTGCAGAAATTTAACAAGATTGCTGATGACTCTCCTCTGAGAGTACATTCGTTTGCACTTTGCGATCGGGAATTAGGGACAGTAAAGCGAATGTTAAATAAACATGACAGATTTGGTACAACCTCGTTTATCCTAACTGGGGCGAAATGTATTCCGGATAAACGAAAGTTCGGACAAACCGAGTAAAATGGAAAATAAACTATTCGAATCCTTAATTGGACATACCTTTTATAAAAGCAAAAAACAATGCTTTTTAACAAAAACATAGGATTGTTTCACACTAGCCCCAATTTATCATATCAAACCCTTTACCATTTATAGTTCAGCTGCATAGGTTTCGGTTTGACGCTCCTGATATTTGTTAGATTGATATAATTTATTGCGTGATCTATGCAGGAGCTGCACACTAAATCAAACGAAAAAGAAAATATTCGGCGCACTTTTCGTTCAGCTATCATAATTTGAAATTATTATTTTTGTAAAGATAAAATAATTTTTTAACTCTACAAATTTACTTCGTTCATAGATAGTAATCGATAAGTAAAATAAAATTTCAAATTTCTTTCGTTGTAACTTAATAATGGGGAAATCTTTTGAACTTCATGTAATTCTTAAGCTTTTGACAGTGAAGTACAATTTCTCAAGTTCAATTTTTACGTAATTAAAGATATTCATTTTTTCGTCAAGTTCGGTTGAAGCTTGCTACTTGAACTGTGAATGAATCTGATCTAAAACTGAAATGGAAAACTTTTGACTCTTTACAATGCTTTAATTTATGAAAGCAAGGGTGTTTTTAGAATTAATCCTTTGAGGCACGGTGGCTTCGTTTAAAACCACCATTTTTTCTTTCTTTAAATTGCTTTTTTCATCTAACACAATGGCTTCAAAAATTGACAAAAAAAAAAAAAAAAGCTGCCTCAAATTAAAAAAAATTACCAATGAGAAAAACTTCAAATTCTTAACTAAGAGTGGAGTTTCTTCTCGCGATATTTGCAATTCTAGCTCTTGTACACGCTACCTTGAACTGATTTAAGATACTACCAAAAGAGGTAAAAATATCCGTTCCAAATTTTCCCTTTTTGGTAGAATATAGTCTTCAGACAGTTTGTAATGTAATGTATTTTCAAAAGAATAGAAAAGAAAAATCCCCCAGAAATACAGTGAAAATTACTGCTATTCACTATGCTCAAAAACAGGTTGTAAGTTACAATTTTTTGTTTGTTTTACCTCTTTCACTCGCCATTAGATTGTAGCGTCTCCTATTCGCAGCTCCAGAGCTCAAATACGCTACCTTTCGTTGATTAACAATACTAAAGAAAAAGGTAAAACATTCCATTCCACGCGTTTTCTTTGGGGTAAATTACAGGCTTAAGATAGTTTGTGATGTAATGTAATTTCAGAAAAACAGAAAAGAAAGCTTCCCACAAACACGATGAAATATTTGTCTTCACTAAGCGTCAAAGCAAGTTATAAGTTACGGCATGCGTTTGTTTTACCTTTTTCATCCGCCATTAGACAGTGGCTGCAGTGCCCCCTATAGTTTGTTGGAGTTGCGAACAGTTTCAATAAACTATTGGTTGCAGTTAGACGACTCAGGTTGCACTCCAGTTTGTCATGTAACTCAGTGTAATTATAACGCATCGCATAAATGTGGGTAAGATGTCGTGTACTTTTCTTAAGAAAAAATGGATCGTTATATATAAAAAAAACTTTATTAGCACCAGGCTTAAAAGATAAAAAAAGACAATGAAACAAAATATTTGCTACTTTCAAAGTATCATAATAAAATGTAAAAGTAAAAATGGTATCAAAAATGTCCTTCAGTAAAAAAGATACATTCTTGTTATGGTATGCAAATAATGTGATTCGACAAGATACACGTTGACTCCGATCAACAGCACAGCTGTTAGGAATCATAACAAACACATCTTGCTTCGATATTAAAAAAATAAATTGGCATCAGTTTTTTAGTCCACGGCTCGCATTTCGCAATGAGATACCATACTCGAAGGTTGCAGCTATTCTTCAGATTTTTTTTTCATTCCATCTGCAGTGAGGTTTCCCAAGTCAGAATTGAATTGAATAATTATTTCGAACGAACTCTTTCGCAAACTGACAACAAGATTTTTTTTCCCTTTAAATCTTCATCGTGTTCTATTTTCACTCGTTGTATGTTAGAAGATATTTCCGCATGTTAAACATAATATGTCAGTTCAGTATGTTAAAATTCACAAAAAATTGAAAAGAAGTGCAGGAGCTGCGCTCCCGTGAGCTCCCATGCTAAATAAACCTGAATAGTAGACTGAAATAGTGACACTTCCGCCATCTTGAGGCTAAACGATGCTTTCTTCTTATGTCTGGTATGGTGACGTAGCATGTTTTGCTTCTTGATTGTGGTTTCTTCTTATCCTCATACGTACAAAAGACAAAACACTGATCGAGAAACGCTCTGACGTCACCAACAAAAAACTGCGTGAGCATGCGTAACGGCATTAATTAATTGTTGAAGCATCAAAAATTCAGTAAGTTTTTTTCATTTCAGGCAGTGAGAAGCAAAAGGATGAAAGTGGACATTTTCAAGTTTCGAGTAAAACGACTATAAAGATAACGTTCTAGGAAGGCTTTCATTGATTTTTTCCCCTAAATCATGCTGTACAGCAGCACCTACCAGGGCTATTAGTACCATCTCTTGCCGCAAGGCTACCATTTGTGCTGGTTATCTCCAAATTTTTAATTTTGCTACTTACATCCCTTTGCTTCTCACTGCCTCATTTGATGATATTTTTTGGTAATGTTTGACATGCAAGAAAATGCTTTATTTTGACAAGGCTGAACTGGATCCAAAAACTTAACTGTTTTACTGGTAAGACTAATTTTAAGTTACAATTAACGCTATCTACTGGAGTTAGGGTTAAAATTTCAACTATCAAAATATCAACTAACAGTTTCGTTCAAATGTAGAAGCAATTTTCACCTGTCATACCTTGACGGGCTATTTTCTGGTTCACTCTATGTTAATCCACAATCAAGAAGTACCTCAATTAAGAAGCAAAACTTTCTACTTCATTATAGCAGACATAAGAAGAAAACGGCATTTAGTCCTAAGATGGTGGATGTGTCGCTACTTTACCTACGATCTAGGGCTTTGGATTTTACTAGGTACTATTGTTTTCCTTCGGAAATATTTAAAATTTTTATTGCACGTTAAAGTCATGTGACCACAAAACAACAGTTAGAGCTCCGTCTTTGGCACATTCAACTAACACCATCGTCCATAGCACAAAAATATGTCCTTGGATACTGCTGCAAGCTTCAAGAAGGTGTTAAAGATATCTGAAGCACATAGCCCTAGTTTGAGCTCTCTCTGCAACTTTTAAAAACAAGCCCAATGTTCTTCGCCCGTCGAACTGTTACTCACAAACGAGGCTGTGTTGACTGGGTATGGGCCTCCGAAGTCCTCAATAAGTGGGGGCACCAGTCCCATGTACTGTCGAAGACTTGATGGCGGTAAGTACTGATCGAGTTCTGATTCGTCCAAGTTGTCCATTGCCTCGCGAGTGAGCTGTCCCACGTCCACATAGCTGAAGTCGATTGGCTGCTCGTAGTTGCTGCCATCTGGAGAAAAATAGAAAACAATGTTACTAAAAATTTTAAAAATGCTAAAAAGGAAAATTTTTAAAATCAGGTACAAATTTGTGTCGTTATTTGATGGTGATCAACGTAATATTTACGGCAAACAAAGGGAATTATTTTATGGCAGTCACAGTAAGCGTGGTACACTAAAAGCTGTTGCCTCATTCAGTGTGGCTTTCCTTAGTAGGGTGTCACCCCCTCCCGCCGCCTAAAAGAGGACGTTTATTGTTTGATAAGCATACAAATTTCGAAAACACATTTTCATTTTTGTGATGTAGTGGAAATTTGCAATAAAATTCAAGCATATAAGTTATGTACGCATTTTATTTAAAATTTGCACTAGATGCATATGTAACCCCCCCCCCCTCCCCTCCCGTAATAGTTTGCTTTACTTTCGATAAAATTTGATACCTAGTTTAAGATATATTTTTGGAAGATTTTAAGAATTGAAGTATTTATATTTTAGTAAACTCTTAAATCCATGAAATACACCGACAGCTCAGTCATTCCAGTCGAGGTCTGCAGTTTCGTGCTTATTAGCACTCATCAGCCCGGCATAGGAAGTGACTGAGCTGGAGGTGGAAAACCTCTTAAGGAAGCAAAGAGTGCCAAACAAACTGGTAGCTAATATAAAATTAGCACTAACCAGACGAAGTTTGTCTGGAGTGCTAATTCTGTTTAGTGCTAATTAGGCGCTCATAGTTTAGCATCTCGGTGACATTATATTGGGTTTAGTATTTAATTGGCTTGAAACGTTAAAAATATTTTCCGTCCACATTCAAAGTATATTAGTGCATAATATTCATGTACTTAGAAGTAGATTCATTGACTTGAAGAAACCCCCCCCCCCCAAAAAAAATTAAAAAGCACGCACATTTAAAAATAAAGTCTTTAAAACTTTGTTATGAAACATCAGAGGGAGGGGGAGGGCTATTCAATTTCCCGTGCCCCCTCCAAAAGATTTTTCTGTATCCGCCCCTGAACTAAGACGTGTCCAACGTAATATTTTTTTTCAACCTCATTAACGTTTTTCACGAGCCTTAGACAAAATGGATTAACAGTTCTTAGCAAGTTTTATCTTTGAATTACTTCTTAAATTTTCGGGAAATAATGCAATTTTCAAACTGTGACAAAAATGATAAAGGTGTTACTTTTATTCAGCGATGTACCTAGTTCCTAGCACGGGTGTCTGTCACCCGGGGCGGTAATTTGCGGTGTTACTCCCCCCCCCTTCCTCCGATAAAAAAAAACCTCTTAATGTTTTATGTAAACAGGAAATTCGTACAATTTTCAGAGACAACTAATTTTTATTTTTGTGACGTGAGGGAAGTTTAAATTAAAAGAGAAGCATTAAATACGAATGTATGTTATGTAAAAGTTTCTAAAGACTCATATATGTAACAGACCCATCTTCACAATGTAGTCGTTTACTTTCTTTGAAATTTGATTGATAAAATATAATTAAAGAAATAATGGTATAAGTAAAGAAAGAATGGGTATATTTATCTCAGATTTATTGTTTTGCAATACGAGAATGCAATTCCTATTTTTGAAAAATGCTCATATGCACTTTTTGGATACATATATTTTTAAATCTCTACGATACCATTCGAAATGTGTCGTACCTGCTTTGAGCCGCCGATTTAGAGGAGTCAGTTCTTCCATGGGAGGACTTGATGGAGGTGTAGGTGGGCTGGATGGGGCTCCGGTGCCGCTGTCTGCTTGTACGGAGTTGGAATCGGAATCACTGTACTTCAAAGATCTGTTGGGAAACGAAATAAAATTGTCAGATTTAACTTTAAAGAGAGCGAAACAAAGATATTCGTGACAAAATAAACTTGAGCAAAGCACCAATTTTTAAAAATTATTCTAATAAAATTTTTATATGCATGTTCAGGCTTTCTCTTTATTATAGTAATTTTAAAAATCATTTCATTGTACAGGCGTGTCTTGGTTTTAATTTAAGTTATTCTGTATAGACCGTCACAGAGCTCATTTATATTATCTCGTAATTAACGTATGACATACGTTACTCAGAAGGAGGTTAAATACTCCATTCAAATTCTTATTTTGCATTTTCATGTTTTCCTTGTGCAAAATATTTTTAAAATTCATTTCACAACACAAGCAGATTTTAATTTAGGTTACTCTGTTTAGACCTTCACAGAGCTCATTCTAGTTAACGTACGTCTTTGAAACTTAACCAATGGCCCCAAAGCAGAATACTTGACCATGTTCTGCAACGCAAAATCATTTGACAAAAAATTGTTCTGCAAGTATTTCAAGCATTGTATACATAAGTAACCAACGTGACCTTTTCCACAAATGGGGAGCCCTAAATCAAAATCGTTTCATACAGGAGGTTTTATAAACTTCACTGTTACCATGCATTTCTGTGGAACCTAAACCGACTGAGATTCTCCAAAAAAAATTTATATGCTTTCTAAAATGCATAGAAAGAGCAAAGATACAAAATTTTATAAAAATCCAAACCTAGGTGTCAAACCACTTTTTTTTTCGTGGGGGGGGGGGGGGGGGGGGGGGGGTAATTTTACATGACATGAATGAGAAATTAAAATAATGTTAATAAATGAATAAATTACTAAAATAATAAATAAAATGAATTGAATGGTTAGGGTAGCAAATAATAAAACAATTCAGAATATGAAAGAGTATGAAATAGCTGCAGAAACTGCCGGTTTTTAACAAATATCTTCCAACTCAAGATAGAACTGTTCACAAATTCTACAGATATCTTTTAGTTCAAAGTATATCTACAGTTCTTGCATTGCTTATGTCTTATCGAATTCAACATTTTTCGAGAGCTTTCCGCCGAATTATCGTAATTTATGAGAAATTTAGATTTTTTTCTAATTTAAAGAAACCTGCAGAATTTGTTCAAAATGTTATCTTGAGTTATTGAAGATATTTGCAGAAAATCTGCAGTTTCTGCAGAAAATTTGTCTGAGTTTTACTCTCACATTTGAACAGAATTGTTCTGCAGCTCAGGCATCTGTTCTGCGACGTACGTCACAAATTTAGTAGTATTCTGCTTTGGGGACCAACGGTAAAAGTAATATGAAGTGAGAAAATACTAGTGTAAACATTATACCGCCAGGAGTTTCTAGGCCTCTTAATTAATTGAATCGATTATTTCAGAAAGGGCGTAAATCCGTAGGACGTATGCTCTTTCTAAAATAATCGATTCAATTGAGGTAGTGAGTGAGGAGCAGATGGATAAAAGTGGACTTCTTAAAGTTTTGAGTAAAACGCTTAGAACGTTCAAACCCTAGGTAGCAGTGGCGGATTTACTAGGGGGCGGTGGGGGCGACCGCCCCCTCCGTGACCGTCATTTTCTAAAACTAATTATATGAAAATAAAGGAATTACTAGCAATCACTACTAATTTCAATCAAGTACATTCAACAAATTTGCTTTAAATTAAGTTTAGACATTTAGTGTAGTCGAGGATGGACAGCGTTACCCACTTTTTAATTTGAACCTAAGCTAGCCTCTTTTTTTGAACTTAAATAATATTTTTTATATTTCTATATGTGTCTTCCAACCTTTTTCTTTCACGGACTACACTATACTGGTATGATAATACATAACTATGACTTAGAACTATGATTTGACACTTCAAGGGGGTGATAAGCTTGTGAGGGGCGATAGGGGGCGATTAGTATTTAAAAGTCAGGATAAGGGGGAAGGCAATTGATTCCCTGCGTCAGTACATGACGGGTTTTGGGGGAGGAATGGCTTTTACGGTTTTCAACCGCCACCCCCTTTAATAGACTGTAAATCCGCCCCTGCTAGGTAGGCTTTCATTGATTTCTTTTTATGTTTAATTCTGCTGTATAGCAACACCTACCAGAACTATTGAAGACAGTAGTACAGAGTCAGAGTATCAGACAGAGGAAATATTTTGATGAAAAATATTTGTTTCTGAAATGTCTTTGACGGCCACTGTTTTAAAACCACAGAAGCAGTAAATGTCACTCATAAAAAGTTTTGCTGGCATCCTTGCGGTCATTCCACATCAAATCAGCTAAACACTTCACCTGACAGTCTCATTTTCGTAAAACTGTTTAGCATCTTACATTTTTATATTGCTAAATACAAAAAAAAAAAAAAAAAAACTATTATTCATCATTGATGAGTAATAATTTTTTCGAACTTCGGTAAAAGCACTTTTGCTTGCTGGGAGGGCTTTTGAACATTAGAACTTAAGTTCTATGGGAGAAGCAGAGTTGTGCAATAGCTCATTTTAAAGACAATAACGTGCACTTTAATTTGATATGTAACTTGAATAAGTTTGGTAAAAAATTTTGTTTCACAAAATTCAAAAAACTTAAAGCTTAAAGATAATTCCCTTTAAAAAATTTGAAAACAATGTATGATTTTTGATGCAGTTTAATGAATACATCCAAAAGTTATCAAAACGAGAACAACAATAACAGGCAGGTAATCTAGAACACTTAATTGCCATTTTAGCTACAAATATTTAGTAGCTGCTGATCACTTCATGGTCCCACTCTGAAAATTTTGAAGAGAAAGTGCTTGTAACGAACTTTGAAAATCAACTTCACATCAATTATGAATGATAGATTTTAAATATATACTGTTTCTAATTTTCATAAATTTAAGATGTCAAAAAGTAAGATTTCTGAAAATTCATTTCATGAAAGTCTGAGGCGATCCGGTCGATATACATTTTTTCTTTTTTGTTGATTTGACATGGAATAACTTCATGATAATAAATGATGATTGAGAAAGAACTAAACATAATTGGGCGATTCAGCGAGTCGCATACGGCCTGCGGGCCACAAATTGAGTAATGTTGGTGTTGAAGCTTGTAAATTGATGGTGTATATTACGAACGAAAAATAAAAACTACTCTTAAGATTGATTTTCCTGATAGTTAATTTTGTATAAACTAAAACAGGTGTCCAATGTAATATTTTTTTAACCTCATTAACGTTTTTCATGAGCCTTAATTTAGACAAAATGGATTAACAGTTCTTGACAAATTTTATAATTAGGATACTTCTTAAATTTTCGGGAAATAAATCAGTTGTCTAAAAGTCACAAAAATGTGCTACTTTTATTCAGCGATGTATAGTTCCTAGCATGAGTGTCTGTTACCTGGGGCGGTAATTTGCAGTGTAACCCCCTCCCTCGAAAAAAAAAAAAAACTCTTAATGTTTTTTATAAACAGGAATTTCGTACGATTTTCAGAAACATCTCATTTTCATTTTTGTGGTGTAGCGAAAATTTAAATTAGAAGAAAAGTATTAAATAGAAATGCATTTGTGAAAAATTTTCTAAAGACATATGCAACCACCCCATCTCCACAATATAGTGGTTTATTTTCCACCCCATTTATTTATTATCATCCTCATAATAAATAAATGAAGTGTTTCCATTCACCCCATTATAGTTTCTGGAGTAAAAAGAAACACGCTAAGATAGAGGTAAACATGATTCCATTTGCTAACAAGCAGTCGTTAAGTCAAATGATTCATACCCAGTTACTCTCAGATTCGGAGAGTGTAGTCTTGGATACAATGCACAAAATTATCTCTCTCAATTCTTCCAAAAGAAAGAGTATGGTCTATAATTTGAAACACTGATATTTTGTTCCTTTTTATCCCAACTAATACTACTTTAAAACTTTTACAATTGAAATTCGTTTGACGGTGTATTAGGAACTTTAATAGCTCCTTAAGGGATCTAAGGACTCTTAAAATGTTAACGGAACACGACAAATACCCATTATCTAAAAGCTTGTAACTAAATTTCTATTCTAGCTATGATTTTAAAATTTTAACTTAAAAATGAGAGCTGAAAATCTGAGAAAAAACACGTGAAATAACATCATTTAAATAGAACTATTTTGTTTTACGGGAAAATAAAATTCACTTGTTTTTCACGTTCGAAAAAGGAAATATAACAGTGCGCACTCTCCCTTGCGGTAAAATACATACAAAATTATAAAACTAATTTTAAAGTATTTCCATATACGTACCTCAGGACCTAAACCTAAATTTATTTTTTAAATATTATTATTATTATTATTATTTATAATAATAATAAGAATTGTTATTGAAATTTTAAAACTAAATATAAAAATATACCGACATTTTGGCATAAATACATTTAAAAAAAATTATGTTTGAGCTTTAAGTAAAATTCAGATTCAGATCATAACGATATGCCAGGCAAATCCACATAAAAAGTTGTATGAAAAAATGTATAAAACTTTTTGAAATACAATGCGCGCAAAACGAAAAACAGACCTCCGAAAGAAAAAGGTTTAAACTTTTGCATACACAAATACACATGTCAGTTTATACAGAGATAGCTTACCGTTTTTTTTTTTCGATAACCGAAATGTTTTTGGGTGTCTTAAAAAATAAGATATCAAATTGTTCAGAATTAAATTATACGCTATATATATATATATATATATATATATATATATATATATATATATATATATATATATATATATATATATATATATATATATATTTTTTTTTTTTTTTTTTTTTTTTTTCCCCCCCAGAAAAATCAAAAATTTTGAAGGTTCAAGAACCTTAGACAGCTTAAATCTAGGTTAAACCTGCTTTAGGAATAACTAAAGTCAATATTTCAAGCTTAGGGACGAGTCTCACCTGAACACGATGGCTGTGTTGGCCTGGCCAGCAGGCTGTTGAGGTTTTTCTGACCCGGATTTCGGCACTTTCTTCCTCCTCGGCTGATATTTGTAGTCGGGATGCTCCCGCTTGTGGATCAGCCGCAGCCTCTCGGCCTCCTCCACAAAGGGCCGCTTGTCCTCTTCGTTGAGCAACCTGCGGAGAAGACAACCTCTTAGGACATTTCACATGATGATGAAAAAACGGTTTATTTAATTCCATTACTCTTGCCCTGTTAGTACCTGCTAACCTACTTATAATTACTGCTGTTCCTCGTATAATACTGATAATTCGCACCGTGCTATATATCGTAACCGAGTTAGTTATACGGGACTATTTCACTTATTTAAATTATTTTTTTTTTTTTGAGCAATCATGATAGCTTATTGTTATCATTTGACCGTTTTTGAGGTCCTTGAATTTTTCAGCTTGAACCAGAAGCCTCTGCAGCACCACCGTCCACCGTCCTCTGTAGGCGACGCGGCTGCTCCGGTCCTGAGCTATCCGCTTCTCCTGGTCGGAGGCGTCCATGTCCTACGCACACGCACGCTCACACACTCACACACATACACACACACGACTTCCCACACATACACTCACACACGCCTACGTGCATGCACATAGGTCTACGCACACACACAAGCCTACACACTTACACACACAACTATGCACACGTAACCGCCCAGGAGGAGAGGCAGGCTTGGGGGGGAGGGAACAGGAGCCGTTTCTAGAAACAATAACTCCAATCAGTAGGGTCCTGTCTCAGTTCGTGATTGCGAAAAACATAATTTGAATTGAAAGTGTCAGAATTCAAATTAATTTTTTTTTTCTTTTTTTATTTTTATGCACTGTATTCAAAACATTGTATCGAAGTCAAATTTTAAGGTATAAAATTTTATGATTACTGTAACTTCGTTTCAATAAAACATATAAAACACGCGATTTACTTTCATGAAAATAAGAAAAAAAAGGGGGGGGGGAGGAAAGAAAAAAAAAAGAAAAACTTTTAAATATATATATTTTTTCACATCTATTGTTACGCTGCTGTATCTCATTCTGAATAAACTTAAGATTTTTTACAGACATGAATAAGCAGGGGCGTATTCAGAGGGAGGCAAGGAAGGGAAGCTGATCACTTCCCCTATCTTCCAAAATGAAAAAAAAAAAAAAAAAAATTCAAAATTTATAAACTGACGGTTGTTTCGATTTCTGAATTTATCGATGAGTTTGACTCTAGAAACCTCGCTACTAAATTTTGAAACTATATATTTCTTTTTTGGGAGTTTATTGAAAAAGGAAAGTTATTGGTTTTGGTTGGCATAATACCAGAAAACTGCTGTTAAGGTAACGCAAGGTACAGCGTCAAAAATACTTCCCTTTTCCGAACATTAAGCTCAAAAAAGTGTTCTTTCCTTTGCAAAAATGTGTTTTTTTCACACAATCACCTCCTCCCCCTGGCCCATCATTAAAAAAAAAATGTGGGGGGGGGGGGGGGAGTGGGAAAGGTGGTAAAGCAAAAGTTTTATCAAATTAAAGAGAAAAACAATAAAATAAATACACAAATGCATAGTTACATTCATCCCAAAATCTGGGGAGGGGGGAAGCGTTGACACAAGTGTACACAATTTATAACTTGTACACAAGTTATTATTACACAACACGGCATGAATTTTGCCTCTTTTAAAGAGAAATTTAAATATTATATACTTTTGTATCACTACTATAGTTTATCATGTATTTTCTTGGATACGTTATTTTATAGAAGCAATTAATTTTACAAAATTCGTTCTTTATCTATTTCTAGACAGATGGGGCAACCAAACAGAAGCTTTTGGAACACATGACCGCACATCAATTTAAATTTGTCAACATGATATTTCAACGTTATGTGTTTTGATCATTAGTACATTATGGCTGTTTAGAACATTATCGGAACCATTAATTTAGGGAATGTCGTGTCAAAGTACGAGGCGCAGAAAGCAGTTCCTTCTTGTTCTTTTCTCACAAGGCGTTGGCTGTCCCGGGGAAGATAAAAAGTGCCGAACCATGGGGCAGTTATGTTGACCCCTTAAATCATTCATTTCTAGAAGCAGAAGCACGATAAAAAGTAATGATACAGTGACCGATCTGTCGTCTCGTCTGCTGAAAGTATTTGATCTTGTGAGATTAAATATTAAGTGAATAATTTATGTACTTTCGCGTTCGATCTTATCTGATTGGTGTCGGAGGTTCGGGAATCTGTGGCTCAACAAAACGTAAAACGGATGTGAATGAAATTATAAGTGTTTTATTCGAGGGAAATACTTAAAGTTAGTTAGGGGGTTGTCAGTGAATGATGTAACACTTTTTTTAACTCCTTCGCCCCCCCTGTCACACAGTGTCATACTTCGCCATACCCCACCTTCCTTTGTCATATGTCACGCTATTTTTATAAACATATTGTTATAAAAAAGCGTGATGTCACACTTCATCATACCCCACCCCCTTTGTCATATATCACGCTATTTTTCAGAAACATATTGTTATAAAAATGCGAGATGTCACACTTCACCATACCCCCCTCCCCCTTTGTAATATGTCACGCTATTTTTCATAAACATATTGTTATGAAAAAGCGTGATGTCGCACTTCACCATACCCCCCCCTCCTTTTGTCATATGTCACGCTATTTTTCATAAACATATTATTATAAAAAGATGTCACACTTCTTGTTACCCCCTACCTCCCCCTTTGTCACAAACTGTCACAATTTCACGAACCTCCCCCTCCCTTCAAAGCGAGGCATCATCTGAGGAAAGCCTCTAAAGTAAAATTGTGAGCACTTTTTTAGAATAAAAACATATTGCGATCAAAAGAACATAATTGGAATGAATTATGTGTAAATAGCAATATATACTTGAAACATAAAATCTGGTGGCCATTTATGAATAACGTTTCCCTCTTTTACATTATTTTTCATTGGTCTCATTTATTACGGTGTTTCGTTGAAATCAGAATATTAAGCAAATAAAATAAAACAAAATAAAAACAAACAGACAAAGAAGTTGTTTTTTAAAAAAAATCAACCTGATAAGTAACGCGAGTAGATTTTAAAAATGTATATCAATGCAAGGAAATCCTGATTTAACGCCCTCCTCATATAGTAAAACCTTGATTTTTCAACAGTTAAGGGAAATTCAAGAAAGAGAGACGCAGATGAAAATTGAATCGGCGCGTACAGAGAAAAAAATTAACTCAGATCATGAAATGAAGACGGATTTGGAGTTAATACTTTTAATAATTTCTTTCGTTAGAGATCGCAGGTGAGCCCATCCCCCAGGAGCATAGGTCAAATACGACGGAGCATGCTCTCAGAACGAGATCCCCCCCCACCCCCCAAAAAGAGAGAAAACGACCTTTAAAAACACAAAGTAAAATTTTCAATGATGCAATCTGTGCCAGGACCCCCCCCCCCCTTCCTGGGGATCGAAATTATTTTTTTAACTATCGAAGGGGGTGGTGGGTGGCATCACTCTTAACCTTTTGCAGCAAGGGGAAAGGTGTTACTGTGTATTCACATCTTTTTAACGAAAAATACTTCCTTTTTTTATTTAATACGCTTTTATTAACTTCACCAGTATGTATGTATGTATGTATGTATGTATCTTGTAACGGAATCTTGCAGCTCAAATTTCGCCCACTTCCTGCGATCGGATTCTTTTGAAATTTGGCACGCAGCCTCAGACCCGATGACAATGCAATATTCTATAATCAAATTAATTAATTAACTCTTTTAATTGTTAGTTTCCTCCAATTTTAATCAATATTTTGGCATAAGTCCAACAATGTGAAAAAGAGAAAATTAAAAAAAAATACATTATAAAATGCTCGCTAAAATTATTTAAAAATATCTACAAAAACCTCTAATTTTTCTGCATCAGATAAAATTTGTTCCAATGTTCCAAGGTAATTAGAACATGAAATATAATTGTTTTTAACTAATTTCATGCCAAAATTTAGGCGAGCCTTCAGTTGGAAATTCATCGCTGATCAGACCATTGTTGAACAAAACTTTTATTCAAATGCATCTCAAATTATCAAAGAAATATAAATATGATTTCCGCAAACATACATTGATGACTCACAGTAGCTTCGCATCGGGGTGCCCTTGTCTTAACTTTAAGATATTACCTCGGACTCGTTTTATAAATAATTTCGTCGCCTGATAATTCTCCAACATAAGACTAAAAAACAGAAAAATAAAATAATAGTTTAAAAAACTAAAAAAACACGCTTCCGTATAAAAATGAACTAAAAAGTGAAAAATAATCTTTGGATGATAGTAGTTGACCAATCAACTTAATTTTAATGTAATACAAAAAAGCGTGGGGGGCTTTTTATCAGTTGTCTTGAATTTCTTCCATTTGTTGTCCAAGCAAAAATGTAAATAGACAGCACCCCACGCTTTTTTGTATTACATTAAAATTAAGTGATTGGTCAACTACTATCATCCAAAGATTATTTTTCACTTTTTAGTTCATTTTTATACGGAAGCGTGTTTTCTTAGTTTTTTAAACTATTATTTTATTTCATCACAACTACAGATGGGAAAGGCCAATTTTTTAAATTTTTATTTATTTATTTATTTATTTTTGAGAAGGGGAGGGGATCCGATGAGATTTTTCTCCACTTGGAAAAATTAAATTTCTAGCACAAAATTATGCGTTCAGAAATTTATGATATTTACATTACGTTCTTTTTTGTCTGTTTAGTTTTTTTTCCCCTCAGTATCTTTCTTGAAAACACTAACTTTGATAATGAAAGTTGTAAAATAATTGAATTTCTCGGTACACTAAAGTATTATTTGCCACTTTTCTCATTGAAACTCCAATCGTATGCGCAGGACAGAACTAGTACATCAATAAATATCAATTAATGGAAATATTTAAGAAATTTTTTATATATATTTTTATACATATATGTACACACACCAAGGGCGTATTTAAGGGGGGAGCAGAAGGGGCCCTGGCCCCTCTCAAAATTTAAAACCAATCATATGAATACGGATTGAATATTTTTAAACTTAAATTCAAAAATTTCAATTAGTTTTTGGTTTAGGCTTCTCTCAAATTAATTTTCTTTTTACGCTCTTGACACACACACATAAACACATGAAACAAACTTTTAAAGTAAAGGAAAAAGCAACTTTCTATTGAAAATCACACAATTTACAGAAAAAATAAATAAAATTTCTGTTGAAACTATTTACAAAAATTATATATATTTTTTAAACTAACGGTTGAGTGACGATTTGACTACTTTGGATAATATTTGGTGTTTTGAACAAATATACTGGTTATTTTCTTAATAGTAAAAGTTTAATGCATATTTCTCTTAAAGAGAAAACATAATATGGATTGAATATATTTTTAAATATTTAACACACACACATTTCTGTATTCAAAAAAAGTATAACTATTCAACTACCTACTAATTTGTAAAAAATCTACTTTTCCCATTTCTCCAGCAAAACAACTCGAAACAAACTTTTTTTTTCCAGCGCCTCAAAATATCGTAAATTTTCCATCACTAATCACAACTACCAAATACTTTTTTGAAAATGCATAGCTTCTTTCCTTCCGAAGAAGCGTCGGATGCAAGATTTTTTTTTTTTTTTTTTTTTTTTTTTTTTAACAGATTGGGAAACTTTTCAAGAAAATAGAATCATGGGAACAATTAAAAATAATGCTACATGCTGAAATATGCAATACATACTGATTCCACTGAGTAAATTCCCTCTAATAAAGTTACTTTTCAATAGCCGCAATTAATTTGCGGTTTTGTAACGAACAAAACAATAGTAGAGTTTAAATGGAAAATAAAATTTATTTTTCAGTATTTGGAAACCTTTCTCTCTTTCAATCTATAGTTTTAAAAAGTGACGGGACCACTGTTCATCGCTCTTACTTGGGATCGATGTCAATATTTTAAAGACTATTTGTTAAAGCACTTAAAATGCATTATCTACAAACTCTGTTTTCAAGTTTTCAAGAGAAAGAGACGTTTCAAGAGAGAGAGAAAGAAAACATTACCATCTCCCCTTTTTGTACTACTTTAAAAGAAGGTTTTTTTTCCCACAAATAACCGTCAAAATGTGTTATTTAGGTCATTGATTAATCATTATAAGTTTTAGAAAGGTGCAATGAATATTGAAGGAAAAATTATTCAGAGTGCATATGCCTGCCTTAAAAAAGAAAATAATTTTATAAAAGATGTACTTCTATTCTTGAAAAGTACGTCACTGGTCTTGGTTAAGAAGTACAGATAGTTTTGAAAAAAAAAAAAAAAAAAAGCTTTAAAAAATAAGCTGGGGGAAAAAAAGCTTTAAATATTTTTATTGTTTTGTTTGAGAGTGATTGGATGAAATTACACATTTTACTTCGAATTAAAATTGGGAATTTATATGTTCAATAACATCGAGACCGTACACTAACGCCAACTCCCCCCTCCCCCCAAGATAGAAAGGGGGAAGGGCGATGGGTCCAAAAAGGCTAGGAACCACTGCATCTTAAACTCCTGTTGAATTTCCCTTCTTATTTATCTTTCTCACTTTTAGTCAGTAAAATATTTTAACTAGAAAGTACTTTATAGTTACAAGAGGAAGTTTTTGTACAGGTAAATCGAAGTTTATTATATTTTCAATTTTTTTTCCAGCAATGTGAATTTTTGCTTACTCGGATTTTCCTCGATTACAAAATCTCAATACTTGAAGAAATGACAGCTGTAATATGGATATCGAATGGATAGTTTTTCCTCGGAATTTTTATGTGAAATTAACGAAGTTGATAGCTAAAATTTTTCTACAAAATAACTCACTGTAATTTTGTTATGATTAGATTATCATGAAATTTAGTGGCAAAGTTACTGCACAATGCGCAAAAGTTACTTATTTTTCTTTTGTTATCTTACTGCTCAGAAACTTGACATTTATTTTCTTCGTTTCGGAGCATAAAACATTTCTAAATAATAATATGTGTTTCATATTTACTATACAAGCAACGATAAAATTAAAAATTAAAAAAAAAAAAAAAACGACTGAGTCGCAATTGTAGAACCAAGTGGTAAAATTGAAAATCCTTTTAAAAGCCTTATATTATTAAAAATCAATGTCAAGTATTTTATTTGCTATTAAATAGAAACTGGCAACAGATAAAAATTTTAAATCATTTTTTTATTTCCTTGTCGGCCAACAAAAAATTCGGTTATCAATCCCGTGAATAAAGGCTTAGCCGTGATTAAAATCTGCTTTAAAAAAAACGTTATAATTCAAATTCTATGACACATGGAAGTTCCAAACACATTTTATCAGACACGGGAAAAAAATCTCTTCATTTTGTTATTAAATTTTTAAAATGTTAACTATGTTTTCACTGCAAAAATCGCGAAAAACCTTTTAGGGTTTTTAATTAATATCTTCATTAATTAATGTCATCCAAAGACGCAACCTAGCTAAGAACACTCTCGATCAACTCTCCTTTTGAACAAAAAAAAGTTTTTCAAAATCGATCCATCTGTTTAGGCGATAGAGTGCCACAGACAAACACACAGATACATAGATACACAGACACGTCAAACTTATAACTCCCTTCCTTTGTGTGTCGGGGGTTAAAAATACAAATGTAAACAAGAAAATTGAAAAACTTCCCGTTATTTCAACGCTTAAACACAATGTAGAACAAATTCACCCTCTCCAATTTAAGCTTGCCTTTTGAATGAGTCATAATGTTCACGTTAGCAGTAATTTAAAGCTATGAATCGAATTTTAACAAATTTTAAATGCGTACTTTCAGTTTTCTTACTTTGTTTTAATTTCATACTTTCACGGAGATAGGTTTCCTGTCCAAGAACTATCAAAGTAAACGTCGTACCAATAAAGAAGGTGCAAACTTCGAAAAAATAATGGAGTAAGATTTGTAAAATTTTGAAAATAAAATCATACGAAGTGAAAAATTGGCAAATATAAAATTGTTATATCTTTTATAATGACTGCTTTTAATTCAGTTTTTCAAAGTTTTTTTTTTTAATTTTTCTCTTCATTTTGTTTTAAAAAAGTGAAGAGCAAGAGGAGCAGAAATAAACAATGATATTCTATGCTTTTACACACTAGATCAGTCGTTTACTAGATTTTTTATACTGGGTGCAAAGAACTCTTTGCCTTGGTGTCAGAGCCAATTTCCCACAAATTTTTTGATATCCTCGTCATCCTGAAACTTCCTCCCACGTAATGCCTCCTTCAATGAACCAAACAAATAAAAATCAGAGGCTGTATCGGGGCTATAAGGGGGATGAGGCAGTACTTCCCAGCCGGGGCAGATACAAGGGAAGGGTCATGGGGACCCCCCACCCCCCTTAAACCATAGGCAGTATTATTCATCCACATTGTGTTCAAATAATTTCAGAATAAAATGTAAACGATTGCAGTAATCTTTTTACTTGAGTAATTAATCTTTGAAGGAAATGTTTGAACTCCTGTTTCCTTTCATTGCTTATGAAATTAATTCTGCATTAGGTAGGTAAAGAGCAGTAACTACGTTTTTTTTTTTCTTAATGCATTTTTGTCATCTATTGTACGGCAGCTTTATTGTACGAGCTTGCTCATTTGGTTTTCACTGGGAAAAAAAGTGCGAAACAAAAGTTAAATTCAAACATTTCCCTGTTGTTAAAACGCGTTACTTCAAATATCCCGAAAACTCATTTCTGTAGATACTGCTATTTACTTGCATGCTGCAGAATTTATAACGTTTATACACTTATCCCTGGCCGATTTGGTTCTTTTTATTGACACCCAAGTAGTTTCAGCATTTTTTTTTCGTACCCAAAACCTTATATTTTTCCTCTTAACCCCAACCTCAAACAATAGTCTGTACCCGCCCCTGCTCCCATTACTGGCGAATTGAGCAACCTGAGGACGTGCGTTCTCTTGCTGGGGAGTCACACCGCTCTTCTTTGTATCAACTGTGCCAGCACTAACTTGAAATTTTACTGCAATCGTTTCCGCTGTGACGCGATGCACAGTGCAGCAACCTATGGACAAAAGGGAAAAATGCGACTTTTTTTTTCCAACTTGTTTTATTTTATTAATCCTTTCATAGTGACCTCCGTGAAATGGAATTTGAGCTGTAAAGCCGATATAATAAAAACAAAAGACAGACCCACTTTTAAAAATTTCCACGGTTTATACAACTTTCACCATACACTTTAGTCATTAAACTACATAGTTTAGGCAACTTAACCTGGCACCATTGTGAAGTCTACACAGATCCTAATCTAAGCATTATGACGCTGTCAGGTTAGGTTTGCCTCAACTATAGAGTATACAATTGCAATACATTACTTGGTTTTTCACCTTCATCTATCAGAAAACGAATCACAGAACGTTGTTCAATCAATGTGGAATTTTCAAGGAAACCCGACATCGTTTAGCTTAACTTTGAGGTTATTAACAGAGCAATGTTTATCAATCAGCTGATTAGAACTCATCGCAGAGAAAATCCCAAATGTCAATCTTGTACTACCAATAGTCTTCTCCCCACACCAAATTATCTATTTAATCACTGAACTAAGGGGCTCCTCTCCCTCCTCGTTTCGCTCGCCAACTGCGGTGACTCAAAGCCGCCTGCGGTGGGTGAAAATTGATGATTTTAACGCTTTTACCTTAAAGTTTAGAGGGGTAAGACAGGGCGGTATGGCTTCTCCTGGATGTTCAGTTTCCAGCGGTACCAGTATTGACCTGTTAGACATTCACAGTCCGGGGGAGATAGGGGCTATAGACACACACAGACAGACAGACGCGCACAGGTTTTAACAGTATAGTTGACCCTCGCAGTTTAATCACAATCAGCGAGTATAGGAAGAAAATGTGGTAGATTCAAAAGCACAGGTGGGGGGAGGTGGTTAACTCCTCTAGTTGCGCTAGTGCGTAGATCCTTTCCATTAAGAAAGTGTTAAACGTTAGTAAGTCGAATCCCGATTAAACGAAGTACAAAGGACTAGCAAAATCACTCCGCTGCAACGAAATTTCGTTGTACTAATATTACGAATGTTGACATTCTTACAAAGTAATATGAGTTGGGACTACCAAAGCCCTCACTATAAAGAGATTTTCACTGCAACTGACTTCGCTTAAACGGGATTTGGCTGTACTTTTTTAAAGTATTGATGTTTAAATGCTTTTCTTTTTTACATCAGATTTATGTCAACTAGGACCATTGAAAAATACGCGGTTAATAAGGGGTAATGCTAAATTGAAATTCCTCTGTGGGAAAAAAAAGAAGCTAAACTGAAACAGACTGTTTTTTAAGAATTGAACAAATGTGCTTGAAAAGTAAGGGAAAATAAAGCAACGTTAAAAGGAACAAATTTTGCACGAAAACTTCATACACGTGTTTCTGAGTTTCAAGGAAACACTTTCTCAATGCAAAAAAAAAAAAAAAATAATAAAAAATTTTTTGAATGTAAAGACATCTGATAAAAGCTGAAATTTGTATCCTCTTACGTTGTTTTATTTTCCTTTTCTAGATTTTTTTTGCTTACCTCCAAAGCTTCCCAAGTGTTTTGCTGAGCTCTGCGTTATGCAAATGTGGGTACTGGTCGGCCAGTTTCCTGCGGGCCGCCTGGGCCCACACCATAAAAGCATTCATAGGCCTCTTCACGTAAGGCTTGCGTCTGTCCCCGCCGTTCGATCCGGTGCCAGACCCATTCCGGACCGGAGCGGGCACCACGCTCCAATCATAACCACGCAGGACGCGGCTCACGGCCGCCCGGATAGAGGCCGGATACGTCTCCGCGCTCCCGGGCTCGTCCGACTCTTCGGCGCTCGTCCGAGGGTCCATGGAGGGATGGATGGGACGGGTTCTCTCTTTCCTTCGAGGATGCGGAATTGTCGTCTGCTGAGAGCGGAGTAAAAGAAAGGAGAGAGTGATGCCTGAAGTGACTTGCGCGGGTGGGTTCGTGCGACGTAGTATGGAAGGGAGGGAAGGGAATGGGTTGAACTGTCGTCTGCCAATGGACGGGAGAGGATTGCGGCCCGGGGAAGACGAATCAAGGAAGCTTTTTTTTTTCCTTAACTTCTAAGTTTTAGTTAATTTTTTAGGGTTACTAAACGAAATGGGTATTGGTTTTCAGTGTAACTGAAAATTATAACGCAAAGATTGAATTTTTCACAGTTGGAAGTTTTTCTAATCTAGGTAAGATTTCTCTTTGTTCCATATTAACTTGAAAGAAAAAAGCGCACTGATAACGAAGCGCAAGCAAGCACCGTTTCGCTTTTTGATTTGCAAGCACTTGTTTTAATCAATGCGCTTGTAATAAACTTCTGTATTGTCGACAGGTATTTGATTTGAGTTATATCGGGGGGGGGGGGGGGGGCAGATTTTATAGGAAAATAAAAACATGCTCTTTTTAATTCGAAAACATTAATATTTCTCAGCTAGTGGTTGAGAGCAATGACCCCCGAAATCACGAGTCTAATTGTCGAGGTTTTTCTCCTACCTGGGACTAGTACTGTTTTAGGAGACATAGCGTAGCGACCGACAAAACATTTCACATCTGAGAACTGTTCCCGATAATTGAGGAAATACGGTCATCCTAATTAAATATTCTTCTACGCAGATTTCTTGGGAAATGAAATTACATTTTCCACTTTTCATTTCTTTCAGTTTTCACTTCTTGTCACAAGTATTTCCTTGTATGAAGTACAGAAGGTATTATTATTCGAAAAATATTCCCCACTCAACTCTTAATCACCCCCAAATCAATATCAACTGGATTTTTTGTAGCAATTCTCGCGTGAAAAAGACTCAAGCCATTCAAAATTTGAGAGTCTTGGAGGGCATCTGCCACTAACTCTCCAACGTCTTCGTATTTTGGTGCCACCTGTTCACTAAAAGCAAACGTGTTGCAGACCCCAGTCAATTTGCTCAAAATTGAGTAGCATTTGATCTCAAATGCCTGGGAACTTGACCAACTGTGGTGAACATCAGGGGCACCCCGAACTTGTGTAATAACTCCTTTTGGACGCCACCCTGAAAAATGTATATTTTATCTCTGAGAAGCACTTTCTTACGCTCAGGGGCGCCCCGATCTTTAATATTTGGGTGGGCGGAAAATCTCAGTTTGCCCAATGTAACTCCAAGTGTTGTCCATTGGAACTCCAAATTTCGCAGAATGATGATAATTTTGTCTAATTGAACTCCAAATTTCGCAGAATGATGATACTTTTGTCTAACAGAACTCCAAATTCCGCATAGTGATGGTAATTTTGTCTAATTGAACTCCAAATTCCGCATAGTGATGGTAATTTTGTCTAATTGAACTCCAAATTTCGCAGAATGATGATAATTTTGTCTAACAGAACTCCAAATTTTGTAGAATGATGTTAATTTTGCCGAATGCAACGCCAAAATTCGCTGAATGACGATAATTTTGCCGAATGTAACTTTAACTTTTGCCAAAATGATGATAATTTTGTAGAATAGAATTCCAAATTTTGCCGAATCATCAGACAAAATTTGTCGAATAAGGAAATTTTTGGGAGGTCACTGTGACCTCCCACCGGGGGACCTCTGTGTCCCATTGCTTGCTGCCTCTCGTTGGTGTGCTAAATTAACTTTAACTACCAGTTTGAAGGTAATTTCAGCTTCAGTAAGAGGACATCTGCCTTCAGCTCGGTCATTGACTCTTTCAGACTGATGAGTCCATAATAAGGAAGAAACTGCGGTCTCTGAATATCCTAACCGGGTTGTCGTATTTCTGCCTTAGTCCAGGCTTGAGGATAGTAAAAACTAAACAGTGGAAGCATCGCATGCAGTATAAATAAACTGTGCATTTGTCTACCTTTGGAATTTTATAACGATGACTCTGATTTAAAAACTTGTGGTATCAATTGGCATAAAAATCAGGGGTGCCCCCCTAAGAGCAAGGGTGCACCCCCCTAATTATTGCGAAGACCCCCCCCCAAACACTAACCCCCGCCAAAAAAAAGTGAAAAATACCCCTCAAAACAACTCCCTAAAAATTTTAATGGCGCAGTCTGTGCCATGTCCCTCCCCCTAGGGGTGGGCACCCCTGTAAAAATCGATGCCTTTACATAAAAAAGTAGGTTCGTTTCGTTTCCGGGGATGAACATTTTCTTTAAAAATTCATTAATTATTATTTTTTATTTTTCATGATAGTTCTGCGAAAGGTTTTGGCAGCGTGGAATTTAAACGCGCATTGCTTGAAATAAATTTTCACTCACATGGAATGTTAATCGAAGCTTTTATTTTTGGCATGAAGCATTCCCTCAATTTCAATCCGTCTTAAATCTTCTTTCTGAAAAGAATTAATAACTAAATCTCATTTAAAACGTCTGCTGCATAATCGGTGTTTTCGCCAACTGCGCAACATTCGCGCGGCAGGAAAACTGCTCAAAATATATACATTTTTAATTGATATCACGCAGCGATAGAGCCACAAACCTCGTCAAAACATTGGCTTAAGGCTTCAGCATACACGCTATCAGGGAAGTTCTCGGCGTTGAAGAAGCCGTGATTACCCTATTTTGATAAAATGGTGCGTTAAATATGCAATGCCCTGTCGCTGTTTCTAATGTCACCGGAGATCTGCTTCAAAAGACAATAATTTATCACGATCGTTAGGTGTTTGATTCGGGAGCTTGTAAATTTGTTTCTTCTCACTTTTCCCCCTTCTTTTGCTTCCGTGTTAACCTGTTAATACCGGTAATGCAGCTTGATTTAGTCTGAAAGTCTAAATTGAGACTTATTTATTTCAGAATGTGTTTTCATCTTCTCTTTCCCCCACACTGTTGTGTTCTTATTAGCAATGATGGATTTACCATGCAAAATATTTCGAATCTGAAGTACTGAAAGTACACATGAAATTGTATGTTTTCAGAAATACAATGAATGAATGCATAAGAATAGAAGTAAAAATGTTGGAAACATGAAAATTCATATGTTTTTCTCTCAGAGCAGGAATTAATTAATTGAGGGAGAAAGGCCAATCACACACATTGGCTTAGTAAAAGGTGACCCAAAGAACTCAAGTCACGTGACTCAACAACGATGAATGGTAGACACATTTTGCGTGAAATTAGCGAAAGAAACCTGATTTTTTCCAATGCTTTGCTTTAAAATCTATCACGTAACTTGGGGTCTCTTCGCTTCACTAATAAAAGTCTTCACTCCCTCCATTTTATCTCTTCACAACGTGTTTTTTTTTTTTAATCAAATTTTTAGTAAGGTTGCGTTCGGAAACAACTCACCGGTTCCATCGCGTGGTTATTCAGGTTGCAGTTATGACGTCACTGGTATTTTTCTGGTGAGCCCGTTAGAACAGCTGTGTTTAGGAACGCTCGTGGTTACAGCTTGGCAGTTCTAGTTCAGCAGCAAAGGACGATCCAATCAAAGCGTAACTTTCGTGATAAGAGAGTTTCGTGGGTTACGTTGCAACCGGGTCGACCGCCCGTGAGCGACCGCAGCGCTTCCGAACGCTGCTAATTTCAGCAAAAAAATCTTCCGCCTACAATATCTTTTTTGTGACAAGTCATGATTTTAAACTGATAACGCACAAACAACAATAAAATTTCATGGTTATGAGAAACTGGTATCTCGCTAAGAAAATTTGCTCTTCCAGCTCATTGCTGCAAATAATGTGCCGGGGGAGGGGGGCTTTCCCCTTATACGTTAGGAGACAATTGTCTTATTTCCGAACGTGCCCATAAAATTGTATGTTCTCAAATAGTCAATGAACGAATGTATTAGACTAGAAATAAAAATGTTGGCAACATGAATATCCATGTATGTTTTTCTCAAGCTTTCAGTAATGACAATGGTCAGGAGCCTCCGTTGCTCTGTTGTAGAAGCTTCGTCTTCTAAGCCGGAGGTTGTGGGTTCGATTCCCGTTGGTGCCCTGGATGTTATTTCCTTTTCTTGTGTTGTAAATCTTTCCTGTGTGTGTCCGGAGGCAAGGCGCTTGGCACACAGTGCTCTAGTATGTGAAGCTGTTTAGCTTCTAAATAAATAAATAAATAAAATTATGGTCGAATTTCTACCACCAGGCGAACACTAGTAAGAAATTAAAAGAATAGA